>NC_135967.1:19166099-19476988 GCF_053455715.1 Rhinoraja longicauda
TGTTGCATGTACACTAACGTGCCATGATTGAGATCTGGCCCAATTTCAGATTTGCCATCTTGTGCAATTTGCACTGCACTCATAGACAATGGAAACAAAAATTGGGAGAGATGCATAAAAGTAGTTCTCATTTAGAGTGTATCTCTAAATTTAAAAATCTAGTTGGTCAGATTTCAAACCTACACTCAAATCCTTAATTGCTCCCTCACAGTGCCTCTTTCAAATTCCTCATTAATCTTTTCTCATGCAAACATTATCCGATTAACATTACCATAAAAATAAGAGAGAGAAATTTCACATGATCTCATTTATGATTCATGGAATAATATTGCTCCAATTTGTAAGATGTATTTGTTGCTTTAATTTCAGCCTATACAAAATAAAATCCATCTTCTTTCGGACGGTCTCTTCGGGAAAACTGCTTTCAATTTTTTGCAGCACTGGTGACCTCCAGAGCAGAAGAACTCCGTCTGTCAAATCAATTTGTACGGGAAGTTGGCAGTTATTTAAAACGGGTATAAAGCATGAGAGCTCCATTGTCACGAGATGGATGCCAGGGTGAAACTATTGATGGCAAATTTCACAATTTAAGTTCTTATGCATTGATCAGTGGAAAATCAGTTAAAGATTTTAATCAGTTTGCTGATCCGTTAACACCAATGTTGCACTTCCTCCTAAAGCCAATTAAGGTGAGAGTAATTCAGTTAAAACAGATTTTGATCAAGATCTTTATCTATATATCATCTTGATATCTTGATGAACCTTGTCGAGAGAAGTTGGAGTGAGGCAGGGGGGTGGGAGGGAGGGGGAGAGTTGGTTGGTAAAATGGGTGGATGGAACCAGTTGTGGAGGGGTCAAAATAGATGATGCATCCTGGGGGTAGAGAGGAAACAGGAGATAAAGATGGAGGTGGAAGGGTGGGCAGAGCGGTCCTACAGGTGGTGAGGGTTACCTGAAGTTGAAACATTCAATGTTCCCACCATTAGGTTCGTAGACTATTCAGGTACAATATCAGGTATTGTCCCTCAAATTAGGTTTGGGCCTTACTCTGGAAAAAGCGAAGGATGGACTGCCTGAAAATGGGAAGAAGAGTTGAATTGGCATGAAACCAGGAGCTCGATATGACCATTGTGGACAGAGTACATGTGAACATTTAGAGGCATTGGAAAAGTGAAGAGGAATCGTAGTGCAGTAAAATGGGATGTTACCCATATAATAGCGGAAACCAAGTATCATCATAGATTCAGGTGATACTTCTAAGAGGCAACATGTAGGTGTGAGATCGTTGGGGAAAAGAATACATCCTTTGAGGCACACAGAAGTAAAAGTTTGGGTGCAAAAAATGACTTTATCACTGGTGATTCTCTATCTGCAAAGCTTTAATGGAAAGTCATCCACCTGAAACATCAACTCTGCTTTCTGTCAGTAGTTCAGCCGGCTGAGTTTTTCTGGAGTTTGTTTTTAAAATTTCAGTGCAGAATGGTGGTGTGGTCTACATCGTGAAAAACTGTAGCCAGTTGGGAAAATAACGGAGGAACAGATATTCATGTCAGTCATTCATATTGGTATTGGTACCATAAGGTCATAAGTCAAGTCAAGTCAAGTCAATTTATTTGTATAGCACATTTAAAAACAACCCACGTTGACCAAAGTGCTGCACATCTGACCAGGAAAAAAAAAAAAAGAAACATACAGTGGCAGGCAGCCAAACACAACGGCGCGGCCATCTTGAACAAAATGTTAATTCAATCACCCACAGTCCAACAACAAAAGCATTAAATAAGCATCAAAATTACACCCCCAAAAAAATAAGGAACAGGAGTAGGATTAGGCCATTCAGCCCATCAAGTCTACTCCACCATTCAATCATGGCTGATCTATCTCTCCAAACCCCATTCTCCTACCTTCTCCCCTTCTCCCCCCTCTCGTTAAAATTATTCAGAAGACCCTTGTGGCCAAAGGTCAGCACAGACTTGGCCAAGTCTGCTGCATTGAATGAACACTTTGCCAAGATAAGAACTTTTGCTTTTGCAGTGGATGATCCCTGAAAGACTGCTGCGCGCTGATCTTCACGGAGACGTGGCTCAACGCGCTGGTCCCCGACGGGGCTGTGGAGCTAACAAACCGCTCACTACATCGTGCTGATAGAACAAAGGACTCCGGTAAGAGCAAGGGCGGTGGGCTCTGCATCTACATTAACAATGACTGGTGCACCAACCACTCCGCAATAGAGAGCTACTGCTCCCCAGACCTGGAGTACTTACTGCTCAAATGTAGGCCATTCTATCTGCCGCGGGAGTTTACGGGGGTCATCATCATGGCCGTATACATTTCCCCCACAGGCTAATGCTAACCTAGCACTAGCACAGCTACACTCGGCCATCAGTAAGCAGCAGGATGCCCACCCTAACGGTGCCTTCATTGTTGCAGGGGACTTCAATCAGGTCGACCTACGAGCTTCGCTCCACAAATTCCATCAGCATGTGCAGTGCCCTACCAGGGGCTCAAACACACTGGATAAGGTGTACACCAACGTAAAGGACGCCTACAGAGCTCTCCCCTGCCCACCCCTGGGACAATCCGATCACCTCTCACTGTTTCTACTGCCCGCATACAAACCCCTCATCCGCAAGACCAAACCCACAATAAAGACGGTCAAAATATGGCCCGAGGATGCCACCCTACAACTCCAGGACTGCTTTGATCGCACCGACTGGGACCTGTTTGCACAACAGGCCACCTACGGTTCAGAGGTAGACTTGGAGGAATACGCATCCACTGTGCTCTCCTACATCAACTGCTGTGTGGAGAATGTCACGGAGGACAAGGAGATAAAGATGTTCCCAAACCGGAAACCCTGGATGAACAAGGAGGTACAGAACCAGCTGAGGGCACACAACAATGCCTTTAAATCTGGTGACACTTCAGCATACAGTGTTGCCAGGTCAAACCTGAACAAAGGTATTAAAAGGGCCAAAGACACCCACAGGCAACGGGTGGAAGACCACTTCAACACCACGGACACCAGAAGCATGTGGCAGGGTGTCAGGGACATCACTGGCTACATGAGCAGCCCTGCCTGCCCCCACAGCGATATGGCACTGACCAACGAGCTTAACACCTTCTTTGCCCGCTTTGAAACTGGCGAAACCACCTTGAGTGAAAGAACCCCAGCCGAGGCGGTGGGACAGGTCTTGCAACTGAGCACACAGGAGGTACAACGCGCTCTGCAAAGGGTCAACCCACGCAAGGCTGCAGGACCGGATGGAGTTCAAGGAAGGGTACTGAAGGACTGTGCTGAACAGTTGGCTGAGGTATTCACCAGGATCTTTAACCTGTCATTATCTCTGGCTACGGTCCCCAAGTGCCTGAAGTCGGCTATCATAGTTCCGGTGCCGAAAAAAGCCAAGATCTCCAAACTGAACGACTACCGCCCGGTTGCCCTAACGCCAATAGTCATGAAGTGCTTTGAGAGGCTGGTCCTCTCACACATCAAATCCAGCATCCCTGACTCACTGGACCCACATCAATTTGCATACAGGGCAAATAGATCCACAGAGGACGCCATCTCTCTGGCTCTTCACACTGTCCTGACTCACCTAGAGAGACAGGGCACGTACGTGAGGATGCTATTCATAGACTATAGCTCCGCCTTCAACACGGTCATCCCCACCAAGCTCAGGTGTGGGGTGTGGTGCTACGGAGCTCTGTTTCAATCACTCGAACGAGTGAGTTCTACAACATTTTTTGGAATTCGGAGGAGGTACAGCGGTACTCTAAACATCTTTGAGTATCGCTGCGACGCTACAGAAATTTTTTTAAAAGGTTTCTGTGTGTTTTGGGGCTGCGAGCGGTGTTATCAATTGACTGCTCAGCTCCCACTACTGAGGCTGGCAACCTGCCAGGAAACTGTGGCGCACAAAAAGGGGGAGAAAAACCTGTCTGGACTGTTACACCTGCGTCCAGAACAACCCCCCCCACACTGCCTCGTCGCTACTGACCGGACGGGTCTGGTTTTCGTGCGGTGTGGGAGTTTTCTACACCCTCGACCTTCTTCTGTGGCCTTGAGACCTGGAGCTGAAGGAGCCTCCTCTCTATCAGAGATAGGCTTCCAACAATAACAGACTGCAGGTGAATCCCTTTCGTTGCTGCAGGAGCAGCGAAGACCAGCGGGGATTGCTTGAGAAAGTCTGCAGCTCACCAGGGAACGCAGGAGAGCTGAGATACCCGGGCCAAGAGGCCGTGACGCAGCAGTTTCTAGTGGGAGCCGCCATTATTGACGTTCGAGGCAACACCACTCGCCTCCCTCCCTTGAACTGTTCTACACTTGTTTGTGTGTTTGGACTTGGCCCCGTGCCTTTTGGATTGTCTTTGTCTTTGTGTATCAGTGTTTTTGTTTCACTGTAGTGCCTGATACCATGCAGGGTCAGCGTTCTGGGGGATCGGGGCCTTCGGGGAGTTATGCTAAGGCGGCTGCTTCAGCTGCTTCGGCTGCTCCTCCGGGGGCCCGGTTCCCCATGAGGAACCTACCCTTTGAACATGGGGTCAGGTGCTACTTGCCCCCCCAAATGAACCTGGAGGACTGCGCGGCTGCTGTGGCAGCGGCAGCCAAGCCTGTAGGCATTGTGTATGTGGGAAAAATGTTTGGGAAGGGCGTGTTCTTTCTGGAGTCTGTTGAGGGGGTGAACGCGACTGTATGTAAAGGGGTCACAGTGGGTGGACTTTTCCTACAGGTCGAGCCCCTGGGGTCCACCGCGCAGCGGGTGGTCCTATCCAACGTCCCACCTTGTATCAAGAACGAGGCCCTCCTTCCCCACCTTCATACCCTGGGGAAGATCCTCACCGACATCACCCCAATACCCATGGGGTTCCGCAGGAAGGACTTGCAGCACGTTCTCTCCCTCCGGCGCCAGTTGACAATGTTGCTGGACCGGGAGGAGGTGGTCGACGGGCGCTTCTGTGTCCAGCAGGATGGGCGAGATTTCACCATCTTCTGGACATCGGACCGCCCGAGGTGCCACGCCTGCAAGGAAGTGGGGCATATTCGGAGGAATTGCCCCAAATCCCGGGCGGAGGCCTCCGCCTCCGGTGCCACTAACCCCCCTCCCCCCCCCCACTCCCACTCCCCCTGTAGTTGAGTCAGGGAACCCTGGGGATGGGGAGGGTCAAAAGAAGGGGGGCAAGGTGGCGAAGAAGATAAGGCACCTGGGGAACAAACCCCCCGGGGATAAGACTTTGCCACCCATCCCGTCACCTCCCGTTAGGGAGTCCGCAAGCCCCATAATCCAGCCAGGGGCGGAGGGGATTGGGCGGGAGGAGGGGGAGCCGCAGACTAGGGTTGCTCAGGTGACCCCAGAGTCTGTGAGCTCCTCCCCTTCGAAAAAAAGAAGGAGGAATCTCTCCAGGGAGGAGCAGAAGGGGGACATAGGGGAATCTTCCAGTGGGGCGAGGAGTGCTGTGGTGGAGGATGACTCCTGCCCTCTGGTTCAGGCCCCGGTTCCATGCTCTGAAGGGGTTTCTGGGGAGGGTGGTGATGGGGACCACTCGGGTGTAATGGAGCAGGGAGAGATTCCTGTTGGGGAGGGAATCCCAATTCATGCACCCGAGGAAGCCCAGGAGCAACCCACCCAGGACGAGGTGCAGAACACGCCTGTGGAGTTAGGGATAGTAGGCGGGGAGGGGGAAGGGGAAACCAGCCCTTCTCTCCCGCAGGACCTGGCTCCAGAGGGACTCCCTGAGTCTGGGGCACCAGAGTCCACTCTGGGCCCAACTGGTGGAGGGATAGACCCCACTGTCAATGGTCTTGACTGCCCAGGTACACCCGAGGAAGGCCCCTCTGCCACTGGCCCCACGGTGGGGACTGAGGTGGAGGAGAGACCAGAGGGTGGGGAAGAGGCAACCGCTGCACAGGGTGGGGCGGGAGTCTCAAGCACAGAAGGTGTGTCCAAGGATGGGAACGGTGACTCCATCTGCAGTGGGGGGGTGGAAGAGGACTCCTCGGGCAATGAGTCAATGGATGTTCTCGCTGCCCCCGACGCCACTCCTCTCATTCCAGTGGAGGAGATCCGCGAGTTCATCGCGGCCACCGAAGGAGCCCAACATCGGCCCAAACTGGCCTCCCTCCGGTGGCCGAACTTACAAGGGGTCACCAGCTCCCTGAACCTCATCCTCAGAAGGAAGGGGAGGGGAAAGGGAGGGACGGGGGTGAAGGGAGGGACGGGGGTGAAGGGAGGGATGGGGGTGAAGGGGAACGACCGGCGTCAGCTCAGGTCTTTCTTGGACGACCTGGAAAAGGACGCCGAGGCCCAGAGCAGCGTCGTTCCTGCTGAGGGTAGAGGGACCAGTAGAGCGTCCCTTGTTGCCAAGATCCGGAAGGTGAAACGCACTGCCAATCCATCTAGGGTCCGTAGCGGCAAAGGCGACTCTGCTGTCAGTGACCAGGGGACTGGTGAGGGGATCTAGTGTACTTCTGACATGGCGATCACCATAGCCAGTTATAACATCAATGGCAGCAGGGGGCCTCTCCGCAGGTTTAACCATCTCTCAACCCTGAGGGATGGGAAATATGCGGTGAGCTTCCTGCAGGAAACCCACACCATCCCAGGAGACGAGTCCACCTGGCTCCTGGAGTGGAGTGGTGAGGTCTTCATGAGGCACCTCAGCTCCATTTCCAGTGGGGTGGCCATTTTGCTGGCCCCGAATTTCCGGCCAGAAATCCTAAAGGTCCAGGAATTGGTGCCAGGCCGCTTGCTTCACCTGGCCGTGCGCCTGGATGGCGTGCCGTTGCATTTTGTCAACGTGTACGCCCCCAAGCCCGCCGTGTTGCAGACGTGCCTGTTCCGGGAGGTGTCTACCCTTTTGAGCTCCATCGACCCTGGCGACTGCGTGATCTTTGGGGGAGATTTCAACTGTACCCTCGAGGAAGGAGACCGTTCAGGTATCCAGCGCGGCCAGGAGTCGGTGAAGAAGTTGAAGGAGCTCGTGGGCTCCTTTGACTTGGTAGACACCTGGAGGAACCTCCACCCCGACTCCAGTGCCTTCTCCAGGAGGTCAGAGGGGGGTGGCTCTCGCATTGACCGCCTGTACATTTCTCGGGCGTACGTCTCCCGGGTCTCGGCGGCCTCCATGCGGCCGATGCCTTGCTCGGACCACCACCTGGTGTGGGCAGAGTTTACCCTGCTGCGCACGAGGGGAGGGTCCGCGTACTGGCACTTTAACAACCGGCTGCTGGAGGATCGCCGCTTCCGGGACTCGTTTGTGAGGTTCTGGACCACTTGGAAGGGGAAGAGGGGAGGATTTCACTCCCTGCGGCTATGGTGGGACGTGGGCAAGGCCCACATCCGGCGTCTCTGTCAGGAGTACACTAGGGGGTCTACCAAGAGACGCGATTCCAAGGTCCGACAGCTCGGGAGTGAGCTGCTCGATTTGGATTCGCGTCTAAGTCAGACCGGTGGGGACCCGACCCTCTGGAGGGAATACCAGGAGAAGAAGGACGCGCTGAAGGAGCTGCAGTTACAGCAATCCCGAGGCGCGTATGTGAGGTCGCGGATCCAAATGCTCCACGATTTGGACCGCGGTTCACCCTTCTTCTACTCGCTGGAGAAATGGCGGGGAGTCCGTCAGCAGTTAGTGGAGCTGCTCGCTGACGATGACTCCCCCGTCACCGAACCAGAAGACATCAACGCGGCGGTTCGTTCCTTTTATGGGACCTTGTTTTCACCGGATAGCTCCGGCGTGGACGAGTGCAGTGATCTGTGGGAAGGTCTAACCACGGTCGGCCCGGAGGGTGCCGAGCGTCTGGACGCCCCCCTGACACTAGACGAACTGACTGCGGCCCTCCATCAGATTCAAAGGGGCAAATCCCCTGGCCTGGACGGACTGACAGCAGAGTTCCTCCGCACTTTCTGGGGGACCTTGGGGGAGGACTACACCATGGTCCTGAGGGAGAGCCTGGCGACCGGGGAGATGCCCCTGTCTTGGCGGAGGGCTGTAGTGGTCCTTCTGCCCAAGAAGGGTGATCTCCGCCTACTAAAGAACTGGCGCCCGGTCTCCCTCCTCTGTACCGATTACAAGGTCTTTGCTAAGGCAATGGCCAACCGTCTGGGCCCAGTGCTGGCCCAAGTGATCCACCCTGACCAGTCTTACACGATCCCGGGCCGGTCCATCCAGGACAATATCCATCTGGTCCGGGACCTGGTCTACCTGGCTCAGGAGACCGGTGTACCCACTGCCTTTCTCTCCCTTGACCAGGAGAAGGCTTTCGACAGGGTGGATCACGAGTATCTGGTGAGGACTCTGCGGGCGTTTGGGTTCGGACCGCACTTTGTGGCCCGGATCCGACTTCTATACACCACTGCGGAGTGCCTCATCAAGGTCAACGGATCCTTGACGGCTCCCATTCCCTTCCGCAGAGGAGTACGTCAGGGCTGCCCCATGTCAGGCCAACTGTACGCCATCTGCGTGGAGCCATTCCTTAGTCTGCTTCGGAGGAGGTTGACGGGCATGGTTCTACGCGAGCCAGATATGGAGGTGGTCCTCTCGGTCTATGCCGATGACGTGCTCCTCATGGTCACTGACCCCGCTGATCTGCAGAGGATGCGCGAGTGCCAACGAGTCTTCTCGGCCGCCTCCTCTGCAAGGATCAATTGGGGGAAATGTTCTGGACTCTTGGTGGGTCCATGGCAGGTGGACTCCCTCCCTGAGGAGATGCGGTTTTTCACGTGGAGCACCACGCGCCTCCTTTACTTGGGAGTCTACCTGAGTCCCGTCGCGGAGACCTGGCTGGCGAACTGGCAGGAGCTGGAGTTGAAAGTCGTCGCCCGGCTGGGGCGCTGGTCAGGTCTCCTCAGGGTGCTTTCCTACCGGGGCAGGGTGTTGGTCATTAACCAACTCGTGGCTTCCCTGCTCTGGTACA
Source organism: Rhinoraja longicauda (assembly GCF_053455715.1). Lineage (NCBI taxonomy): Eukaryota > Metazoa > Chordata > Chondrichthyes > Rajiformes > Arhynchobatidae > Rhinoraja > Rhinoraja longicauda. The sequence goes on from NC_135967.1 coordinate 19,175,014, forward strand.
GATTGACCACATTGGTCCCATCAGCCACTTTTGCTGGGATCATCCAGAAGAAGTTGGTGGACTTCTTCTGGGGCAACGGAAAGCACTGGGTCTCTGCAGCGGTCCTGAGTCTCCCGATTGAGGAGGGCGGGCAGTCGCTGGTGTGCATCCGCACCCAGTTGGCGGCTCTCCGCCTCAGGACTCTGCAGAGATACCTGTACTCGGAGCGTCCTCCCAGGTGGCACGTGCTGGCGACGCACTTTTTCCAACGGGGCCGCTGCCTTCAAGCAGGTACGCGGATCCCGATGGTGGGCGTCAGCCGTGCTATCCTGCTGGGAATGCCCGGCTTCTACCGGGACTTGCTGAGAGTCTGGAACCTGGTTGCTGTCGACCGGGCCCCCCCTCCGCTGACGGAGGGCGGCGGCCCAGGCGTGAGAGCAGCCGGCCCTTGTCCTGCCCCGCTGGGTGTCGGAGAGGCTCAAATGTGTGGAGCACCTGCGGCTGAGCAAACCCCCGCTCAGCCGGAAGTACTCGTCGGACCGAGGCGCCGTAATCCTTCCCGGGAGCCGGTCCCACACAACATGAGTCGCATTTCCTCGACACCCTTCATCTCCCTCCGAGACGCAGGGAGGCGTGTCCTGTACGGGCTCCTCCTCCACACCCTGCACTTCCTCGCCCTGGTCCACCGTCCGGACACTAAGTGGCGGTCAGTGTTGCCTTCCGGTCGCGAGGTGACCCCGCGGTGGGGGTCCCTCTACGCAGGAATTCTGCCCCTCTCCATCGGGGACCTGGGGTGGAAGATATTGCACCGAGGAGTCCCCTGCAACCTGTTCCTCGCGCGGTTCACAGACTCGCCAGCCGCCTGCCACTTTTGCGGGTTGGAAGAGTCTGTGTACCACGTGTACATGCAGTGTGTGAGGTTGCAGCCCCTGTTCCAATATCTAAAGGGGCTGCTCCTTGCTTTTTGGCTGCATTTTTCACCCACCATCCTCATCTTTGGACACCCTGTGCGTAGGGGAGAGGGTAGGGCCGAAGATGTCCTTGTTGGGTTGCTCCTGGGCCAGGCCAAGCTGGCCATCCGAGACTCACGGCGCCAGGCGGAAGAGGGCTCTGCCCGAGCCAGCTGCCTGCCCCTTTTCCGGGGTTACGTCCGTGCCCGGGTGGTGTTGGAGAGGGACTACGCGCTGTCCACGGGCACCCTGGAGGAATTCCGGGACCGCTGGGCACCGCGGGGGATTGGATGTATCCTGGATGGGGATTGTAGTATAATTGTATGATAGTTTTAATAGGTATATTTGTTTGTATAATATTCTGGTGGTGGGTTCTGTTTTGGTTTTATTGCATTGTATATATTATTTTAATATTTGAATAAATATTTTTGATTAAAAAAAAAAAATAAAAAAATAAAAAATAAAAAAAAAGCTCATCACCAAACTCCACCAGCTAGGCCTCAGCTCGTCATTATGTGACTGGATCCTGGACTTCCTGCTGGAACGACCGCAGGCAGTGAGAATGGGCCCGCACTTGTCCTCCACTATCACCCTGAGTACCGGCACACCACAGGGCTGTGTTCTGAGCCCCATGCTCTACTCCCTCTTCACACACGACTGTGTTCCTGCATTCGACACCAACACCATTGTCAAGTTTGCAGACGACACAACGGTGATCGGGCTTATCACCAACGGGGATGAAACAAACTATAGAGCGGAGGTGCAGAACCTGGTGGACTGGTGCTCGGATAACAACCTGTCCCTAAATACCACCAAGACCAAGGAGCTGATCATCAACTTCCGTAGGTCACATAACGGGGAATATGCCCCGATCTCTATCAACGGGGACAGTGTGGAGAGAGTGTCCAGCTTCAAGTTTCTGGGCACTCACATTTCGGAGGACCTAACATGGTCCAATAACACTGCTGCGCTGGTCAAGAAGGCACAACAAAGACTGTTCTACTTAAGAACACTGAAAAAGTCTGGTCTACCCCAACAGCTGCTGACGACCTTCTACCGCTGCACCATAGAGAGCATCCTAACGCATGGCATCCCTGTGTGGTACCTCAGCTGCACGGAGGCAGAAAGGAAAGCTCTACAGCGGGTAGTGCATAGAGCTCAGAGGGCCATCGGAACACAGCTACCAGACTTGGAGGGCATCTACAACACACGATGCCTCAGAAAAGCCACCAGCATCCACAAAGACTCTTCACACCCCTGCAACAGTCTGTTCGAACTCCTTCCATCGGGCAGACGATACAAGGCCTTCTACGCCCGCACCTCCAGACTCAGGAACAGCTTCATCCCCAGGGCCATAGCTGCTATGAACCGGTCCTGCTGAGCCGGATGGCCACAACGCATAGATCAACTTGCACTTTACCCTGTCTAAAACTGTCACAATTGTTTCGTTTCGTTGGGTTGCTGTTGTCTAAATTACTTAAATTATTGCATCGTATGGGAGGCGCATTCCCAATCTCGTTGTACCCCTGGGTACAATGACAATAAAGATATATTGTATTGTATTGTATTGTAGTTCTGGAACCAAGAATGGTAGATAAGTAAAGATCTATTTCAATCATTCAATGTGAATGCAAGAAGTGGCTTGAAAGGCTGAACAATCTAATAACAATCCTGTGATACTAGAGGTTAAGATACAAAGGCATAGAAAATCCTAGGTAATGCTGAAGTGAAAGGAGAACAATTGTGTTAACTCTCATGGCTTTTCATTGAACAGAACAGCTATATAAAATGGAGCGGTGGAGCTTTCTCGTCTATCACAATAAATGCACAGATATTATAAATGACCAACACAAAGGTTGTAAACTAAATCATGATCTACAATACAAGAGGGTCTATGGGTGCAGAATATTATATTTGACAAGTGCAAGGAGACTGACGCTCAGTTATTGAAAACTGTAAAGTTATGTGTGTCCCTCAAGCAATCCAATGTGTGAGCAGAAATACCTCATCTTTGAATGTTAAGTCATTGATTTATTTATTCACTCCATCTGGGATCGACGCTCCAATGCAGCCTGCGGAATTTAACATCAGGAGCTCGCAATCTTGGGTTGAGTACAGAATGGTGGAGCTACAAAAGCTGTATGTGGTTCAACTGGTCTTGACATTGAGGTAGATCACTGGCGCGGGGGAACTGTGATCCCCCCCTCCCCCTCCCTCCCCCCCCTCCCCCTCCCCCTCCCTCCTCCCCCCCCCCCCCCCCGATGCAGGAGCTTGATTGCCCCGATGAGGAAGACCTGTTGCCGGCTTCGGGAGTCAAGATTGTCCCGTCAAAGGAAGGTTAGAGGCCCCCGACCGCTGGAGGACAAAGAAAGGAGAGTTTGAACTTTTTTTCGCCTTCTATCACAATGAGGAATGTGGAGGGATCACTGTGGTGAATGTTCATGTTAAAATGTGTTTTGTGTGTCCTGTTGCTTTTTATTGTTATGATGACTGTATGGCAAATGAAGTTCCTCGTATGTTGCAAAACATACTTGACTAATAAAGTATTATTGTGATTGTGAAAGTATTATTGCGAGTATAAAATCATGAGGGGAATAGATATGTTGGATGCACAGAGTATTTTAGCCAGAGTAGGGCAGTCAAGAACAAGAAGACATATTTAAGGTGAGGGGGGAAAGATTTAATATGAATCTGAGAATGATGGATATAGAGAATGAGCTACCAGAGGAAGTAGTTGAGGCCAAAACTATAACAACATTTTAATGACATTTGGACAGTTATATGGATCGGAAAGGCTTGAAAGGATATGGGCCAAACCTTGGCAGGTGGGACCAGTGTGATTGGTGAACCTTGGTCGGCTTGGGCAAACAGGGCCAAAGGGCCTGTTACTGTGCTGTATGACTCTATGACTATTATAGCTCAGCTCATCAGTCGGCTATCTGCCATTCAGAAAAACTATCATGATGTATTTCATATATGTTGGTAAATTGTTTGCTTTGCACAAACAACCTCTTCATTCTACTGCTACGGCATTGTATAAATAACTTACCAATGGTTTTCCAATGCTTGCCCAAGAACATACCTACACTTCCTTTGAAGGCTGGATATTACAAATCTACAGTTAACATAAGGAACCGGGGCAGGAGGAGACGACTATCTGGCCATTCTCCACTTTTCATGGCTAATCTTTTCCCTCAGTATATTTGCCTAGCACTACCTCTATACCCCTTGTCTAAAAGTCTATTGCTATCTATTTTCAGTAAACACACTGACTAAGTCTCCACAGTCCTCCTGGGCAGAGAATTCCAATGGTTTACCACCCTCTGATTGAAGAACGGTTTTCTCACTAGTGTCCTAATCTGCCCATCCCGGATTCTTAATCTATGCCAAGACTCTTCAGAGTGAGATCTTCCCTCATTCTTCCAAACTCTAAAGGATGCAGTCCCAATCTATTCAACGTCCCCTCTGGGAGCAAACTCACCATGTCAGGCACAACAAACAATATGCCTGAGGAACTCAGCAGCTCGAGCTGCATCCGTGAAGGAAACAGTCAATGTTTTAGGTCCAGACCCTTCATCTGGACTGCCTGAGACCAGATGGGTGTTCCCGACCTGATACATTGACTGTTCATTTCCCTCCTCAGACACTGCTCAACCTGCTGCATTCCACCGGCAGATTGTTTGTTGCTCCAGATGCCAGCATCTGCAGTCTCTTGTCTCACCATCCCAGCAAATAATCTGATAACCCTTTGCTGAACTCCCTCCATGGCAAGTACATCCTTCCCTAGTTGAAGAGTTCAAAAACTGTACATGAATTGTAGAATCACATCCACATGTCACTTTCCGAAATACACCATGGGTATATAACAAGTTTCATCATTTTGAAATCAGATAGAGCAATCTAGATAACTGTGATTGTGTCACTCACAGACTTTTCAAGTTTCCCTTTCATGAGTTGCTTAGAAAGAAAATTTACATTTCAGTATTTCTCTGTGAAAAATAAAGCATTGATATTCATGCCAATTATTGTCACTGACCATATGCCTGAAAATAATGGCATGTAACTCTGGAATCAATTTCATCTTTGAGTGATAATATAACATTGGTGGCCTGGTTTACATCACTGCCGATTATTATTTTCACTGATGTTAAAGGGAATTAACTGGGAGAGGAATGGAACTTGGACTACCAATTAGCTGTCACCATTTTGTACTATTGGTCAAAGTCAAAATCCACCCCAATGAAAATAATTTCAGATCCACATTTTGAATCCAGAAAATGGAACTTCTGAGTACAAAGATTTGATATGATTTTTTTCCAAATTACAAAAGCTCTTTTTTAAAAATAAATAATCAAAAACCTAATCTTCAGACATTACATGCTTTATGGACAGCTTCACATTCTCCTCAGACATTTTCCTTCGTCCTGCCATTGCACATCGCTATTGAGCATTCCAACACATCTCTGTTGCATAATTCAGCTCAATTGACCCTTAAGTTCATCAGATTTTGCATAGTGCAATGATATTCATCTAATCAGTGTTTTTTTTTTCAGATTGCCTGAGTCCAAAGACAGGTTTTAAGTGCAGCTTTTCGACTCAACTTCATCTTCAGGCACAGAACCAGAAATGGGCAGACCCTGAAAGAACCTTTATTAAATGTAACTTTGTGAGTTTGGCAGAGCTGTCATGATTCTCTGCTGGAGACAGGGGAAAATATATGTAACAGTTTTTGTTTTAATAAAATCACTAAAAATCTACAATAAATGCTGGAAATACACAATTTCTGCCTACACCTATGTAAAACAAAATGTAGGTTGACACTTTGGGACAATGTTCTTCATTGATATTCATGAAGACTATACATCCAAAATGTAAACTTATCTTTCCTTTTTGCTGACGCTATTTGACCCGCTGTGCATGATCAGCATTTTCTTGTTCTGCTTTTGCAATTTACATATAGAGATCAACTACTTTGCTTATAGTTTCTTTGGATTTGATTTGAATTTCATTTGTGTTCATTCACAATGGTATGAGAAAAGCATGACATTTACTAAATCCAAACATGTGCTACATTTTAGCAATATTGAATTCATATTTACCCTTGAAGTAATAATGTCCTGGTCATTTTGGTCATCCGTGAACATACTGGTTTATTTCTTACCTTCCAAGCCATTGAGAGCTCTTTACTAAATTAAAGAGACCATCCAATAAATAATCTCAAACCTGACTCAAGGCTTGTGTTGTATAAGGCAGCAGTACTTGCAGATGTGCTATATCCTTCTGACTTGGACTACCAAGTCCGTCTTGGCACATGAAAGATAACAACCATGCCAGTATTCCCTCTCAGGCCAAAGTTCCCAGCAATGGAGCCCCAATTGTACCTAATCACTTCCACTGAGCAGGCATCCATTGTTTACTGGCTCAACACTAGACATGAAACAGACACTCCATCCTGAACCCCATCATTACCAGGTAGAAAAAAAATCAATGATGTGCACAAAGATTCCTAGATAAAATGTGAATATGAAGATGAGGTAAAAGGGAATACAGGAGATATTGCAAAAGACTCTCGGAAGAATGGGAACAGAAGTTCTAGAGGGGAAAAGAAATTAAGGGCAGGGCCAATTGTGAACGATGTGAGAGGGGAGGTAAATACAGAAGTTAAAGTGTTGTACTTAAATGCGCGTAGTATAAAAAATAAAGTGGATGAGCTTGAGGCTCAGTTAGTCATGGGCAAGTATGATGTTGTAGGGATCACTGAGACATGGCTACAAGAGGACCAGGACTGGGAACTGAATATTCAGGGGTACACAATGTATAGAAAAGACAGACTGGTGGGCAGAGGGGGTGGGGTTGCTCTGATGGTAAGGAATGATATTCATTCCCTTGCAAGGGGTGACATAGAATCAGGAGATGTTGAATCAGTATGGATAGAAATGAGAAATTGTAAGGGTAAAAAGACCCTAATGGGAGTTATCTATAGGCCCCCAAACAGTAGCCTCGACATAGGGTGCAAGTTGAATCAGGAGATAAAATTGGCGTGTCAAAAATGTAATGCTACGGTGGTTATGGGAGATTTCAACATGCAGGTAGACTGGGAAAATCAGGTTGGAAATGGACCCCAGGAAAGAGAGTTTGTAGAGTGCCTTCGAGATGGATTCTTAGAACAGCTTGTACTGGAGCCTACCAGGGAGAAGGCAATTCTGGATTTAGTGTTGTGTAATGATCCTGATCTGATAAGGGGACTAGAGGTAAAAGAGCCATTAGGAGGCAGTGATCACAACATGATAAGTTTTACTCTGCAAATGGAAAGGCAGAAGGGAAAATCGGAAGTGTCGGTATTACAGTATAGCAAAGGGGATTACAGAGGCATGAGGCAGGAGCTGACCAAAATTGATTGGAAGGAGGCCCTAGCAGGGAAGACGGTAGAACAGCAATGGCAGGTATTCCTGGGAATAATGCAGAGGTTGCAGGATCAATTTATTCCAAAGAGGTGGAAAGACTCTAAGGGGAGTAAGAGACACCTGTGGCTGACAAGGGAAGTCAGGGACAGCATAAAAATTAAGGAGAGGAAGTATAACATAGCAAAGAAGAGTGGGAAGACAGAGGATTGGGACTCTTTTAAAGAGCAACAAAAGTTAACTAAAAAGGCAATACGGGGAGAAAAGATGAGGTACGAGGGTAAACTAGCCAATAATATAAAGGAGGATAGCAAAGGTTTTTTTAGGTACGTGAAGAGGAAAAAAATGGTCAAGGCAAATGTGGGTCCCTTGAAGACAGAAGCAGGGGAATTTATTATGGGGAACAAAGAAATGGCAGACTAGTTAAACCGTTACTTTGGATCTGTCTTCACTGAGGAAGATACACACAATCTCCCAAATGTTCTAGGGGCCGGAGAACCTAGGGTGATGGAGGAACTGAAGGAAATCCACATTAGGCAGGAAATGGTTTTGGGTAGACTGATGGGACTGAAGGCTGATAAATCCCCAGGGCCTGATGGTCTGCATCCCAGAGTACTTAAGGAGGTGGCTCTAGAAATAGTGGAAGCATTGGAGATCATTTTTCAATGTTCTATAGATTCAGGATCAGTTCCTGTGGATTGGAGGATAGCAAATGTTATCCCACTTTTTAAGAAAGGAGGGAGAGAGAAAACGGGTAATTATAGACCAGTTAGTCTGACATCAGTGGTGGGGAAGATGCTGGAGTCAATTATAAAAGACGAAATTGCTGAGCATTTGGATAGCAGTAACGGGATCATTCCGAGTCAGCATGGATTTACGAAGGGGAAATCATGCTTGACAAATCTACTGAAATTTTTTGAGGATGTAACTAGGAAAATTGACAAGGGAGAGTCAGTGGATGTGGTGTACCTCGACCTTCAGAAAGCCTTCAACAAGGTCCCACATAGGAGATTAGTGGGCAAAATTAGGGCACATGGTATTGGGGGTAGGGTACTGACATGGATAGAAAATTGGTTGACAGACAGAAAGCAAAGAGTGGGGATAAATGGGTCCCTTTCGGAATGGCAGGCAGTGACCAGTGGGGTACCGCAAGGTTCGGTGCTGGGACCCCAGCTATTTACGATATACATTAATGACTTAGACGAAGGGATTAAAAGTACCATTAGCAAATTTGCAGATGATACTAAGTTGGGGGGTAGTGTGAATTGTGAGGAAGATGCAATAAGGCTGCAGGGTGACTTGGACAGGTTGTGTGAGTGGGCGGATACATGGCAGATGCAGTTTAATGTAGATAAGTGTGAGGTTATTCACTTTCGAAGTAAGAATAGAAAGGCAGATTATTATCTGAATGGTGTCAAATTAGGAGGAGGGGGAGTTCAACGAGATCTGGGTGTCCTAGTGCATCAGTCAATGAAAGGAAGCATGCAGGTACAGCAGGCAGTGAAGAAAGCCAATGGAATGTTGGCCTTCGTAACAAGAGGAGTTGAGTATAGGAGCAAAGAGGTCCTTCTACAGTTGTACCGGGCCCTGGTGAGACCGCACCTGGAGTACTGTGTGCAGTTTTGGTCTCCAAATTTGAGGAAGGATATTCTTGCTATGGAGGGCGTGCAGCGTAGGTTCACTAGGTTAATTCCCGGAATGGCGGGACTGTCATATGTTGAAAGGCTGGAGCGATTGGGCTTGTATACACTGGAATTTAGAAGGATGAGGGGGGATCTTATTGAAACATATAAGATAATTAGGGGATTGGACACATTAGAGGCAGATAACATGTTCCCAATGTTGGGGGAGTCCAGAACAAGGGGCCACAGTTTAAGAATAAGGGGTAGGCCATTTAGAACGGAGATGAGGAAGAACTTTTTCAGTCAGAGGGTGGTGAAGGTGTGGAATTCTCTGCCTCAGAAGGCAGTGGAGGCCAGTTCGTTGGATGCTTTCAAGAGAGAGCTGGATAGAGCTCTTAAGGATAGCGGAGTGAGGGGGTATGGGGAGAAGGCAGGAACGGGGTACTGATTGAGAGTGATCAGCCATGATCGCATTGAATGGCGGTGCTGGCTCGAAGGGCTGAATGGCCTACTCCTGCACCTATTGTCTATTGTCTATTGTCTATTGTCTTACTCATTCATGGGAAATTCTGGTAGGCTGGAAGATAATCACAGGTGAGCTACCTAATTGAATACAAAACTGGTTTGGTGGTAGGCATTAGAGGATGGTAGTGGAGACACGTTTTCCAGATTGGAGGCCTGTGTCCTATGGTGTGCTGCAAGGATCGGTGGTGGGTCCTTTGTTCTTTGTCATAAATATTAACGATTTAGATGAGAATCTAGGTGGCATGACTAGCAAGTTTGCAGATGACACCAAAATTGGGGGTGTAGTGGATAGTGAAGAAGGTTGTCCAAGGTTACAGCAGGATCTGGACATAGAGACTGGACAGGCTGGGACTATTTTCCCTGGAGCGAAGGAGGCTACAGGTGACTTTGTATATAAAATCGCGAAGGGTATTGAGAAGGTGGTTGGTCACAGTCTTTTTCAAGGATATGGGAGTCTAAAACTAGGGAGCATAGGTCTAAAGTGAGAGAAGGAAGATTTAAATGGGACCTGAGGGATGTTTTTCACACAAAAAAAAGTGGTGGGTAATGGAAGGAGCTGCCGGAGGAAATGGTAGAGGCAGATATACTACAACGGTTAAGAGACATTTGGAAAAGGTACATGGATAGGAAAGGTGTAGGAGGATATGGGCCAAATGCAGACAAAATGGACTAGGTCACAAAAGCGCCTTGTTTGGCAAGAATAAATTTGGCCTGTTTCCATGCTGTATAACTCTATAACTCCATGACTCTATGACTACTCAAACTGAAGAAAGAAAAGGTAAGATGAGAAAGATTGAGAGGAATATGGGCAGATGGGAGTAACTTACCAGGGGCATCTTGGTTGAATGGATGAGCTGGGTAGAAGGGCCTGTTTCCATGCTGTATGACTATATTGAGAATCCTGAGTCAATGTATCAGCAAACAACTATAAGCCGTTTGCATTTGGTGAAAGGAATGCAACTTCTGACAAACTACCTATCAGGTCTGTAGTTGGCATATTTTCCTGATCAGAAGTATCAGAACTCAAGTGGAAACAGTTGTCATAGATGGATCCCTCACCCACAACTCTTCTGTGTCCTGTAGTTCTGCTCTCGCTCCCCCTCCTCCCAGATGGAACATGGATAGTGTACCCCTGGTCCTCACCTTCCACGCATCCAATACATCATCCTCTGACATTTCCGTCACCTCCAATGTGATTCCACCACTAGTCACATCTTCCCACATCCATCCCTTTCTGCCTTCTGCAAAGACCACTCCCTCCTCGGTTCACTCATCCCTTCCCACCCAAACTATTCCCTCCCCACGTACTTTCCCCTGCAACTGAGGGAGTTATAACACCTGTCCCTATACCTCCTCCCTTGCCCCCATCCAGGGACCCAGCAGTCCTTCCACATGAGACAGGGGTTCATGTGCACCCCCTCTAACCTCATCTACTACATCCAGTGTTTCTGTTGTGGCCTCCAGTACATTGACGAGACCAGCGTAGACTCAGCGACCGTTTCGCCAAACAATTGCGCTCAGTTCATCAAGGTCTACCGGATCTCCTGGTTGCCAATCATTTTAACTCCCCTTCTTATTCCCATACTGACCATTCTGTCCTGGTTCCCCTCTATTGCCAGAGTGAGGTCATATGCAAACTGGAGGAACAGCACCTTATATTCCACATGGGTAGCTTCCAACCCAATGGTATGCAGATTGAATTTGTCAATTTTAGGTAACCTCCAACAACACCCCCACCCCTCCCCTCCATTTTCTCCCCCCACATACCTCCTTTTCTGCCCCACCCACCCCCTCATCCTAGCTAGGCTCACACCTATTTCTCATCTCTCTCTCCCCCTCCACCTTCATCCCTTCCTTTGGCTTCACAATTTGCAAATCTTCAATCCTTCAATATCACATCTATTTTTCAGCACTGGCCTTTCTCCAACTATCTGCCAAGCAAGCCCCCCCCTTCACCAGTGTTCACCTATTACCTGCCATGCTTTGTCCTGCCCCTGCTCTCTTCTAGCTTTCTCGCCCCCCCTCCCCCTACCCCACCCCAACAATCAATCTGAAGAAGGTCCTGACCCAAGACATCACTCATCCATGTTCTCCGGGGGTTTTGCCTGACCCACTGAATTACTCCAGCACTTTGTGTCTTTTTTTTGGAAACAAATCATCCTTGGTCTCAAGGGATTGCTTGGGAAAAAGAATTAGTGGTCAACAAAAGCCAGAACCAAAAGTAACATGGAGATGACAGAACAGACTGTGCATTTGAGAATGTCCCAAGTTCACCATGTCATTAAAAATGTCAGCGATCTCTGATGCTAGGCAAGCATAACTTTTAATCTTCATCGGGTTTGGAAAAGCTGGTTTTATTCCGTACAAGGACAAAGTTGCCCATTATATTATCCTTCAAAAAGATTGGTTGTGCTTTGACCATGCAATCAGACTGTATAGTAGCAACTGAACATAAAACTTTAGGTTGCAGAAAACCATCTGCAGCAAACCAACTGTCGATGAAACTGTATCAAATGCTTCACCCTCTATAGAAGAAAATTCAAGTTGTAAATCACTCTCAATGTTGTTACAGTAACACAAAAGTGAAGCTCTTCCCCGTTACACAAAGTTAAACATATTGAAGTCCAAAGCTGAAATATTCCTCAGGAATATTTATTCTGAGTAGCCTGACACAATTTTTGCAAGCTCATAAGATCAGCTTTAATTTCTCTTGCTGCTGGAACTCCGACCATGTATCTGTTCAGTGATGGCAAGTGCTGCTCCCTCATAATGCCTACACGACCTTCAACATATTACAACAGTTTGTGATACTTGTTCGGGCTGAATATCTGAGCAACAGACTTGTTCTGGAAGGTTAGTTTATCAATTCGATCTACCTGGCCAAAGTAAAGCATACAAATATAGGGCAGTTATACTGGAGATAGACACAAAAAGCTGGAGTAACTCAGTGGGACAGGCAGCATCTCTGGAGAGAAGGAATGGCTGACGTTTCAGGTTGAGAAACACCTCTTCAGACAGTTCTTTCCTACACAGTTATACTGGATGTTCTATTTTTTCATTATTAAAAAAAGAGTGTGTATATCTTCCTATACTTTTTCACTTGCACTTCTCTCCAATTTCGGTCCTTTCTCTGCCACCTTTAACCTTCATCTCTTCTCACTGTCCCAGCCTTCTATTGACTTCCTTATTCCAGTCTGTTCTCTCAAGAACATTGTCACATTGGTTCCAAAGTTACTGTAGATTCTAGATAATGAATCTGATTCTTGGAACCTCATTAATCATTCAAAGATTTAATGAGAGTTTAGAACTTATATTATCACCAAAAACAACTCTGGAAATTAAACAAATTATTCGTTTGAGCTTGGTACAAACATTGATTGGTCATCTAAAACAAAAATCATATTACAACTGTGCACACTTATATCTTTGTAAGACTGCAATGTGCTGTTGAAAACCTGACAAGTTCAAAATTTCTTTCTTGCCATTAATAGATACAAAAATATGTAAACAAAGGCAAAGTTCTAGGACTCATTGACAATGTTGAGATGTCCACCATTCCCTTGAACATCTGCCCAACTTATTTGCTCTCCAGGGCACTTGAACATTGCACTACTCTATCATCTTGCTACCTTTCCAACTTCTATGTACGCTCACATGTGAAAATGCATTGCAAGTTCTCAAATTGATTTTTCATTTTCATGAGTGTCAGAAGGAGCATTTTATCAGTGTGACTTGTTTTTGGCCCCCGTCTCAGAGATAACAGGATTGGATCATGGTCTGGTAATAACTGCAAGCAAAGTTGAGGGGGGCAAGTGAGCAGAGTTCCTGGGGGTTGCTGATGTGCAGGACTCAAGGAGGATGTGTCACAACAAGTGAGACCTAACTGAGCCAGTTCCCATTGTCAAACTTTGGTTGCATCCTGCAAAGGATTGCTTCTGTATGTGGAGCCCTGACACCCACATACCACACTCTACCAATGAAAACCTTGGCTGAAGTGCACTAAGTGCAAGTGGATGGATTTGCCTGCATGTAGATATTAACACTTCTGACACAAAGAAAGGCAAATTATAGACTCCAAATGGAAAGTCTCTTATCATGCTTTATGAAGGGTGTTCCATTGTGTCATGCATGTAAAATCCTTGTACTCTGCAAATGATGCAACACTTGCCAGTTGTCCAGAAGCCTTCTCCCCCCATGGATCTCTTGACATGCTGATTTAATCTCCTGCAGATCAGTACCACTGGCAGAATTATTCCTGGGATATTGCAACGTTTGTTATCGTCTTCTGGAGTGACAGTAGCAGTTGGTCTTGATGTGATGGCCTTCACCTCTGCAGAAGATTGGCAGCATAAAGAAGGGTTCTATCAGTTAGCCTAAGGCTCATTTACAATGGCTGATGTGTACATTTGGGCACGTTTATAGAATACAAGAAGAAGTCCTTCAATTGTACCCTGGCAAGGTATCAACAAAGACAGGAAAAACAAATGGTAGGAAAAGGAAACAAAAATTGTTTACCAACTTCCACATATTCCCATTGGAATGATATTATTGTCTCACTGATGAAGCCCATGACTTATGGCACTCTCATACATTTACTGGGGAAAACAGTAGGAGTTTGTCATCATCCAGAACCTCACTGCAGGAAATAAAGTATCATTGAATTTTAACTGCTATGTACACATTGCATGTGTATTTTCTTGTGGCTGTTTGATATTTCTTATTATTGAGGCGAAGAAGATACAAGAGACTGCAGGTGCAGGAATCTTGATCAAAAGAACAAACTATTGGAGGAATACAGTGGGTTTGAGGATGGAAATAGACAGACAATGTTTCACTTCCCCCCACACATTGCCTGGCTTGCTGAGTTCCTGCAACAGTTTGATTTATGCTTGAAGTGAAGAATTTATGTTGTTTTCCCCCAATTTGTTCCAAAAATCCCATTCTGGTTTAAGAGTTTAGAAGGTGGCTTTTCAAATTATGTAAGGAAGAAGATAGTTTATTTTAATGTCCACGCTGAGTTCCAAAATGCTGCAATAAATGAATAATAATTTTAATGTGTGATAGCTTGATTAATATGGTGGTGTGAAGAAATGTAGCTTTCTAACGACTGCTTTCAGATAATCAGTGTTGCAATTATAGTGCCCACTGCGGATTATTCTTTGTATACCTGGTATAAAATGTTAATGTTCTTTTCTGTCTATTTTACATATTGTGAATAATGAGCCAGGTAAAGCTTATTTCGGAAAAGCTACTAACTAGTATGAAATAAAACTTAATACAGATGTTTACTGATGAAGTCTACCAACGTAACCTGAGTAGAAAAGTCTCAAATCAATATTCGTCATGTGGGTGCACTGTCAACAATGATTTTTGTAAACCAGTTTTTCCCCTCAATCCATAAGCATTGCAGATTTAGCTGAGACTTACTTCAGTCTAATTTGGATTTTCACATTATCTAAGGCATACAAGAGAAGAAAAATGAATGCATATTTAGCTCTTTTCACAACCCAGAACACTCAAGAAAACCTCATAGCCGTTGATGGGGCTTTCTCATCACATTCACAGTTATGGTAATATGGCAATGTCATCTAATATCCTTCCCAGCATGTGTCTCGGAGTTAGCACTTCAGGCACACAGAAAGCTAAATATTTTCACTCTGAACTCACCTTCGCCCACCCCACCCCCATCCCTCGCCCTACTCTTCCTATATCCAGAACGCTATTTCCACTGTCCAGTTATCTATTCTTGGCCTCCTCCTGTCTTCCCTCTAAAGACTGCTTCTTGACAGTGTCAAAGCAAAACATAATATAAGTTTCCTTGTGAATGCTTACAACACCGAGCTCTCACTTCACCAATCCTCCCTTGAACTTGTTAAGGACTCTAAATTAACTTTCCTGATACCCAGTAGTGGGAAAACAAAATAAAATGTCCAACTCGATTCTAAACATATCAAAGCAGTAGACTGTGGTCCACATAGAAAAAGTCACTGCCCACAACGCCACCTCTCTCCCTGAAAAGTGACAGAATTTGAACCATAACATTCACAAATATAGTATCATATGTGATCGCAAAATGATGTAGATTGTTTATTTTTATCTAGGTGACCATTCATTATCATCATTTAGTTGCTGTTTGAACCTTCACCCTGCCTTTCTTACCTGTTGGCTTAACGCTATAAACCCAAAGTGAATTAAGTGTGATAGGCCCGAAAAGCTGGAGTAATACAGCAGGTCCAGCAGCATCTCTGGAGGAAAGGAATACGTGATGTTTCAGGTCGAGACAATTCTTCAAACCTGTCTGCTTTCTGAGTCCTCAGTTGCAACAACCCTATGGCATACATCGCCCTGTGTCTGTTGACCTGTTTTTAGACTTTAATTTAAAGATAGTGCGTGGAAACAGGCCCTTCGGCCCACAAAGTTTATGCCGACCAGCAACCCCCCCACAAACTAGCACCCTCCCACACCAGGGACAATTTACAGTTTACAAAAAACAATTAACCTGCAAACGTGTACGTCTTTGGGTGTAGGAGGAAACTGGAGCACCCGGAGAAACTGCATGCAGTCCCTGGGAGAATGTAGAAACTCTGTACAGACAGCACCTGTAGTCAGGATCGATCCTGGGTGTCTGGGATCGATGCTGTAAGGCAGCAACCCTGTCACTGCACCACTCTATCGTAGCAGCTGGTTAACCAATTTTCAAACAATTCTCCATCGTACCTTCACATCATTTCATGGCCTTACCCCTCCCTCTGTAATCTACTTCTGTCTGATGACTCTGCTAACAATAATCCTGGTTCTTATACAATGGTCCTTGATCATTCCAGAATGTAATCACTCCATCAGCAGAAGAAAAGCTTTCAGCCGCCAAGGTTCAATGCTTTGGAGTTCTCTCTTTAACTCTCTTTAACTACTACCCCCCCCCCCCCCCCCCCCCCCACACCCACACCCACACCCACACCCTCACCCACACTCACACCCACACACACACTTACATCCCCATCCACACCCACACACACACAAAGACACACACACACACACCAGCACAAACACACACACCCACTCCCACACCCACACCCATACCCGCACTACCACACCCACACACACACACACAAAGACACACACACACACACAAACACACACACCCACTCCCACACCCGCACTACCACACACACACAAACACACACACACCCACACACACATACCAGCACAAACACACACACCCATTCCCACATCTACATCCACACTACCACACACAAACACACACACCCACACACACACACCAGCACAAACACCCACACCCACACCTACACCCACACTCACACCCACACCCGCACTACCACACACTCACACACACACAAACACGCACAGTGGCACGTTGGTGCAGTGGTTGTGTTGCTGCCTTACAGCGCCAGGGATCCTCCCACACTCCAAAGACATACAAGTTTGTAGGTTAATTGGCTTGGTAAAATTACAAATTGTCCCTCGTGTGTGTAGGATAGTTTTAGTGTGCGGGGATCGCTGGTCGGTGCGGACTCGGTGGGCCGAAGGGCCTGCTTCCCCTCTGTATCTCCAAAACTAAGAAGCATGCACATGCACAAACGCACAAGTAGCCTTCTTTAACTCACTACTTTAAATCTTGTTCTTTGATCAAGACTGTAGCCATTTGCATGCATATATTTAATTCTTGCTAAATTGCAGATAGATCTGCCACTGGATATGCCTGTGAACTGAGCTTTACATGTGCTGAGGCTCCACACAGAGTTCTGGATTTCAGTTCAGCAGACCATCAACTCAACACTGCCTGGCATTGAGTCGTACAGGGCATCACGATCTTCTGCACCTTTCCCTTGTCTTCACCGAACCCAGTGCATATGAAGCAACCCCATCCCAAGGAATGAATTACTTGGTTGCCAGCAAACACTTAAGTAAAAATTGTATTTCATTGCATTTGGTCTAAATCTTTATATAAGTTTATGCTCGTCGGTTCTTTCATCTTTTAAATGTTTTTAAGTTATTCATATATTTTAACAGGTGCGGAATGATTTTGAATATTGATGTGATTCACAAAAATTCAAAGACCCAGAAAGTAATCTATCCAAGTTCTCTAGAGATGCTGCCTGACTGGCTTAGTTACTCCAACACTTTGTGCCTTTTTTTGTAAACCAGCATCTGCATTTTCTTGTTTCTTTAGAAAAATTCAATGTACATTGCATTTTGGTGACCAGTAAACGAAGGACAAGCCTTCATAGGTAACACAAAATGCTGGAGTAACTCAGCAGGTTAGGCAGCATCTCAGGAGAGAAGGAATGGGTGACGTTTCGGGTCGAGACCCTTCTTCAGACTGAAGGTCAGTCTGAAGAAGGGTCTCGACCCGAAACGTCACCCATTTCTTCTCTCCTGAGATGCTGCCTGACCTGCTGAGTTACTCCAGCATTTTATGATACCTTCGATTTGTGCCAGCACCTGCAGTTATTTTCCAACAAGCCTTCATAGGCTGTCAAAGCCATTCTATTAGCTTCGTCACTCAGCTGCAGAGGTAGGAGCCTTGCATTGCCCTGGGCCTCACTGTTGAACTATTCTCAGGCCACGGTCACACCAAGACCATGATCTTCCTATGTCTTGCCTAATGGCCGACAAAAATAATTGCTTGATAGTTGTCGTTGAAGGGAAAAATACAGTTATTCACTTTCCACATATAACTCTGTAATTAATCACTTGATGATATCCTTTAGCAGAGTTGTGGAGAGAGATCCTCTTTCCATCTTTGAATAATTCCATCTGATTTTTTTCCATCCTGCAAAGCCCAGAGGTGGAGCCACAATTTAATAACTGATCAAAAGGCAAGAACCTTTGACAGTTCTCACCGTTTACAGTGCTGCACAGATTGGCAGTCCAATTTTTAGACTCAGTAATAGAAAATGCTTTCATTGATCCAAGACTCAAATATGCAGTACATATGGTCTGGACACTCTTTCTTGACAGCAAAAACTACATGGTATGTGGCAATAAAGAAACAATTCCATGATGTCTCAAATCACTTACATTTTTATTTTTTAAATGTAAAAGTTGTTCTTACGCCAAGATGTGTGCCAGCTAATTTGTGCACAGCAAAGTCTTACAAAAAGAAATGTGCCACAAACCCAGATATTTTTCAATACTGAAATTAATGGAAGAATAAATATTGGTCAAAACACAAGGGAGAATTGATCAAGGTGATGATTGATCGTTTCGGAGCTAAAGTAATTTTATTTTCTGCTGTTGTACTGAATGATCAAATGCAGACAAAGTACAAGATGTGGGACTCCAGCCAAGTTGTTCCAATATATTTATTACATTGGCATCTAGCCAGCAATATAAAAATTTGCCCAGGTATGAACAGTTCTAAAAAGTAAAACAAATTCAATCAAGATAATTACCACCCAATGAATCTGATCTCAATCATTAGCAAAGGATAGAAGATGGCACTGTCAAGCAGCATTTATCAAGCAATTGGTACGATTGTTTGCGCACTGATTGTTTGCCAATTATTTGCGCACTGATGCCTAGTTTGGGTTTCATCGGGATGGCTTGACTCCTGACCTAATCACAGCTTGGTCCAAGCATGGACCAAATAACTCAATTCCAATGGGGAGGTAAAATTGTCAGTCTGATGTCAAAACAACACAAACAGCATTTAACATAATATTAAAGAAATATTACAATACCTTGAATATAGTAATCCAGTGGGAGCAGAAAATATCCCTATTATAGTACCAAAGGCATGAACCACAGAAACAAATGCACTTGAACCACAATCTTTCAGTTCAGTTTCAACACTATTATTGAGCTGGCCACAAAATGCTGGAGTAACTCAGCAGGTCAAGCAGCATCTTTGGAGAAAACAAATGAGTGATGTTTCAGGTAGGGACCCTTCTTCAGACTGAAAGTAGGAGGGGGGTGGGGGGGAGTGAAGAGCTGGAGGCGAGACATGACCAGGATCAATCAGGGCTGGCCACAAAAAACATTTTTCTTTCTCCAGAGATGCTGCCTGACTCTTTGAATTACTCCAGCACTTGGTGTCTATCTTTGGTATAAACCAACATCTGCAGTCTTTGTTTCTATGATTATTGAGCTGACAATGTGGAGTTTTTGCCAGGAATATCCTGTCCATAAAAAGCAGAACAAATGCAAGCTAGTCCATTGCTGCCCTATCAGTAAACTGTAAGTAGTCAGCTACAAGATGGAAGGCATGGATGGCAATGGTATCCAACTGCATCTAATGCCCAATACTGCTCAGTGGTACACAGTTTGGGTTGTGCCAGGACCACACAGCTCCAGACTTCTCCATTGTTTTCTTCCAAACATGAACCAAACATTTGTGTTCCTGAGATGAATGAAATTGACAACCATCGATCGGCAGCATTTAATTTATTGTGGCATCAAGGAGCTCTGATAAATGTAAGTCAGTGCCATCAAAGAGAAAATTCTTCATTGGTTGTAATCGCATGTGCACAAAAGATGATGATTATTTGTTAGAGGACAATCATCTCAACTTCTGGACATTATTGCAGAGTTCCATGGGATGGTGTCCCAGGTCCAGCAATCTTCAGTTGATCCATCAATGTAATTTCTTCATCATAAATTGAAAAGGGGAGTGTTTGCAGACAATTATACAGTGTTCAATTCCGAGTATATTTTAGAACATTAAGCCATCCATCCCTGCAGGCTGCATGGAGAGGGACTCCTGGAATGCACTCTGACCGGGTTTCTAGTCCAATACATGGAGGAACCAAATAGAGAGCAAGCCATCGTCAATTGGGTTTTGTGTAATTTGTGCTATTGAGGGCGTGCAGCGTAGGTTCACTAGGTTAATTCCCGGAATGGCGGGACTGTCGTATGTTGAAAGGCTGGAGCAATTAGGCTTGTATACACTGGAATTTAGAAGGATGAGGGGGGTCTTATTGAAACATATAAGATAATTAGGGGATTGGACACATTAGAGGCAGGAAACATGTTCCCAATGTTGGGGGAGGCCAGAACAAGGGGCCACAGTTTAAGAATAAGGAGTAGGCCATTTAGAACGGAGATGAGGAAGAACTTTTTCAGTCAGAGAGTGGTGAAGGTGTGGAATTCTCTGCCTCAGAAGGCAGTGGAGGCCAGTTCGTTGGATGCTTTCAAGAGAGAGCTGGATAGAGCTCTTAAGGATAGCGGAGTGAGGGGGTATGGGGAGAAGGCAGGAACGGGGTACTGATTGAGAGTGATCAGCCATGATCGCATTGAATGGCGGTGCTGGCTCGAAGGGCTGAATGGCCTACTCCTGCACCTATTGTCTATTGTCTATTGTCTATTGTCTATAATGAGAAAGGATTACTTAAAGCAATCCTTTCATACAAAGCCCCTCAGGGAATATTGACAATAATCATACAAGTTTTGCCCTAAAAATGGAGGAGTAAAAGAGATAATTCGGAGATGAGGACTCCTAAAGGGAACTACGAAGGTATGAGGAGATAGTCAGCTAATAAACATGCAGCAGCTTTACTAGTGGGATTTTTGGTGGATTGGCAATGACAATCATTTAAGTACAACATGAATGAACCACAATTCCAGTTGAAGCATGGCTCAATTGTGGCTAAAAAGGTAAAGTCAAGCCAAAATCAGCATTATGAGAGGAATCAGAGGGGGCTTCTCAGAGGAGGGATATAATTATTGTAGAACGATCAGTCAGATAAATCAGCCTAAAGAGCAGCAAACCTCTATAACTGAAAGTTTATGAAAGGAGCACCAAGGAGATAAATAGCATGTAGAAAATAGAGAATGGGATTAAGCTTACAGTGAACATAAAAAAAACTGGTATGCAAAGGTTTCTGTTGTTACGTTAGGAGAGAAAGATTGGTGAAGATAATGTAGGTCCTTGCATTCGGAAACAGGGCAAGTTATAATGGGGAACGAAGAATTGGCAGAGCACCAATTAGTGTGTGCAATGTCATAAACCAGGTTTTGTGTAATGAGAAAGGATTGATCACAAAGAAAAACACAAATAACTTCTGTTCGGTTATTGAATTCTCAATGATTCCAGAGCCCAGTGGTACCGTTTTAATTTTTGTTTCACTTCCCACAGGTGTCTGGGAACCTATAGGATCAAGTGAGCAGGGAAACTGAAGGAAATTAAGTATTAGCAGGAAAATGATGTAGAAATATTGATGGAATTGGAAGCTGATAAAATCCCAGGGCCTGATAGTCTACACAGCAAGAGTACTAAAGGAATTGTTCAACAAATGGCGGATGGATTAATATTCACTTTTCAACATTCTTTGAATTCAGGATCAGTCCAGACTCAGGGTCCATCTGTGGAAGCACAGTGGTGCAGCTAGAGCTAGTGCCATACAGTGCCAAAGACCCAGGTTCAATCCTGACTACGGGTGTTAGCTGTACAAAGTTTGCATGTTTTCCTAATGATCACATGGGTTTTCTCCGGGCGCTCCAGTTTCCTCCATGTTCCAAAGAGGTGCAGGTTTGTAGGTTAATTGACCTCTGCAAATTGTCACTGGCTGTGGGCAAATGGTCACTAATGTATGGATGATCATTGGTCAGAGCGGACTTGGTGGGTCAAAGGTCCTGTTTCCACTCTGTATCAAGCATGGTATAGGTGGGCTTTAGCAAGGCTTTTGACAAGGTTCCACATGTTAGGCTAGTCCAGAAAATTAAGGCACATGGTGTTTAGGCAAACTGGATCCAAACTTGGCTTGGCGACAAGAAGCAGAGGGTAGCGGTGCAGGGTTGAGTTTTTCTGACTGGAAGTCTGTAACTGGTACTATACCACTGGAATGATACTGGGAAGATTGATATTTGTTATTTATGTAAGTAACTTGGGCGAGAATGTGCATGGTCTGATAAGCAAGTTTGCTGATGGCACAAAGTTGGTGGCATCGTAGATAATGACGAAGATTGTGAAAGGATACAGATGGACATAGATCAGCTGGGAAGTTGAGTGGAGGGGTGGCAGATGGACTTTAATTCAGCCATTGTGAGGTAATGCATTTTGGGCCAACTATTTTGTAAATCAGGGATCTTAGAAAAATGTATGTACAAAGGGACATTATGAGCTTGGGATGTGAATTCATAGCTCCCCATAATTGTCAACACAGGTGAATAAGGTAATGAAAAAGGCATTTAGCTTGTTTGCTTTCACAGGCAGAGGTATTGTGTACAGAAAGAGTGCATAAGAGATTAACCTTGATGTGGCCTGAAATAGAGGGCTTTAGTTAGGCAAAGAGATTGGACAGGCTGGGATTGTTTTCCCTGGAGCAAAGGAGGCAGAGGCATGTATATATGCAGCTTTGTGAAATTATGAGGGGAGTAGATAGGCACAGTTGTTTTCTGAGGGTGGCGGGGGGGGGGGTCCTAAGACTAAAGGACATAGGCTTAAGATAAAAGGGAAAATATTTAAAGGAAACCTGAGGGGCAAGTTTTTTCCCACAGAGGGTCTGGTGGGTACATGGAACAAGTTGCCAGAGGTGGTAGAGGTAGGTAAAATCACAGTGTTTACTTAGCATTTGGACACATACACGGATGGGAAAAGAATTGAGGGGTATGGGTCAAATGCAGAAAAATAGAGTATGGATGAGTTCACAAGTTCACGTTCACAAGTTATAGGAGAAGAATTAGGGCATTCGGCCCATTGAGTCTACTCTGCCATTCAATCATGACTGATCTCTGCCTCCTAAGCCCATTTTCCTGCCTTCTCCACATAACTCTTGACACCTGTTCTAATCAAGAATTTGTCTATCTCTGTTTTTAAAATATCCACTGACTTGGGCTCCACAGCCCTCTGTGGCAATGAGAACCACAGATTAACTACACTCTGATTAAAGAAGTTCCTCCTCACCCCCTTTCTAAAAGAGTGCCCTTTAATTCTGAGTCGATGACCTCTGGTCCTAGACTTTCCCACCAGTGGAAACATCCTTTCCACATCCACTCTATCTATGCCTTTCATTATTCTGTAAGTTTCAACCTTCTAAACTCTAAATTCCAAACTTGAGATGAAGGCCTGTATGCCTTATGATTCTGTGACTCTAATAATAAAATGTGTTAATAATGATTGTTGTCACTGGCTAAGGTGATATTTCCCTGTCCAAGATCTAGTTAACTTGCGAATACAGTGACAAATTCGAAATGAACTAATGTTTGACAGTCTTGATGCTGTAATTGGTCTCAGCATCATGAGGTTAAGGAGATGGTGATTCAGACATTCTTGTTCCTGATCATTACTGCCTTCATTTTAGATATTTGTATGAGGACATAAGCTAAAATGATTGTGCTCAGCCACATTGATCTTTGTTAAGGCATTGAACAAATTCATTTGCTCCACAATTAAAAAGTCAGCCTAACCGCAACAGGGTTTCGACCCAAAATGTCAAAATGTCTCCCTACAGGCGCTGCTCAACCCACTGCATTCCGTCAGCAGATTCTTTACTGCTCTGGATTCCAGCATCTGCAGTCCCCTGTGTCTCTTAATTATGCATTAAATTCTGTGTTCCCCAGCTGGAACCACATTGTTTCTTCATACCTCTCCCTTTAAAACCTTTCTTAAATCCTCTCTTTTGGACCATTTATGTTTCAGTTGCCTGCCCTCATTTCTACTGTGGTTCATTGTCAATTGCTTTCTGAGTAGCTGGTGGTGCCGTACGATGGCAGCTTCGCCAACAGTCTGTCTCATCCTTTTCTTCTTTTGTTGTTTTTAGTCTGTTGTTAAACTTCTGTTTTAGTGTATCTTTAGTTTTGTATTATAGTATTGTAGTATTGGGGGGGGGGGGGGAAACTTTTTTAAAATCTCTTTCCTCGACGGAGATGTGACTTTTTCCGTATCGTATCTCCGTTTGCACTGCGGCCTAACATCATGGAGCTGGCAGTCCCTTTGCTGGGGATCGACTTCCAGAGCTCCAACCGCCGGAGCATGCGGACTTAACATCATGGAGCTTGCAATTCCGTTGTCAGGGATTGACTTTGGGAGCTCCAACAGTGGGAGCCTGCGGACTTAACATTGTGGAGCTCGCGGTCCCTTAGTTAGGGATCGAATTCGGGAGCTCCAAACCCGGGACCTTCGACAACCCCAATCGCGGGAGCTTCGATCACCCCGACGTGGAGCTTCGATCGCCGACTGCGGGAGCTTTGATCGCCCCAACTGCGGATGGTTTGACTGCCCCGACCGCGGGAGAAAAGGAGGGAAGAAGATAATATGTTTTTGCTTTCCATCACAGGCGGCTGTGGTGGATGTTTATGTTAGTTTTTATGTAGTTGTGTGTCTTGTTGCTTTTTTAGTATGACTGCATGGCAAATCAAATTCCTTGTATGTTTTTACATACTTGGCTAATAAATTAATTATAATTACAATTACAATGACAACAATGCACCTGAGAAGGCTCTTGGTTTGTTATTCTGTTAAATGCACATTGTCATGCAGTAGATGGTAAAATACTAACTTGGAAATCAATTAATTTTTCCAGCCATCGGCATATTTTTAAGGCAGTGACAGACAATTTCTTGATTAGAACGTGTGTCAAGGGTTACGGGGAGAAGGCAGGAAAATGGGATTAGGATGCAGAGATCAGCCATGATTGAATGGTGGAGTAGACTCGATGGGCCGAATGGCCTAATTCTATTCCTATAACTTGTGAAAAGGAATGCTGATAGGGTAAATAAATAGAGTTCAGATTCATATTAAACATGATCTTATTGAAAGAAACAACAGGATCAAAGGGCTGAATGGCCTCCTCCAATTCCAGCATTGATAGTTTGCCATTGAGGCTATCTTCACCCATCAAGAACATTGAACTGAGAAGTTGGCTAAATAGTGACATTGAAGTGCATCACATCTTCAGTTAGAGAAGAATATTGACAGGAAAAGAAGGGACAGAAACCTGATTCTTGGTTGCACAATGAAATGCGTGTGCACACGGATACGTTGCAAATTCGCCCTCACTTTGGCTGCTACAGTGTTGATTATGTGCTTTTATTTGCAGCAAAACTGCCCTTTTATATAACCAAGCATAATAATATAAGTGCAACTTATAAAGAGAAGCCAGAGAAAATTGCAGAAAATGATTAATAAAAACAAGTAGGGCAGCTTAAAGGTTAACAGAATCATAAGATCTATTCAGCAGAGCATTATGGTTTGGGATTCATTATTCTTTCCGTTGACGTTGTTATCCTGTTGCTATAGATACTATTTTGGCACATGTGCAGAATATCTTGTGTAGTACTTCAAAATTCTGAGTGTCAGTTTCATTATTCTTTAATGCAAGCTGTTCAGAATATGACCCTTGTTCTACTTATCAAATCATAAAGTTGTACAAATTACAGCACGGGGGAAGGCTATTTTGCTCATTGAGTCTGTGACAATGCTGGATTGTTATTTTAAATTTACCAGTATCTGGAACCACCAATAAACACCTATATAGGAATAAATCTAAACACACAAAAGGGATTGTTAATGCAATGATTAGTATATGTAGCACTGCTGAGCCTTGCAATGAGTATGTCATATATAATGCTGCATATTCTGGCCCTGAATGGTGTTAACAATCCATGCCCCTACTTTGCATCAGGTTCAGTACGTGCCAATTCCTCCAAAATGCTGGTTAACTCATAAAATAGCCTGAGCACCTGATCAGCACTCCAAAAACCAGCAACCACATGAAATAGATACTGCATGGGTGGTCATGTTTGATCTTTTCTCTCCAAGTACACATATATATTACTTGTAGCAAATATCTATTCTTTTCCCCTAGTTTGAGAGCCATTTTGCTGTTGAACTATATTTCAAAATGTCAACATACTAAGTGTTCCTTAAAGCTGCAATGCATCAGTTTCCTCTGTCTATTTCTCTTGGGAAATGTCATTGTCTGTAGCTTGTACGGGAACAATTGGAATCTCTATTCCTCTATTTGCAGGTTCTGAAGGAACAGAGAATTGAGAGCAGAATAGCGTGTTCATTGTGCTGACTGGAATCATGTATCTGGGTTTTCTAAGGAATCCCAAGAGATCACAGTCACTGCACAACAGGAGGCCATTTGGCAAATTGTATTTGGTATTTGGTTTATTTTTGTCAAACGTACTGAGATACAATGGAAAATGTTGTTTTGCATGCTATGCAGGCAAATCATGCTATGATTTGTTTAATCATACTTTTCATGTGTACAATCAAACCGTACATGAATACAAAAAAAAGGTGAAGAAACAGAGTGCAGAATAATGTTACAGCCACAGATAAAGTGCAGATGAACAAATTGTAAGGGCCACAATGAAGTAGATTGGGAGATCAGGAATATATCGTTAGTTTATGAGAGCCCACTGTACAGAAGAAATGCGTGAGACTTGTTACTACCAACGCCAGTCGTGTCAGTAAGACCAGATAAGCAGAAGGGTGTGAGACTTGTGACTTATTAATGTTTTACTAATCCTTTCACTGGATTTCACTATACTTTAATAAAGTTAATTTATTTGTAGCCTTGAAGTATTCTTTCTCCATTAATGATACAAATCCTTCAAACTGCCTTGCATCGTTACCTTTTTGTATAGTTGTCACGATTTGGTGCAAAATGATGAAAAGAACAGGGAACTGAAATGCAAGATTTTTTCCTGTCCTAAGATGGACAGACAACTCAGAGGGGCTCATTAACTTGACTAATGTACTGAGTAAATGGGGATCATCGAAAGTTACAGCATAAGTCAGAAAGCCTGCCGTACTCAATTATTGAATGTTTGGAGGTGGCAGGCTTTCACAATAAGAAAGACTGCTTCCCACAAGTGGGACGGATAATTACTACTGAACTGAGCAGCCATGTTTAAAAAAATGAAAAATCTGAAACTCCTCTGATAGTCTTAAAAATTGAATTTGCTGCCCTGAAAAACTGAATGTGACCTTGACTGAGGCTACACAGGAACAGGCAGAATGAAAATAAATGAATGCTGCCTTTAGGTTAGGCACTGTTCAACAGCCTAAGACATTAAAAAGGAAGGAGTGGCAGATGAACCTAGCAAAAGTGCACACTATGTTACTAGAAAACTGGGAACCCGACCATTGGGACAGAGATCTGGATCCAATAAGGAATGGATGGATGGAGAGGACAATGCGTCAATAGTAAAGGCGAGACCATTAACTAGACAGAGAAAAGAAGAACACCGAACTGCTTTTCCATACCACATTTGGTTTTATTTTGAAGGAGTTTATTGTCTAAACCAAATAGTCAAAGCCTTTATGAGTTAAAGAGACAGTGCTGGATTCATACTTTAGTCTCACAATCAAATGAAAGTCCCATAAAGGTTGTGGTAATGTTTTCCCTGTTGATGAGAGCCACAATGAGGATAGTGAAGAGCAGTAGCCTATGGGGTCAGCTACCCCAACAAGTCTCCCCCGCCAGGCTCCCCCCGGGCAGATACTCAGATAGCTCGTACATAAGTAACTGCCTAACTGACATTTTGCTACTATGGTGAAGAGGGGAAAGTGCAAAGTGGAAAATGTTATAAATAGATACTGGTGCAGAGACCACTCTGATACATAGCAATCTTGATCAATTTATGGATGAGCAAGTGTTAGTTCAGGATATGGAGGCATTGTCACTCGCATGTATGGACCATTGTTCGACTGTATGCTGGTGGCGGCTCATGGCAGACTGTCCCTGTTTTAATCTTAATGTACCTGAAAACATTTTGGGCATGGATTTGTAAGGGGATCCACTTTACAGTTCCTTTCATGAAAATTCTCAAAAGAGGCTTTTCCCTCCCCTTTGGCAGAGTTAGAAAGTATGTATCTCAATGTGGTCTGCCAACAAATAACGAAATGACCAATATTTAAACAACCAATAGCATGCGTCAAGAATGGGAACACAGGTTTGGCAGATTGTCTACATTGGCCCACTTTCCCGGCAAGAAAGATACCAATATTCATGATATGGATCACATGCAGGCATCTATTACACTCATATTACAATGTATTGTTCATTGTTTTCTTTGATGACAACTTAAGAAAGTATGCATGTCAAGAAATTCAAGTCAAGTGAACTTGTTGTTATATGTCCCGAAACAGAACAATGAAATTCTTACTTGAGCAGTAAACGTAGTACTCTGTAAACTCCATAATAAACGTCAACAAAAGTTCAGCATATAAAAAAGAAACAAACAATAATAATGCAAAGACAAAAACAATGCCCCAAGTCGATCTAGTTTGCAGCTTGGAGATTGTAGAGTTTAATAGCCTCATGATTATTGGAAAGAAGCAGCTGCTGAAACTGGACATTACAGTTTTCAGGCTCCTATACCTTCTTCCCGATGGCAGGAGTACAATGAGAGGGTGGCTAAGGTGCCGTGGCTCTCTGTGATGCTGCTGGCTGCTGTTCTGAGGCAGTGACTTCTTCAGATCCCTTCGATGGTGGGAGATCAGTGTCGGTGATGAACCGGTCAGTCACCAGTTTTTGCAATCTTCTTTGTTCCCGAGTGTTTAAGTTGCTGAACCAGGTCCTGATGTAACCACTCACTTAGTGGCATTATTTGCAGATTAGGAAAACTGAGGAGCCATCATTATTACACAGCCAGGCCATTCCGGGACACATATTTGGATGAGTCATATAGGCTGTTAACCCCAAAGGGTGGAATGTCATGCAAGGGTTACATCCTCAGTTAAAATAGAATATTGATTAATTGAAAGATAAGCTTGGAAACAAGCCCTTCTGCCCAGCAAGTCCATGCTGACCGTCAATCACAGGTTCACAGTTGTTCTACATTATCCCATTTTCGCATCCACTTTCTACACACGAGGGGCAATTTACAGATTTACAATCAACCTACCAACCCACACATCTTTCGGACGTGGGAGGAAACCAGAACGCCCAGAAGAAACCCATGTTGCCATAGGGAGGGTGTGAAAACTCCACACAGACAGTACCCCATGTCAGGGTCGAACGCGGGTCTCTGCCACTGTGAGGCAGCAGCTCTACCAGCTGCGCCACTGTGCCAATTAGTTTTCTGCTAACAGTGCCTATGTCAAGCAAGCAGGCTCACATGGAAAACCAAGTAGGTGCTCAGAAAAATAATTGGGCTCACTTGCGAGGACTAGTCAATCACGAGGCCTCAAGGACATGCAGTAGTAAGACAAGACAAACTTTTCTTCTCAGAGATGTCTGTGATTAGCTCGGTTCTTGGTGTAAAAAAATGATCCCTGTGCCCATCACTAAGGAGAATACCTAGTTTCAAAAACATAGTTGAATGTTGTTTGTAGATGAAGAAAGAAGTGCAGGTTTACAGAGTATAAATGCCAGTGAGCTCACTGGGCTTCACCTTGGACTGGGATACGGAATAGGGCCAGGACCCTGCATTTCTCTAAGCCAGGCTGCTGTGAAGGAGTCCCCAGCATACAGAAGAAAGGCGTGGGACTCGCTGCTATCAGCCACCACTTGTGTGAGTGAAAATCCGATGAGCAGAAGGGCGTGAGACTTGTGATTTACTTAATCCTTTACTAATTCTTTTACTGTATTTCACTGTGCTTTAATAAACTTAGTTTCTTTGTAACCTTGAAGTGCACTTTCTCCATCATTGATCTGAATCCTCGAAACCTACTTTTATCATTGCATACTTTCAGTCAGTTATTTTGAACATGCAAATTTAAGTACATTTGCAATTAACATTTATAGCAAAAGAAAATTGCAAATCTGGGAAATTAACAATTTCCAATGTCCTCACCTGAAAAGACAGAGTTATGAAAATCAACTTATCAGTTTCAGCAAAACAATTAATAGTTGACAAAACATCCGAGTATTGTCACTGTGAACATATGTAACAGTATTTGTCCTAGATTTTATAGCCACTGAGAAGATCAGAGCCAAATCCTCACTTACCTTATGCAGATCATCCAACTTCCATGTTATCTCATGGAATCATTAACAGTTTAATTTAGTTTAGTTTAGTTCAGAAACACCGCGTGGAAACAGGCCCTTTGGCCCACCGATTCCGCACCGACCAGTGATCCCTGCACATTAACACTGTCCAACACACACTAGAGACAATTTCAATTTATACCAAGTCAATTAACGTACAAATCTGTACGTCTTTGGAGCGTGGGAGGAAACCGAAGATCTCAGCGAAAGCCCACTCAGGTCATGGGGAGAACGTACAAACGCCTTACAGGCAAGACCTGTAGTCAGGATGGAACCTAGGTCTCTGGCGCTGTAAGGCAGTAGCTCTACCGCTACGCCACCGTGCTGCCCTTAAGGGAGCAAAAGTGGCAATTGACTCATTACGTCTCTGTTAATCAAAGCCTGATTTTTGGTTCATTCTTCCTCTCAGGCCTTGATTCAAAACCCCATGGGTCTCTACTTTACAACTGCATATCCAGGCATTTTTTTTAAATGCAGTGGTCATTTTTACATCACCTCACCTTGAGCAATGAGCCCAATATCTTGTCTACTTCAGAATTTTCTTATTCTGGTTTTTCTTCCTCTAAACCTCAAAACCTCCTTGTTGCCAAATGTAATGTATCCTAAAGAGGACCTCAGATGCTGATGGAGTAAATTCAATGTACAATGACAGTCATAAGACACAGAAGAGTCTAATCTATTCCAATAGCCAAGAACAAAATCATGAAAGTCAAAAATGTCATAGTCTTTTTCTGACAGTAGGAGTCCAGAAGTAGAGTGCATAGATTTAAGATAAGAGGAAAAAGTTTTAAAAGAGAACTGAGGGGCAATTTCTCCATGCAGGGAGTGCTGTGTATACCGAATGAGCTGCTGGATGAAGCTGTAGAAGCAGGTACAATGATGATGTTTAAAAGACCTTTAGACAGGCACATGCATTGGAAATATTTAGAGGGATATGGGCTAAACATATGGATATGACTAACAAGACCAGCTCAGCTACAAAATCTGGTTGGCATGTATGATTTGGTCCAAAAGGAATGTTTATGACTATGACTCACTAACTACCTATATTTGGAACTTTATCCCAGTACATAATGATGTCACTTTGCCCTCTAACATAAACTACACCCACTACCCGCTACCTCTTGAGTGAAACAATCTTTTCTCAATTCACCTTCAGTTCCTCCCCCATTTAGTTCAAGCGTATGATCCCTAATTAATGATTTTTTTGCAACAGAAAACAGATTTCAAGTGAAATTCATGGTTATTCTATCTAACCCCCTCATAACTTGTGAAGCTTTAGTTAAATCTGCCCTCAGTCTCCTTTGGTCCCCTGTACTCTCACCATCCTTGGTATTTAAATCCCCCAAAAGGTGAGAGAATAATTCGGAAATATTCAAGCACATTCCAAAGTTTTTAAAATGAATTAAAATATTAAAAAGCTTGAAATAATATTTAAAACATTTAAGGAGAGGAATAACAAACCTATACTTTTCAGATAAATACCAGAAAGCATGTGACTTCAGGGCATGCACAGGCAAATCTTGGGAATTATGCAGCTACCATGAGCAACTTGTTAGTCACGGTGTCCTTGTTACTGGACTCGCCATTAAGACCAGCAACAGGGCTCAAACTTCCAAATCAGCTCTGGATCCGAAGGCAGCTAAGGTTCCTCAGCACAAATGCCACAGCATCTCGCAGACTAACCTCTGCTGCTTAGAATTGTGGTGCTGCAGAGCAGAAGCAAAGGGGAACAAAACATTTGGGTGATATTTTTTGTTTTGTTTCATGTTTAACTTGCATTTAATTTTAAATGCATCTTTTAAGTGCACTTACTTTTTATCTTCTTACAATATTATAAATGCTCCACTTGTTCATTTCTATTGGTTTTAATTGGGGATTTTTTCAATTTCAGAGAAGTTCTGTGACATTTATGATCCATCGTAAATTTGTAAATTGACAAAGCTTTTACATCTATCAAAGCTTTGGGCAGTTTGGGTCGGCAACAAGCTAAACATGCCTTTGGAGGCCATGCTCCTGTAATCCTAAACTGACTAGAGTCAGCAGGGTGGACTTTCCACCTGTGGACCAGGCATGTTTAGATGAGGAATGACTCAGGGTTGTAGTTGTGCAGGGCTGGCCCAATCCAGCAGGATCTGGCCCAATAGACTGCCCAATGAGGGTAGGCCATTGAGGCCGGTCCTTGTTCGTCCCGTGGATTGGGTATTGGAGAGGTGGTGGAAAGAGACGGAGATGGTGGTAGTCATTGAACAAATGGCCTGTTGAGAGAAACGAGGGGGTCTTAACTTCTACACCCTCGAGGTTGGCTGCGGAAGGAGCTCCCCGGGGAACAAAGGCTGAGCAGGGCCAGACTTGGAGAGGGATGACAGTTCATGGGGAGACCAAAATGGAGGAGGGAGACGGCAGCAACATATGGATTCGGTGGGCTGCTCTGTGCTAACTGGGGCGATTGTGTTTATGTACGGGGATAGTCTTGCGGATCTGTATGCAAACAATGTATTTCACTGTACCTGGTACACATGACAATAAAGCAGCCATTAGCCATTGGCCAATAAAAAAAATCTTAGGCACTCACAAAAACATTTGAAAGCAAATCAGAACACATCTTCTTTAATTCCTTTCTGCTGTTCTCTATCAATTCCTCATAAAATCCAACCCTGTAATGACAAAATTCTTTTTCAATTAAAACCCTGAGACTTTGTGCATGGGAAGAAATCTGACACCACAGATGTGCTGTTTTCTCGGTTTGTTTTCAGAAGGTTTAAAGCAATTTTGTATGATTAAAATAAAAGATAAAGAAACTGCAGATTTCGGAAATAAAACTAAAATTCTGGAGAGACTCGGGTCAGGCCGAATTTATGGGAAGAGAAACAGAGTTAACTTTCAGTTTGAAGGGATCTCCAACCTAAAATGTTGACCTGTTTCTCTTCCCACTGCTGCCTGACCTGCTGGGCGTTTCTAGCATTTTCTATTGTCCAGAGCTTTGAGTTGCACCATTTTGCACTTGTAAAGGGCAGGAAGGTAATTGAGGCACTTCCCAGAAAGTCACTGCTGCTATCAAGGTTAACTTAGGCAAGTAGAAATGTCAAGTTTCAGGATGTGAATAGTTTGGACAAGTTTGCATGTGATTCCTGCAGCTCAGAAGAGCATCCTGCAGTGATTATTTTTCTATTCACGGTTCGTTTCAAGGAGCTCAGGAAAGTTGGCGCAGATTGTGAAGTGCAATTAAACTGTACCCACTGCCTCCAATGCAAACAGCACACAAACTTCATTCTACAGTATCTCTACATTTACACCAGCTCCGCCTGTAGCTAGCACTTATCGGCACTCAGCAGGAGATCCAATTCCGTGTGTTGCTAACAAGACTTAAAGCTAGCCCCTTAACACCTTAAAGGTAAGGTGGAATTTTAAAGCAAAATATAAGAAATAGAAACAGGTGAAGGCCATTGGCTGCTGGTCTCTCATCCACGATTCAATTAGATCATGGCTAATCACTTGACTCATTATTACATTCCATTACTAACCCCTTAATTAATTTAATATCTAAACAACTTATGATCTCCATCTTGAATTTGTGCAGCCACTGTGCCTCCATAGCCCACTGGTGCTGAGAATTTCTTCTCATCTTCATTCTGAAAGGCACACACTTATTTACAGGTCCTGAATCCTGGTTTTCAACTCCGACCCAGGGGAAACATCAACATAGCACTTACCTTAACAAGTCCCTTAAGAGATCACCTCTCATTTATATCAGCTTTGGAGATCATAGTCCTCTTCTGCTTCATTCCTCTCCATAAAATAAATGGCCATGCACCCCTCATCTCCTGCAGCAACCTTTGTAGCACTCCCTCTATTTCTTTTTTAGGTATGGAGACCAAATTTGTACACAAATTGTGGTAATGTGACTACATCAAAAGTTAGCATGGATTTTGCAACTCATTCTGGCCAGCTTCAGAAATGAAATGCTAACTGGTGTACAGCTAGCTGGAGACCGTAGAATAGTGCTCTTCTATTCCACCATACCATTAGTGAGAGGCATGACTCACACCCAAACTTCACAATATGCATTCACTGCCAACTACTCGAACAAAACAGGCATATTAGACTTGACAGTCAATAACACGTCTTCTTCTCTCTTGCAGGAATAGCACATAATTGTAGGCGACAGCAGCTAAAAGGCAGAGATAGCACATCTGCACTCCTCACTGCCATGACTTGCCATCAATGTAGCAGCCGTGAGAGAGTTTGTGGCCACAAGCAAGGCTGGAAATTTAGAAATAGCACAATCCTCAGCCTTAATCACCTTTCTCCATGCAGCTTCACCCTCATCTCAATTTTTCTTAGTTTAGTTTAGAGATACAGCACAGAAACAGGCCCTTTGGCCCACCGAGTCCACACCGACCAGCTATCCCCGGTCATTAACACTACCCTACACACACTAATGACAATTTTACATTCATACCACGCCAATTAACTTACATACCTGTACGTTTTTGGAGTGTGGGAGGAAACCGAAGATCTCGGAGAAAACATGCGGCCACATAGAGAACATACAAACTCCGAACAGATAAGTACCTTTAGTCAGGATCGAACCTAGGTCTCTGGCGCTGTAAGGCAGTAGCTCTACCGCTATGCCACTGTGCCACCCATTTTGTTGCCGCTCGTTCTTCTGTTTCGTAATTGCAGATTGAATATCTATCTTCTTGTTTCCCCCTTTGCATAATACTTCCAGCTACCTGTACAGATTTAAAAAACTACTTGTTACTTTGAGGTTAGTAGAGGCAACATCTGCCTATAGTAACTAATGTATTGCAGCCAGGGCAGGTGTACATTATGTATAAGAAAATAACTGCAGATGCTGGTACAAATCGATTTATTCACAAAATGCTGGAGTAACTCAGCAGGTCAGGCAGCATCTCGGGAGAGAAGGAATGGGTGACGTTTCGGGTCGAGACCCTTCTTCAGACTGATGTCAGGAGGGCGGGACAAAGGAAGGATATAGGTGGAGACAGGAAGATAGAGGGAGATCTGGGAAGGAGGAGGGGAAGGGAGGGACAGAGGAGCTATCTAAAGTTGGAGAAGTCAACGTTCATACCACCGGGCTGCAAACTGCCCAGGCGAAATATGAGGTGCTGTTCCTCCAATTTCCGGTGGGCCTCACAATGGCACTGGAGGAGTCCCATGACAGAAAGGTCAGACTGGGAATGGGAGGGGGAGTTAAAGTGCTCGGCCACCGGGAGATCAGTTTTGTTAATGCGGACCGAGCGCAGGTGTTCAGCGAAGCGATCGCCGAGCATGCGCTTGGTTTCGCCGATGTAAATAAGTTGCTGGACTATCTCTGACATCTCCCTCCCATTTCTGGACCTCACCATCTCCATCACAGGAGACAGACTAGTGACGGACATTTACTATAAACCCACTGACTCGCAGCTAGTCTGAAGAAGGGTCTCGACCCGAAACATCACCCATTCCTTCTCTCCCGAGATGCTGCCTGACCTGCTGAGTTACTCCAGCATTTTGTGAATAAATCGACTCGCACAGCTATCTGGACTACACTTCTTCCCACCCGGTCCCCTGCAAAAAGTCTATCCCCTACTCCCAATTCCTCCGTCTACGCCGTATCTGCGCCCGGGATGAGGTGTTTCACACTAGGGCTTCCGAGATGTCCTCGTTCTTCAGAAAACGGGGCTTCCCCTCCTCCATTATAGATGAGGCTCTCACTAGGGTCTCTTCTACATCCCGCAGCTCCGCTCTTGCTCCCCCTTCCCCCACTCGCAACAAGGACAGAATCCCCCTCGTTCTCACCTTCCACCCCACCAGCCAGCAGATCCAACATATCATCCACTAACATTTCCGTCACTTACAACGGGACCCCACCACTGGCCATATCTTCCCATCCCCTCCCCTCTCTGCGTTCCGCAGAGACCGTTCCCTCCGTAACTCCCTGGTCCACTCGTCCCTTCCTACCCAAACCACCCCAACCCCGGGCACTTTCCCCTGCAACCGCACGAGATGCAACACCTGCCCCTTTACCTCCCCCCTCAACTCCATCCAAGGACCCAAACAGTCTTTCCAGGTGAGACAAAGGTTCACCTGCACCTCCTCCAACCTCATCTATTGCATCCGCTGCTCTAGATGCCAACTTATTTACATCGGCGAAACCAAGCGCAGGCTCGGCGATCGCTTCGCTGAACACCTGCGCTCGGTCCGCATTAACAAAACTGATCTCCCGGTGGCCGAGCACTTTAACTCCTCCTCCCATTCCCAGTCTGACCTTTCTGTCATGGGCCTCCTCCAGTGCCATAGTGAGGCCCACCGGAAATTGGAGGAACAGCACCTCATATTTTGTGAATAAATCAGGTGTACATTATACTCCACAAGGCCCCACCTGGGGGGTAAGCACAAAATTCAGAGTCGGAAGAAGGTTCTCAAACTGAAACATCATCCATTCCTTCTCTCCAAAGATGCTGCCTGTCTTGATCAACAAAGAATGCACCACTAAGTGTCCCTAATCTGAAATGCAACACCGTCTGCCTGCCACCATCAAGCCAATTTTGTATCCAATTTGCTATCTACCTCTGGATGCAATGTGTTTTAACCATCCAGACCAGCCTATCATATGGGGTTTTATTAAAGACCTTGTTAGTCCATGTAGACAACATCCACAACCCTGCCCTCCTCAATCCTCTTGATCATCTCCTCTAAAAAATCAATCAAAATTAAACTCCATGATCTCCTGCAAACCAAACTTGATCCCTGAACAGTCCTTAACTTTCCAAATGTAAATACATCTGGACCCTCAGAATCCTTTCCAGGAGCCTTGCCACCACTGATGCAAGGCTCGCTGGTTTGCCTGGTCCTGTGGTCCCCTGGTGCCCAGTCTCCTGGTTTGTCCTTCATAATTAAAGGCACAAATTTAACATCAGTCTTTTTGTGGGTGATTTGATGACTATTTTATATTGATAGCTGCCAGCTGTGATCATTCCCAGAGGTACCACTCTCCTGCACTGCTGAATAGCCTCCATTATGCCATCTCTGTCTTTCCTCAAGAGAAAAGGGACCCAGTGCAGTGCAGCTGTGCAGCACAGAACATTCTGAGAGGTTGATTGTACAAATCAATGGATTTAAGATGATGAGCGTCCTGGAGTAAGATGTAAAAGTTATTGCCAGTCTTGTAACTAGTGTTTAAAAATGTCACTTTGGTACTGAACTCTAGCTAGATCCAGAACCAAAGACTTTCAGGGCACCTTTGAGGACTTCATAAAGTTAATCTCTAACTGAACACGAACCTATGTCCCTGTGACTTTGCCTAGAATATGAGAAAATATGTTTTTATTATTTGGTTAAGATGAAATAGATCAATTAGAGCAGAAATGTGTCAATCTTTCCCACTTTGGCTGGAGAGTGCAACTCTCAACTTTGTTAGTTGTGAATTGCAGTCAGCTCATCAATGTTACTTTAGTTGTTTACCTGAGACTAATATGTCAATTTTTATAGACCCCAGAGATTAGCAGTTAGTTGTTGTGTTCAACAGCATTCGTGAGAGGAATGACTTAGATTGTTTCTCCAATATGTAATGGTTCAATGCTTTGCATCATAAATTATAAACATAAGAGGAACCAATCACTAAACCCATATTTCAGAAATACTTTCCCTGTCCTCTTAACGGGATGAAGAGAGACAAGAATGGACTCACAGCCAATTATGTTTTACAGTTAGTTATTTACCAGTTCTAAGGGCCCAAGCTATTACAATAACATAATTGTAGGTATAAATATTCTTAAGCACTAACTAGAATAATTGAAGAAGCCATACTTTAGGTTTATTGTCCTTTGATTTACTGGCACATCTAATCGAGGTGTTTGGTTAAGGAAATCATAGAAAATGGGTTCACAGAACTCCAATCAATTTATTCGTCTTTTCACACTAAATGTTATAATAATCAAAAGAGCAGTAAACAAAACAGGTTATCTTTCCTGTCAGGCTGGACCAGTATGTTTTTTTGCCATACATTGTTTAAGATGAATCCTAATCCTAGCTCTCTTGATTATGGCCTTTAATATGTTATTCTTAAAAGGAAAGGACAATTACATTTTGGACTGATTAAGGGGTTCTATTCAACAATGGTTTGTGGTATGTAAATCTATGTTCAATGTACATGCAGGTAGACTGGGAAAATCAGGTTGGAAATGGACCCCAGGAAAGAGAGTTTGTAGAGTGCCTTCGAGATGGATTTTTAGAACAGCTTGTACTGGAGCCTACCAGGGAGAAGGCAATTCTGGATTTAGTGAAGTGTAATGATCCTGATCTGATAAGGGGACTAGAGGTAAAAGAGCCATTAGGAGGCAGTGATCACAACATGATAAGTTTTACTCTGCAAATGGAAAGGCAGAAGGGAAAATCGGAAGTGTCAGTATTACAGTATAGCAAAGGGGATTACAGAGGCATGAGGCAGGAGCTGGCAAAAATTGACTGGAAGGAGGCCCTAGCAGGGAAGACGGTAGAACAGCAATGGCAGGTATTCCTGGGAATAATGCAGAGGTTGCAGGATCAATTTATCCCAAAGAGGCGGAAAGACTCTAAGGGGAGTAAGAGACACCTGTGGATGACAAGGGAAGTCAAGGACAGCATAAAAATTAAGGAGAGGAAGTATAACATAGCAAAGAAGAGTGGGATGACAGAGGATTGGGACTCTTTTAAAGAGCAACAAAAGTTAACTAAAAAGGCAATACGGGGAGAAAAGATGAGGTACGAGGGTAAACTAGCCAATAATATAAAGGAGGATAGCAAAAGTTTTTTTAGGTACGTGAAGAGGAAAAAAATAGTCAAGGCAAATGTGGGTCCCTTGAAGACAGAAGCAGGGGAATTTATTATGGGGAACAAAGAAATAGCAGACGAGTTAAACCGTTACTTTGGATCTGTCTTCACTGAGGAAGATACACACAATCTCCCAAATGTTCTAGGGGCCGGAGCAACTGAAGGAAATCCACATTAGGCAGGAAATGGTTTTGGGTAGACTGATGGGACTGAAGGCTGATAAATCCCCAGGGCCTGATGGTCTGCATCCCAGGGTACTTAAGGAGGTGGCTCTAGAAATAGTGGAAGCATTGGAGATCATTTTTCAATGTTCTATAGATTCAGGATCAGTTCCTGTGGATTGGAGGATAGCAAATGTTATCCCACTTTTTAAGAAAGGAGGGAGAGAGAAAACGGGTAATTATAGACCAGTTAGTCTGACATCAGTGGTGGGGAAGATGCTGGAGTCAATTATAAAAGACGAAATTGCTGAGCATTTGGATAGCAGTAACAGGATCATTCCGAGTCAGCATGGATTTACGAAGGGGAAATCATGCTTGACAAATCTACTGGAATTTTTTGAGGATGTAACTAGGAAAATTG
Organism: Rhinoraja longicauda; assembly: GCF_053455715.1. Lineage (NCBI taxonomy): Eukaryota > Metazoa > Chordata > Chondrichthyes > Rajiformes > Arhynchobatidae > Rhinoraja > Rhinoraja longicauda. The sequence continues at coordinate 19,214,796 of NC_135967.1, forward strand.
ACAGGGGAGAGTCGGTGGATGTGGTGTACCTCGACTTTCAGAAAGCCTTCGACAAGGTCCCACATAGGAGATTAGAGGGCAAAATTAGAGCACATGGTATTGGGGGTAGGGTACTGACATGGATAGAAAATTGGTTGACAGACAGAAAGCAAAGAGTGGGGATAAATGGGTCCCTTTCGGAATGGCAGGCAGTGACCAGTGGGGTACCGCAAGGTTCGGTGCTGGGACCCCAGCTATTTACGATATACATTAATGACTTAGATGAAGGGATTAAAAGTACCATTAGCAAATTTGCAGATGATACTAAGCTGGGGGGTAGTGTGAATTGTGAGGAAGATGCAATAAGGCTGCAGGGTGACTTGGACAGGTTGTGTGAGTGGGCGGATACATGGCAGATGCAGTTTAATGTTGATAAGTGTGAGGTTATTCACTTTGGAAGTAAGAATAGAAAGGCAGATTATTATCTGAATGGTGTCAAGTTAGGAAGAGGGGATGTTCAACGAGATCTGGGTGTCCTAGTGCATCAGTCACTGAAAGGAAGCATGCAGGTACTGCAGGCAGTGAAGAAAGCCAAAGGAATGTTGGCCTTCATAACAAGAGGAGTTGAGTATAGGAGCAAAGAGGTCCTTCTACAGTTGTATCGGGCCCTGGTGAGACCGCACCTGCAGTACTGTGTGCAGTTTTGGTCTCCAAATTTGAGGAAGGATATTCTTGCTATTGAGGACGTGCAGCGTAGGTTCACTAGGTTAATTCCCGGAATGGCGGGACTGTCGTATGTTGAAAGGCTGGAGCAATTAGGCTTGTATACACTGGAATATAGAAGGATGAGGCGGGATCTTATTGAAACATATAAGATAATTAGGGGATTGGACACATTAGAGGCAGGAAACATGTTCCCAATGTTGGGGGAGTCCAGAACAAGGGGCCACAGTTTAAGAATAAGGGGTAGGCCATTGAGAACGGAGATGAGGAAGAACTTTTTCAGTCAGAGAGTTGTGAAGGTGTGGAATTCTCTGCCTCAGAAGGCAGTGGAGGCCAGTTCGTTGGATGCTTTCAAGAGAGAGCTGGTTAGAGCTCTTAAGGATAGCGGAGTGAGGGGGTATGGGGAGAAGGCAGGAACGGGGTACTGATTGAGAGTGATCAGCCATGACCACTCCGCTATGCTGGCTCGAAGGGCTGAATGGCCTACTCCTGCACCTATTGTCTATTGTCTATTGTCATGTCGCTAACTTAAAAATGAGCCTCTTGTTGCAACCCACTGAACAATGAAAACAATTTACTATTTTTTACCTTTGTAATCTTGAAAACATCCATTAAGACAATCCTTGACAGCTCCAGTGAATAAACTATAAACTTCTGAAATTTTGTTTTGATGCATTTTTTTCATGCCAATAAACCTACGTTCCACTCGTTCTATTCATTTTGTATACATGGAATCTGAAACAGTCAAGAACATAAGGTCTTAGAACTTACTAACTACTACAAGTTCCATATTAAACTTTTGCTTTGTATTCAGTTCACCCATTTGTGAAACTAAGGATTCTCTTTGAGGATCCAATTCATAATGCCTTGTCTTGCTGTCCACAAAGACACATCTGCTGCTCTGTTCCAATTGGTACCTTAATTCGTAAAGCATATTTCCATTTCAAGTCAAGTCAAGTCAAGTTTATTTGTCACACACACATACACAATGCACTGTCTAGTCTCATTTAAAGTCTCACTTGCATCTGCCACATATTTGCCCAAATGTTATGTTATATTTGCCTCCAGCAGTTTTCCAGTTTTTATCAGAATGCACAATTGGTTATCAACAAATTTCAATAATGGTCTACATTTTCTCATTAAGTGCCACCAAACCCTATTACGAGGGAAATTTTCCATTTCAGCACATATTGGCTTCTGATACAGTAAAAGATCATTCAGCCCAGCAGGTCTATGCCAGCTCCCAGTTCCCATTAATCCTTCCCCCCAACTTATTTCTCTGTTGTCTATTTCTTTCCACATCTCCATTAATCTCCCTAACGTATAACAGGGGCATTTTGTACTGACAAATTAACCTGCTGATCAGTATATTTATGGGACGCCTTGTTGCAATGGACAGTAAACTGTTGTCCACATGCTCATAGATTTATGATGGGTGCTCATAACGTGGTACTCAATATCAGCCCAAATAGTATTTGCTTTGTGATTACGAGTCTGCATTATATCTTCACAGACTAAGTAACATTCTTCGTAAAACAAAAAACGCCAGAGTAATTCAGAGGGTAAGACCCTACCCGTGGAATGAATGGACAGGTGAAGTTTCGGTTCGGACCCTACTTTAGAAGATGTTGCCTGACCTGCTGTGTTCCTCCAGCATTTTGTGTTTTGCTCAATATCCCAGCATCCACAGTCCCCTGTTTCTCCGTCTAACATTCTTTAGTATTAACGCCTACAGAGCAAAATGCCTGTAATGAAAAGGACAGTGTCAAGTATTCCAATATCTATCTTTGCAATGTCCAACAATCTCCTTCTCAGGTTTGAATGACATTGACGCCTCCGTGTGAAATATCCAGAAGTTGGATCACCTTGAAGATGAAAAAATGTCATGAAATATTTCCCAAGGAGAAATTAGATAATGGATATAGTAAAGATGTTATATGCTGAATTAGGTTGAAAGATGAAAGATTTTCTTCAGACAGCCAGTTCAAAGCCTTCCACTGCTAGTTTTCAAAAATCAGACATATCCTAAATGGAATGGCAGAGAATGGGATCATCCAGAATTCTCAAGAGACTGTATTTCACCCTGCTGATTATTTCAAAGTATTTGCACAGACTTGTGTGAACTCAACTTTGAGGCACTTGAAGGCTGTGCTGCTTTCACAGCCTGAGGAAAAAGCAACATAATCCTCCACTCCGAATCTCCGATCAGATTTTTGAAGCATGCCCTTCCACAAGGGAAAAAAAAAACCACACGCTGGTGGTACATTGGGGGCTGCTAACGGTGAGCGACAAAGTAAATTCACTGGCTCTCTATGATAATTACAACATGCACATTTTGAGCACCACAATTTCATCAATTATCTTTCATTTCCAAATGAACATATCTGTAACGACATCACAGATGGCTAGTAGGTGATTTGAACTTCCTTAATATTGACTGGGACCGACTTAGTTCTAAGTGATTACATGAGGCTGAATTTGTTAAATGTGTCCAAGAAAGTTCTCTGAAGCAATATGTAGATGGTCCTACTCGAGAATGGGCTCCACAGGAAAAGAGGCTGGCAAGCGATGGATAAGAACAAGAACAGCAAATTTAGAACTGTACAACACAGAAATAAGTCAGTCACTCTTCAAAGACAGACACAAAAAAAATGCTGGAGTAACGCAGTAGGACATGCAGCATCTCTGGATAGAAGGAATGGGTGACGTTTTGGGACGATACCCTTCTTAAGACTGTCACCTCTTCCTTCTCTCCAGAGATGCTGCCTGTCCCGCTGAGTTACTCCAGCATTTTGTGTCTATCTTTGGTTTAAACCAGCATCTGCAGTTCCATCCTACACAGTCAGATATCCTGTGTATCTGTCTCGAACATGATGCCTGTTTAAACCAACCTTTCTGCCTGCCTGAGCTCCATATACCTTCCATTCCCTGCATGTTCAGGTACCCATCTAAAAGCCTCTTAAACTCCACTCTCATATCTGCTTTCACCATCATCCCTGGCAGCACATCCAAGGCACCTATCACCCTCTGAATAAAACACTTGCAAATTTCCTTTAAACAGTTTCCCTCTGAAACGTATTGCTATACCCTCTAGTATTTGACATTTCCAAACTGGGATAAAAGTTCTGACTGTCTACCCTATCTATGCCTCTCATAATTTAATAAATTGCTATTAGGTCTTCCCTGAACCTTGAATGCTCCTAAGAAAACAATCCCATGGATCAGTAGAAGAGCACTTTGGAACTCATGATTATAATGTCATTGGTTTCAATAGACAATAGACAATAGACAATAGCTGCAGGAGTAGGCCATTCGGCCCTTCGAACCAGCACCACCATTCAATATAGTAACGGAAAAAAGATAGGTTGACTCTTCAGGCTAGGTTGCCAACAGTCTGTCTGTCCTTTCTTCTTTTTGTTATTTTTAGTATGTGTTAAAAAGTATGTTTTAGTGTTCCTTGGTTTGTTTTATGTGGAGGATGGGGTGGGGGTTGATGGAAACTTTTTTTCAATCTCTTACCTCGACGGAGAAGCGATTTCTTTTCGTATCATATCGCTGTCCCCACAGAAGCCTAACATCGTGGAGTTGGTGGCCTTTCCTGGAGACCGACGGGCTCTCCAAGCCGCGGGAGTCTGCGGGACATTAACATCGAGGAGCTTGCGACCTCTTTGTCGGGGATCAAAGTTTCGACTGCGGGGCCTGTGGACTTCAACATCGTGAAGCTCTGGTAAGAAGAGGCCGACTCAGGAGCTCCATGCCGCAGAGAGAGTTTCAACCGCCCTGACGCAGGAGTTTCGATCACCCCGACGGGAGCTTAGATCGTCGGCTGTGGGGGCTTTGATCACCCCGACAGCGGATGGTTTGACTGCCTTGACCGCGGGAGAACAAGAGGAAGAAGGTTGAACTTTATTGCCTTCCATCACAGTGAGGAATGTGGAATCCACTGTGATGGATGACCATGTTAACTTTTATGTGATTGTGCTTTGTTGCTTTTCACTTAGTCTGGCTGTATAGTAACTCAAATTTCACTGTACATGTGACAATAAACTGACCTTGAAACCTTAAAACCTTAACACCTTGAAACCTTAAATTGGGGGAAGACTAATTTTGATGTAATCAGATAGAAACTCACGAAGGTTGATTGAGAGAAGCAGTTTGTAGGCAAATGGACATGTGACAAGTGGGAGATTTCTACAAGTAAAATAGGAACAATCTGAGGCCAGCACGTTCCTGCTAATGTGAAGAACCAAGCTAGCAAGATTAAGAATCCTTCTGGAAAAAGGCATATGTCAGGTATAGATAGCTGAGATCATGCCAGCCTCTTGAGGAGAGATGGGATGTAAGAATACTATTAAAAAGAAAACTAGAATGGGCAATAAGGAGCATGAGATATTCTAAACAGATTGTTTAAAGGGAAATCCAAAAAAGATCATGTAATGTATTGAGTATAAAAGCATATCTCGGAAGAGAGCACGTCTGCTTTATCAGTTTACCAGTGCGGCAAGCTCTATGTGGAGCTACAGGAAAAGGGCACGGTTTCAAATGAATACTTCTCATGTTAATTTACCATGGAATAGGACATGGAAGCTTGTGAGTTCGTGGGACGAAAAAGTGATATCCTGTAACATGTCAACACTGCAAAGAAAGAAGTGTTGAAGGTCTTGCAAGACATAAAGGTGGATACATTTCCAGGTCATGACCACCCTAGGATGATGTGGGGAGCAAGAGAGGAGATTGCAGGAGATCTGTCAGAGGATTTTTCATAAATCATTTGCCACATATGAGCTACCTGAAGATTGAGGGGTGGCCAATGTGTTCCTTTATTTAAAAAGGTCACCAGGGGTAAGCTAGGGCACAACATGCTGTTGAACATTAGATCAGTTGTGGACAGTTATTTGAACAGTTTCTGAGAGATATCATTTATTTGCATTTGAAAAGGAATAAGCAGCATGGCTTTGTTTGCGGGAGTTTTTTGAGGAAGTGGATTAAGAGAATTGATGAGAGCAGGAATGTGGATGCTGACATGATAGAACAAAATTAAATTGTGAGAGAGGATGGATAGCCAAAGTCTGTTCCCCATGGTAGGGGTGTCTAAAACTGGAGGGCATACATTGAAGGTGAGGGGAGTCCAAAGGGATCTGAGGGGTACCTTTTTCATACAGAGATTTTAGTATCTGGAATGAGCCGACTGAGGAGGAGGTGGTGGAGGCAAGAACAATAATGACATTTAAGTGACAACTAGACAGGTACTTAAATAGCAGGGCATAGATGCAGGCAAGTGGGTTTTTTGTATAGGTAAGCATACTGGTCAACAAGGATGTGGTGGACCAAAAGGCCTGTTTCTATGCTATTCAACCTCATGACTCAATGGCTGCGTGAATGAGGTAACAACCTGAGAACAGTATTTTGGCCTCTCCTGACAGTGCGGTTGGCACAGATTTGGCTGTGTAAGTGCAGCTTTCGCAAAGTGCTCTTCGGTAATACAAATCCTCACTGGCACTGTGGAGCCAATCCTTTCTGCTGGTTGTCAATATGGTGTGAACATTTAAGGCACTTCTTGTCACCATGTAGTTTGCTGGAAGTTTGAAGCAACTAAAATTGGCATTTGACATTTTAACCAAAGCTTTGCGTCCTTTGGAATATACTCCTGCAGATAATTGGGGGTTGATGGACCATCCTTTCAGAGCTGGTCAATTAACTCATGTATTCAGCTGAGCAGTTATCAAGAAAACTTATTATTTGCTGTAAACTGGCTAACTTTACTTTTGGTGTAACGTAATATCAGGCTTCCCCAGAGATCATCTGGCAACAATGTCATAGAGTCATAGAAATAGAAAGCACAGAAATGTGTCTTTTGGCCCATGCTAATCCTGATGCCTTTCTACGCTGGTCCCATTTACATGCATTCAGTTTGTTTCTTTCACTCCTTTCTTATCCAAGTACCTGTCCAAATGCTTTTAAATGTTGTAACTGTACTCACCTCTACCACTTCCACTGGAAACTCATTCCATATAATCACCACCCTCTTTGCAAAAAACGGCACTTAGATCTCTAACTTGCCACTTATGATCTGAATCTGGCTGTTATTTTGAGGCTTCATATTTTATTTGCAATCTTAATTTTATTTTATCATTCTATTTTATTATCAGACAAATTATGAAAAGAGATTAAACTTGTTATGCGCAGAGTATATATTATTTTTACATATAACTGGTTTAACTGACCTAGAACTACTATTGGAAAAGGGCTAAAATGAAAACAGAAAATGCTGGAAACATTCAGCATATCAGGCAGCATCTGTGGAAGTGGTAAAGTGTCCCAGACCTTAGGCATGTTTCTCTGTCCACAGTTGCTGCCTGACTTACTAAATATTTCCAGAATTTTATGTCTCTATTTCAAATTTCCAGCTTCTGCAGTATTTTGATTTTCATTTACAATGAAATGAATCGTTTTGCTCAAGTGTGAATGCAACAGCTGGGAGTATACGCTGCCAGGATTAATAATTGGCATTTTCATATGGTTTTCAAAAGCTCCATTCAGCACCAAGAAGGATTCTTATGCTGCAATATTCATTGCATAGTATTAAATGATATGAAATGTGTACTGTTAACTGAATTCCTTCTGCGTGTAGAAAGAGTACAAGATGAAATGATTCTACGAAGTAAATACCTCGTATGTAATTTTGGGTAGAAAATTGAGGTTCTAATTAAAATCGAGGAATCATTATTACTTGGCAATAAAAATAGCTCAGGTTAAAGGTAATCTTGATTACATCATAAATGAATAGCCTAATTTGTAGGGGCTATTTATGCTTCCATCTGCCATACAAGACCCTTTCAAAAGCCTTGGTAATTTGGATGTAAACTTCTTCCCCCCCCCCCACCCACCACTACATTTCTAAGAAAGGGCAAAGGCTCTACATCAATGATTTGGATGAAAACATACAGGGCAAGATTAGCAGGTTTGCTGATGATACAATGGTTAGTGGTTTTGCAGATAGTGAAGATGGTTGTGAACAATTGCAGCAGGATCTGGATTGATTAGCCAGGTGGGCAGAGGAATGGTTGATGGAATTTAATACAGAGAAGTGTGAGGTGTTGCATTTTGGGACGTTGAACAAGGGCAGGACTTACACAGTAAATGGTAGGCCTCTGGGTAGTGTTGTAGAGCAGAGGGATCTAGGAGTGCAAGTGCATGGTTCCTTGAAGGTCGAGTTGCAGGTAGATAAGGTGGTCAAAAAGACTTTTGTCACTTTGGCCTTCATCGGTCAGAGTATTGAGTATAGACGTTGGGAGGTCAGGTTGTAGTTGTATAAGACATTGGTGAGACCGCATTTAGAATATTGTGTTCAGTTCTGGGCACCATGTTATAGGAAAGATATTGTCAAGCTTGAAAGGGTTCAGAAAAGATTTACAAAAATGTAGCCAAGACTAGAGGGTGTGAGCTATAGGGAGAGATTGAGTAGGTTGGGTCTCTATTCCACGGAGCATAGGAGAATGAGGGGAGATCTTATAGTATATAAAATCATGGGAGGAATAGATTGGGTAGATGCACAGAGTCTTTTACCCAGAATCGAGGACCAGAGGACATAGGTTCAAGGTAAAGGGGAAAAGATTTAATAGGAATCCGAGTTGTAACTTTTTCACACAGAGGGTGGTGGGTGTATGGAACAAGCTGCCAGAGGAGGTAGTTGAGACTGGGACTATCCCATCGTTTAAGAAACAGTTGAACAAGTACAGTGATAGGACAGGTTTGGAGGGTTATGGACCAAGTACATGCAATTGGGACTAGGGTAGCTGTGACATTGTTGGCCGGTGTGGGCAAGTTGGCTGAAGGGCCTGTTTCCACACTGTATCACTCTATGATTTTATGACTCTCTAAGTATTTGATCAGAACCAAACCCATGTTTTTGTCTTCTCCACGTACATTATCTTACTTGTCTATAATAGACCTATAGGGCCTGTCCCACTTAGACGATTTTTTAGGCGACTGTCAAAGTCGTAGCAGATCGCCAAAATTTTCTTTTACCCGACGACAATGACCACGACAATGCCGTCAGGTTGAGATTACACCGGCTTCGTAAACATCGCAAAATTCCCACGCTGTCAATGCTTCTCCTGTGTCCTAATTTTCGCTGAAATCACTGACAAGTCGGTAAGTACTTGAGAGTTTTGAAATATAACATCTTGCCCAGGTTACTTGAAAGCCAAGCTTCACGGTAACAAGGCATAAACTGGATTGATTTCCAGTTTACCAATAGCAGTATTACGAAATGTAATTTTAAAAGTGGTTAAATCGATCTTTGTGAAAAGCGTGTGGGCATTCTTTGAAAATGTATGGGAGATGCATATCTGGTTTCTGGGTTTCATATCTGGGGGTTGGGAGCCTATTTTAAATGTGATCACTGATGGCCATAAACATCGCGAAAATTCCCATGCTTACCTGACCGTCAAACTGTCGCCTCTAGTCTACCTGTCAAATGTCCTGACGGTAAATAAATTGGTTAAACTCAAGTATTTTATGGTATCTTGAAATGACTCTACTTATTTTAATATTATGTGCTTCTAAATGCATCTAAGAGAAACTAGCAAACCTGTAGACAGCATGCAACAGCGCCCGCAATAAGCAACGATACCTGGCGACAAGCCAGCTGTCGCCGAGAGATTTCACTCCAGTTGATTTCTCAGCGACGCGCTGAGATCCACTACGATTCTTGGAAGACTCCGCACGATCATGCCCGCGACACCCCGGCGAACTGTCAGCGACAGCCTAGTCACCGGCAGTCGCCTTAAAATCGCCTAAGTGGGACAGGCCCTTAACTCTCCAGTTTGTGTATTTATAAAACATCTTTGTAATTATTTTAATTTTATTTGTCAAAATGTTTTATGCATGCGTTTTTGCCTTGGTAATTATCTTTTCAGTTTTACTTTTGTGCTTTCTCTACTCCTTGAAAATTCCTGCAGCTTTGAACTCTTGGTATCAGACATAAGGTATACCTGTTGCATTATCTTTCCCTGTATACTGCGTAACATTCATGAAAATATGGATTTTGCAGTCCCAATCCATAACTTTGTGTGAATATATTTGGCCTGAATCTTTCATCTCCATCCTGAATGCCCCCCACTGCTCTGACACTGATTTACCTTAAATTTGTTCTTTCCATTTTTGCTATTCAGTCTATACAAGAAGAACAATATAGAGGCACTGTGGGAGCTCAAATTAGTTTCGCAACAATTATACCGGAAATTAAGGATGTACTAATCCTGAAAGGCTAAACACTTTCAGGCTTATTTCTCTCAAAAAGAGATAGTTGATGGGTAATCTGATGTAATTCATTAAGATTGTTGAAGTTATAGGGTCTGATTTGAAAGACATTTCCATTTATGGGGAAATATCACATTAGGGTTATTTAAAAGCATAACAGTGTGAGATATAAAGTCAAAGAGTCTCGGAGTCAACTCTGAGTCCAAGTACCTCTCTAAACTAATCCAAATTTCCAGCATTCAGACCTTCTATACCACATAATTTCAAGTGTTCATCTACATACGTTTTTAATGTTTGATGAGTATCAATGGGGTATCTCAGATTCAAATTCTCTAAGAAAAAATTCTTTCTCAAGCCCTGTCTACATCTGTATGTTGTATCTGCATCCTCAAGTTACAGACACCTTTGCTTACCTTCCTGACAACCTACCCTAATTATGCATGCACATTAGAATACTGTATAATAACTGAAGTAGGCAATTTGGCTCCATCATTTAATGAGATCCTGGCTGATCTTTTAACTGATATTTTCCTGCACTAACCCTGTATCGCATGTTTTCTTAATATCTGAAATTCGATCAATAGATGAGGATAATTAGTTACCCATATATCAGACAGGTAATTCAGCATAATCTATTTTTGGTGAGTGATTAGAAAGTAGAACCTGCTAACACAAGGACAGGATAGAGGAAGATGAATAAACACAAGGGGGCAAAAGAATTACCAGGTTATCTTTAGGTAGAAATTAAGAGAGTCAGAGGAAGGATTGAGTTGAGCTCAAACACGGGTGTAAACAAAGTAGGCAGGATGTGCTATAGATTTCATGGCCCAGAAATGGATTGGCATTCATAACGGCATGCAAAACAGGGTGTGCCTTCAAACCAACCTTTTGGGCAAAGGCATGGTGCATTATGGAATAAGTCTTACCTTAGAACAATGAACAAGAAACATCAAAGAGTACAATGCAGGAACAGACCCCTGTCCCCACCACACCTTGTCAAGCAAGATGCCAATCTAAACTCATCTCATCTGTCTTCAAAGGTCCAAATTGCTCTATTCCCTCCCCATTCATGTGCCGGTCTAAATGCTTTTAACCATTGTTATCATATCTGCTTCTACCACTTCCCTGGCAGCATCCTCCACCGTCTGTGTGAAAATCTAGCACCATTAATCTCCTTTAAATTGTTACCATCTCATATTAAACCTATCCCTCTAGTATTTAGCATTTCCACCCTTGGAAAAAAGCTCTGACCTTTTATCTGCCTCTCGTAGCATTGTGCACTTCTTTCAGGTTGTCTCTCAGCCTCCAATGCTCTGGCAAAAACAATTCAAATTTGTCTAACCTCTCCTTATTGTTAATACCCTCCAATCCAGACATCGCCCTGGTGAACTCCTTCTGCACCCTCTCCAAACATTCCACATCTTTACTGCAATGTGTCAACTGGAACTGCACACAATACCTACTCAAAGGCTTCTCATTGTCAAGATCAGACATAACGTCATAGTGCCACAAGTTTACACAGCATGGAAATAATATGTCATGTCAACCAGTGGGCACCCATCCAGATTATTCCCATCTCCAACATTTGGCTTCTCTGCTCAGCCACTTCAAATGCCCTTCTAAACTGCTTTTAAATGCTTGTAGCCACTCTGTTTGTACAACTCCTTCTGGCAATAGTACTCCCAACTTTCTGAGTGAAAAATGTCTCCCTCAGGTCCTCTCTAAATCTCTTTCCCACCCCCTAAGTTTGTCCTCTAGTTTTATTCACCTCTGATAAGAGAAAAAGATTTCTGCAATCTACCCTATCTATACCCCTCATGTTCCCTTTAACTAATGAAGAGGCTCAGCGAAGCCCTGTTTTTGCATGTGATCCTTACCATCTGTGGACTGTGCATGCATAATTCTGGATGTTGGATATGGCAAGCAGGCATGGACTGCACTCCTCCTGATGTCACCATGCATGTCCTGTCTCCTCTCTGTATTAATGTGCTGGATGCACAAAGAAGTCATATGGAAAATTGGAGACAATCGAACTTGCAGTGTTCACAATTATCCTTTCTCATTGATTCTTCTGAAGTGAAATGTAATCATGTAGTATTCCGTAATGTGGCACATGATCCAATTTCTAGGTCTGTGTAATTCTCTGTAATTATGGACATATAGAGGGAATTGTAATGCAGAATGTTCAAAGCCAAATTCAGGGTGAGTATGGTGCCCTCGTTCAGATTATTCACAATAGATCAGGCAAATGATCCATCCTTATATTGTAACATGTTTGAATTCTGTTCAGACAGATAGTTTGTCCCCTGTATCTGTTAATCATGTTAGCATGGCCTCACTCCATTGAAATAAAATATCTTAACTACATCCAAATTGTGTTGAACATAAAACACAGAACAGTACAGCACAAGAACAGGTTCTTCAGCCCACAATGTCTGTGCCAAACATGACGTCAACACCAACTTTTATCTGCTTGCGCATAATCCATATATCTCCATTCCCTGCATTTACGTATGCCTATCCAAAAGTCTCTTAAATTGCCTTGCGTATCACCTTCAACCATCACTCCTGGTAGCACGTTCCAGGCACTCACCATTGTAAGGGAGGCACAGTGCCGTAAGGGCAGGACAGTTACGCAGCGGTACAGTTGCTGCCTTACAGCACCAGAGACCCGGAATCAATCCTGAATATGGGTGCTGTCTGTACGGAGTTCGTACATTCTCCTTGTGACCACATGGGTTTTCTCCGGCTGCTCCTGTTTACTCTCACATTCCAAAGACGTGCAGGTTTGTAGATTAATTGGCTTCTGTACAGTGTCCCTATTGAGTAGGATAGAAGTAGTGTACAGGTGATCACTGGTCGGCACAGACTCGCTGGGCCAACCGACCTGTTTCCAAGCTGTATCTCTAAAACTAAAACTCAAACCGCCCTCTGTGCAAAAAAACTTGCTCTGCCCTAAAACTTTGCTCTTCTCACCTTTAGCTATGCCCTCTAGTATTTTAATCTTCCATTCTGGAAAAAAGGTTCAGACAGTTTATTTATCTATTACGTCCGTTACATCTTTCCTGTAATGGAGCAACCAGAACTGCAGGCAATACTCCATATGTGGCCGAACCAAAGTCCTATAAAGCTACAGCATGACTTCCTGACTCTAATACTCTATGCCCCACCCTATGAAACCAAGAATACCGTCTGCCATCTGTACCACTCTATCTCCTTGTGCTGCACTTTCAGGGAGTTATGGACTCTGACCCCAGGATCCCTCTGTACATCGGTGCTGTTAAGGCCATACCATTAATTGTATAATTTCCCTTTACATTTCACCTCCAAAAGTGCAAATCCTCGCACTTTCACAGATTAAACTACCACTGTAATTTCTTTGCCCATTTCTGAGCTGATCCAAATACTGCAGAATACTTTGACAGCCTTCCATATCATCTGTGACACCAGCAATCTTGGTGTCATCTGTAAACTTACTAACCAACACACAGATCCCTGTGGAACTCCACTGGTCACAGATCTCCAGCCTGAATATTGTCCTTCCACCACGTCCCTCTGACTTCTATCAGTAAGCTAGTTCTGAATCAATACAACCAAGTCACTGTTAATTCCATGCATCTTAAACTTCTGGATCAACCTAGCATGGGGGACTTTATCAAATGCATCTTAAACTTCTGAATCAATCTACCATGGGGTCTTTATCAAATCCATGTATACAACATCCACCACCTTTATAGATCACTTTTGACACATCTTCAAAAAATGCAATCGTTGACCTGCTGTGTACAAAGGTCATGCTGACTGCTCACTGGCCTATAATTCCCTAGATTCTCTCTTCTCTTTTCAAATCTATATACTAAAACTCTCATTTGTTTGTTTGTTTGTTCCGGAACTACAGCCAAAACTGTACACGATAACTTGACAATTTTAGGCCCACCTTACTCATCGTCATCCCTTTGGTGCTAATGGAAGAAGTTTCATTGAAATCGGTTATATTTTTTAAGTTATTCACATTTAAAAGTTTATCTATTTCCTAAGAGGGAGGGAGGGGAGGAGGGAGCGGGGAGGGGAGGAGGGAGCAGGGAGGTGGAAGGGGGGAAGGGGAGGGGAGGGGGAAGGAGGGAGGGGGAGGAGAGAGGGGTGATGGGAAGGCTGGAGGGGGAGGGGGAGGGGAGGGGGGAGTGGGGGAGGAGAGGGTGCTGCACCAATGCAGGAGACGTTTGGGCCCAACGGGTCCACTTGGTCCAGTTAAGGAACAAAATTAGCTATTCTCCAGTCCTCTGGGAACTTGTCTACAGCTAGAGAAGATTTGTCAATGCTCCTGCAATCTCCTCTCTTGCCTGGGATAGATCCCATCAGGTCTTGGAGATTTATCTAGCTTCATGCTCTTCAAGAGTCCCAATGCCTTCTTTTTAATCTCAAACTGTGCTTGCCTTGTATGTTCTTGAGCAAGAAAAATAAAACTATTTCGGGAAAAAAAAGATTTAATCGAGAAAATTCAATCTAAAACACAAGGTGTAAAATTGATGGAAAACAATCCATGGGGTGATTTTTGCCAAATGTGTTGACCCCTAAGATATAAAGAGCTAAAGACTTATGCTAAGTGTTGAATCATGCAAGTTTATATTGGAGTTGCTGAGTAATCCAGAATTTTGAACGGAATATGTGATTGCACATTTCCTTGCACTCTGACGCCCATATTGGAAGTATTCAGTGTAGGTAATTGGTATCATCAATCCTCATGTAGTGCTGACTTGCACTGTCAAATTGGATTACATCTAATGCATTGAATTCCATGCTTAAAGTATGCACAGGAAATCTGATTTAAAAGAAAGATGTTGCATAGGCAGTGTGTACAACAGCAGTTCAAATAGGGACAAAGAGGTGCCCATCAAGTCCAACCTAGATAAGAGACAATTACTGGCAAGTGGCAGTTATACAAGCATTTTGCTCACGCATGTGCTCTGATAGAATCAGAAAGCTTCTGCAAAGGAGATTGTTCTTGTCCCAAGAACCACCTGCTGTCCTTGCATTGTGGCTGGAATAAAACAGGAACAAATGAAGAATTTATCACTCGCGATTGCAGATGTCTGGAATTGGTTATTATAATCTATGAATTTGTGGCTGGAGACAGTGTGTGCATTTAGAGACTGAAAGCCTTTGGAGTTTCAGTCCAGTTCTGTGTTCTGTGGTAAGCCAGCTAAGGCAATACTGGTGGAGAATACCAGCTTTTCTTGAGCAGAGTCTTTGCTACCTTCGTGATGTAATGCCTTTCTGATGAGCACGTTGCTGATATCCCCAGCATCATCCTGCATTGATATGATGCAATGCAATAAGGGTCACTATGACTTGGAGAAGCAGAGCTCTTCAGGCATGGCTGTGCCCATCATCTGCACCTTGGCAAAGTGACATACCTGGTCATTGTTGCCAACTAGATGCACATAGAGCAACACCTCCCTAGCAGTCACCAAATATCCCATGGTATACCCAAAATAACTAGAAAGTACTTATTAATTCTGTTGCGTAAACAACATGTCATTCTTCTATGTGTTCTCTGTGATAACCATTCAAAAGGCCAAACTCACATTAACCTGACACAACCAGATCTAAAGAAGGGCCTCGACCCAAAACGTCACCTATTCTTTTTCTACAGAAAAGCTGCCTGACCCGTTGAGTTACTCCAGCTTTTTGTGTCTTACTTCGGTTTAAACCAGCATCTGCAAGTCCTTCCAACACCGACGATATCACTCTCATGCTAACTGTCATATTTCGATCAACTATGCATACTTAAATACACCTGTAATCGTCTGGTTTAAACAATGTATGTCCAAAGAAAATCTTTCAATTGAGAATTGTAAAATGTCTTACGACATGACAGTTTAATTCTCTGAGGGGGTTGCAGGCAATGCTGATCCTATGAGTTATCATCAATGCATTGATGAGTTCAATTAATTTCTAAGACAGGATGGATGCCAGGATCTTCATTTTTGCATTAGAAGTATTTTGCACCATTTTAGTTTGCACTATTTTGCATCATTTCCATGGGAACTTAGAACGTAAGATAATTAATAGAAGCAGGATCAGGCCAACTGATCCCCCATGCCTCATTGTAGATCATTTTTAACCTCAACACCACATTCCTGTACATTCGGTGAAAGTTCTCTGACCTGAAATGTTGACAGTGTTTCTCTTCAAGCTCAAATCTCTTTCTAAATAAGTAAATGTTAGAAACCAAACACAACTGCCCTGATGCATTTGGCCATGTCCTTCTCCCACTCCTCATCATGAAGTCATCGAGTGATAGTTATACAACAAAGACATGGACCTTTCAGCCTATATGTCCATGCTGACCTTTTAGCCCATCTACCCACAATGGATCCTTATCATTCTATGCCTCACCTATTCAAAATTCCTATCCAAAGTTACCTTGAATGTCCTGATTGTATCTGATTCCACCTCCTCCTTTGTTAGCATATTTCAGAGATCAGCCGTTCTCTGTGTAAAATCCTTAACCTTCAGATCGCCTTTAAAACTTCTTCCTCTCACCTTAAGCCTACGCCCTTTTGTTTTTAATATCTCCTACCATGGCTCCCTGCCTCTCATAATTTATATGCATTAATATATCTATTGGGTTATCACTCAGTCTCCTTTACTTCAGGGAAATCAAACCCAACATATCCAATTTCTCCCCATAATTAAACTCCTCCAATTCAGGCAAGATCCCAGTGAATTTCCTATGCATTCTCTCCAGCATAGCGACATCCTTCCCATAATGCGGCAACCTATTGCCTCATCTTTCAGCTTTTCTATCATGTTGGAGTTGCAATGTTTAACCACTATTACACGTGTTTGTTCCAATCTAAAGAAGATGGGCCAACATATAATGGGGATTCCAATTTCAATCGCAGCTACAGCAACCTGTAACAGAATTTCCCTTCACACTCCAATGAATGTGCAGTTCTTTTGAATGAATTGAACTATAACATATAACATATAACATATAACAACTACAGCATGGAAACAGGCCTGTCCGGCCCTACCAGTCCACGCCGACCATTCTCCCTGACCTAGTCTCATCTACCTGCACTCAGACCATAACCCTCCAATCCCCTCCTATCCATATACCTATCCAATTTACTCTTAAATAATAAAATCGAGCCAGCCTCCACCACTTCCACCGGAAGCCCATTCCATACAGCCACAACCCTCTGAGTAAAGAAGTTCCCCCTCATGTTACCCCTAAACCTTTGTCCCTCAATTCTGAAGCTATGTCCCCTTGTTGGAATCTTCCCCACTCTCAAAGGGAAAAGCCTACCCACGTCAACTCTGTCCGTCCCTCTCAAAATTTTAAAAACCTCTATCAAGTCCCCCCTCAACCTTCTACGCTCCAAAGAATAAAGACCCAACCTGTTCAACCTCTCTCTGTAGCCTAAGTGCTGAAACCCAGGCAACATTCTAGTAAATCTCCTCTGTACCCTCTCCATTTTGTCGACATCCTTCCTATAATTTGGCGACCAGAACTGCACACCATACTCCAGATTTGGCCTCACCAATGCCCTGTACAATTTCAACATTACATCCCAACTTCTATACTCGATGCTCTGATTTATAAAGGCAAGCATACCAAACGCCATCTTCACCACCCTATCCACATGAGATTCCACCTTCAGGGAACAATGCACAGTTATTCCCAGATCCCTCTGTTCCACTGCATTCCTCAATTCCCTACCATTTACCCTGTACGTCCTATTTTGATTTGTCCTACCAAAATGCAGCACCTCACACTTATCAGCATTAAACTCCATCTGCCATCTTTCAGCCCACCCTTCCAAAAGGCCCAAGTCTCTCTGTAGACTTTGAAAATCTACCTCACTATCAACTACTCCACCTATCTTAGTATCATCTGCATATTTACTAATCCAATTTGCCACACCATCATCCAGATCATTAATGTAAATGACAAACAACAGTGGACCCAACACAGATCCTTGGGGCACTCCATTAGACACTGGCCTCCAACCTGACATACAATTGTCAACCGTTACCCTCTGGTATCTCCCATTCAGCCATTGTTGAATCCATCTTGCAACCTCACTATTAATACCCAACGATTTAACCTTCTTAATCAACCTTCCATGTGGAACCTTGTCAAATGCCTTACTGAAGTCCATATAGACAACATCCACAGCCTTGCCCTTATCAATTTCCCTGGTAACCTCTTCAAAAAATTCAAGAAGATTAGTCAAACATGACCTTCCAGGCACAAATCCATGTTGACTGTTTCTAATCAGGCCTTGATTATCCAAATAATTATATATATTGTCCCTAAGTATCTTTTCCATTAATTTTCCCACCACAGACGTCAAACTAATAGGTCTATAATTGCTAGGTTTACTTTTAGAACCTTTTTTAAACAAAGGCACAACATGCGCAATGCGCCAATCTTCCGGCACCATCCCTGTTTCTAATGACGTTTGAAATATTTCCGTCATAGCCCCTGCTATTTCTGCACTAACTTCCCTCAATGTCCTAGGGAATATCCTATCAGGACCTGGAGACTTATCCACTTTTATATTCTTCAAAAGTGTCCGTACCTCCTCTTCTTTAATCCTCCTAATTTCCATCACTACTCTACTTGTTTCGCTTACCTCACATAATTCAATATCCTTCTCCTCGGTAAATACCGAAGAAAAGAAATTGTTTAATATCTCACCCATTTCTTCCGGCTCAGCACATAGCTGTCCACTCTGACTCTCTAATGGACCAATTTTATCCCTCACTATCCTTTTGCTATTGACATATCTGTAGAACCCCTTGGGGTTTACTTTTACATTACTTGCCAAAGCAGCCTCATATCTTTTTTTCGCTTTTCTAATTTCCTTTTTAAGATTCCTTTTACATTCTTTATATTCCTCAAGAACCTCATTTACTCCCTGCCGCTTATATTTATTGTATATCTCCCTCTTTTTCCGAACCAAGTGTCCAATTTCCCTGGAAAACCATGGCTCTTTCAAATTATTATTCTTTCCTTTCCACCGAGCAGGGACATAAAGACTCTGTACTCTCAAAATTTCACCTTTAAATATCCTCCATTTCTCTATTATATCCTTTTCATAAAACAACAATTTCCATTTCACTCCTTTTAAATCCTTTCTCACCTCCTCAAAATTAGCCTTTCTCCAATCCAAAATCTCAACCCTTGGTCCAGATTTGACCTTCTCCATAATGATATTGAAACTAATGGCATTATGATCACTAGACCCAAAGTGCTCCTCAACACATACCTCCGTCACCTGACCCATCTCATTTCCTAACAGGAGGTCCAACACTGCCCCTTCTCTGGTAGGCACCTCTACGTATTGCTGCAAAAAACTATCCTGCACACATTTTACAAACTCCAAACCATCCAGCCCTTTAACAGAATGTGATTCCCAGTCTATATACGGAAAATTGAAATCACCCACAATCACCACTCTGTGCTTACTACTAATATCTGCTATCTCCTTACATATTTGCTCTTCCAATTCTCGTTCCCTATTTGGCGGTCTATAATACACCCCTATAAGTGTTGCTAAACCTTTCTCATTTCTGAGTTCCACCCAAACAGCCTCCTTAATCGAGCCTTCTAGTCTGTCCTGCCAAAGCACTGCTGTGATATCCTCCCTGACAAGCAATGCAACACCCCCACCTCTTGCCCCTCCGATTCTATCACATCTGAAACAATGAAATCCTGGAATATTTAATTGCCAATCGCAACCCTCCTGCAACCATGTTTCACTGATCGCCACAACATCATACTTCCAGATGTCAATCCAGGCTCTAAGCTCATCCACCTTTCTTACAATGCTCCTAGCATTAAAATATACACATTTAAGGGACCCATCATTTCTTATTCTCAGTTTATTTCTTTTCCCTTCTTTCTCTCCTACATATTGGGTCTGAGTGTTTCCCTTTTCTGCCTCCTGCCTCACACACTGCCTATTAGCTATCTGTGTTTGAGTCCCTCCCCCCAACCGTACTAGTTTAAAGTCTCCGCAGTTATTTTAGCAAATCTCCCCGCCAGGATATTGGTTCCCCTCGGGTTCAGATGCAACCCGTCCTTTTTGTACAGGTCATACTTCCCCCAGAAGAGGTCCCAATGATCCAGAAACTTGAAACCCTGCTCCCTGCACCAGTTCCTCAGCCACGTATTTATCCTCCACCTCACTCCATTCCTATTCTCACTATCGCGTGGCACAGGCAGTAAGCCTGAGATTATTACTTTGGAAGTCCTTTTTTTTAACTCTCTTCCTAGCCCCCTGAATTCTCCTTTCAGGACCTCTTCCCTTATCCTACCTATATTGTTGGTACCTATATGTACCACGACCTCTGGCTCCTCTCCCTCCCCTTTCAGGATATCCTGGACACGCTCAGACACATCCCGGACACCGGCACCAGGGAGGCAAACCACCATCCGGGTCTCCCGACTGCGTCCACAGAAACGCCTATCTGACCCCCTCACTATAGAGTCCCCTATTACTACTGCTCTCCTCTTCCTTTCCCTACCCTTCTGAGCAACAGGGCCGGACTCCTTGCCAGAGGCCCGGGCACCGTCGTTGCCCCCAGGTAGGCTGTCCCCCCCAACAGTACTTAAACAGGAGTACTTATTTCCAAGGGGTACAGCCACCGGGGTACTCCCTAGTCCCTGCCTCTGTTCCTTGCCCCCCCTAACAGTGACCCACTTGTCTACCTCCCGTGGTCTAGGAGTGACCACCTCCCTGTAACTCCTATCTATAACCTCCTCACTCTCCCTGATCAGACGGAGGTCATCAATCTGCCGCTCCAGGTTCCTAATACGGTCCCTTAGGAGCCCCATCTCGTCACACCTGGCGCAGATGTGGATGTCTGGAAGACTATCAGACTCCCAGATTCCCCACATCTGACACCCAGAACAAAAAACTGCCCTGGCAGTCATACTCTCCAAACAAAGCCCCGCGCTCGGTTACTAAACCTACTGCCCGGCCGCTACTCCAACCGCTCCAACCGCCCACCCAAAAGAACTGAGTGATCTCCTGGGAGAGGCGAAAAACCGGATAAAAAACCCAGGCCAATTTGGGAAAAAATCCGGGAAATTCCTCTCCGACCCCAAGCTAGGCGATCGAAACTAGTCCGGGAGATCACACAGGTCTTACTCCTTACAATCCCCACACAATCCCCACACAATCCCCACACAATCCCCACACAATCCCCACACAATCCCCACACAATCCCCACACACTACTTCCCAAGCAACACAGCTAGGTGCTGCTTGCTACTGCTGCTTGCTGCTGCTTGCTGCTGCTGCTGCTGCTGCTACTGCTGATTGCTGCTGCTGCTACTGCTGATTGCTGCTGCTGCTACTGCTGAATTCATTGAATTCAGTCAGCCGAAAACCCATTGTTATTGACTTACCTTTGTGTTGCAGAAGTTGGTATTACTTTCCGCAGCTAAATGCTGGTTTTTATTATTATTTGCATTTGCAAAATCCAAATCCTATCCAAGTCCAAGGTTAGCATCAATGCAACATTGCATGATAGTTTGTGACACCAGCTGCCACCTCTGCAAACCTTATGATACTCAATTTCCCAAGTAGTGCAATTATGTTAAAAAGGTGCACTCACAGTTTGTGATCAAAAATGGAAGCATATCACCACTGCTAAAAGACAACATCACAATTTCACAACCCAGATGTCTAGTTAGCACATCCAGGCAAAATCAAATTATGGTAATCAGCAATTAGGATCAAAATTGTATGCTAAATCCAGACTTTTAAACAGGTGTGTCATATTAACACAGTACTCATTTATCACCTGTTTCTCTCCTTTGCCAAAGTAACCCTATTTCTGTATGGGAATTTTAGAGCTCTGCTCCCCAACCCATTAGCTCATGCTAATGAAATATGACAAAAAATGATGTAATCTCTTTACAGATTAAAAGTACTGTTTTTGTTGTTAAATGATTTGATACTACATTTTCTTGGAATAATTGACAGTAAGGTGAATCCAATCTTTAAAAAAAATAGTAATTTCACAATTAATTCCTAACATTTCTGACACATTTGTCAGATGCGACATATCTTTGCACATGTCGAGTCAGTATTTTGTATATCCAAGGGGCGATTATCTTTATAAACTGATCCACATGCTGTTTTTAAGCTCATTTTCAAACCATTTGCTTGAGGGATCATTGTGTTGCTCATGTATTATGATATTCCAAACTTTAACTTATCGTACTCCTTTGAAAAGAGTTCTTGTTTATTGTGAACTCAGAGTCAGCAGTGTCAGTTTATGGTTGACTGTTTGATTTCCCTTAACCAGCATTCAAACATGCATTCAAACATAGCAAGTATTTATTAAACTGTCAATCATTCAAGAGGTCTTATTAAAAAGATGAAAGTTTGTTTAATTAAAAAGCATAGTTGGTCACTTTTGACTGTCTAAGAAACTTTTTAGACTGACTGTACAAGTTGGAACAGAACTGAAGCTGGATTTCAGGCACATTCACCACCAAACCTCCTTCCTCGGATTGTCTCCCAACTGATTAAAATCTCTATAAACCCAAGACAACGTCACATTCAAAGTAAATGCAAAACTCCTGTTGTTTTTGTTCAACATCATGATTTCTTCCACTGCTTTTCAGCACTGTAATATAAATAATTTATGGATAAGATGGTTCTTTGAATCTTCTTCAAGGCGGGGAGTTTGAGGTTAACAGGATTAAGATATTTAATTGTAGGGCAGGGAGTAATGGATATGTGGGACATGGGACCCGAATGCAGCTAAATACAGTATTATCACGAGTGATGCACTCTTGGGATTAAAGTGATCTGTTTAACATTTTGGACAGACACCATTGCAACAGACAGCAGCAGCAAAGATGCTTTCAATGATGCCTGAGGAGTGAAACAAAAGTGTGAGCGCAAGTCACATGGTGCCATTGGATGATTTGAACTCAATGAATAAAACATATGAATAAAAGCAATTAACATATCAAATTGAGCACAAACCTGTCGGATCATCGGGTTGCCATCCCCAGCTATCTTAGTGCGCTCACGACTCCAGTGGCAGTTCTGACGGTGAATATAACTTACTCTAACCAAAAAGCAAGTGTGCTTTTAAGGCCCATTTCTTAAGCCAACTTTGAAACAAGCACCCAACAACCATAAAGTTTCAAACTCCAACCGGCACTGCCTTTAATGAAAAATGGGGTGCCTAAATCATTTCAGCCTATTTTGAGGCTATTAACTTCTTCTGAAACGAAATAAAATCCACCTCAAAGCTTCCCTCTCACAAGCACATTATAAAAAAAGCAGCAGGACCAATAGATAATACATTGAGGAGGCCAATGATGAGTGTTATTTGCACTTAATGACAACTGGCAAAATATTTAATTCACTGAGGTAGAAATAAAGACCAAATTGGAAACAATTAATGGAAAGAATGCAGTTACAATTCATGCTAACACATTTCTGAGCTTTATAAACTTTTTATTGCACAGTAAGCAAATGTAACAATGTAACAATCCAAATTAAAAACAAGCCATTTTGTTAGCAAAGCTTCATCAGAATTTTGTTTTTGTGTATGAAGGAACTGCATGTGCTGGTTTAAACCGAAGATAGACACAAAAAGCTGGAGTAACTCAGCAGAACAGGCAGCATCTCTGGAGAGAAGAAATGGCTAATGTTTCGGGTCAAGACCCTTCTTCAGACCTGAAGGACTTCTTTCAGGTGTCAACCCAAAATGTCCCCCATTCCTTCTCTCCAGAGATGCTACCTGTCCCGCAGAATTACTCCAGCATTTTGTGTCTATTTTCAGGGGTTTTTTCCCTGTTATTAACAAAACAAAATAATTTACTGAATTCCAGCAAGGTGATAAAATTGAAGTTGGTTTTAACTTGTTCCACCAACTATTAACAATGCTGCACAACTTCATTATGGCGTCCAATGTCAGGTCCTCGAGCAACATCAGTGAAGCAGCCTGCAACATTGTGGATGCACAAAACTCGCAGATGTTGGAGGATGCATTAGCACCTCCAGATTTTAAAACTGGGGTTTTGGATATTGTCTTGTTCTTCAGCTTTGAAATGATGCTGGTACCTTGACTCATCAGAGCATGGATAGATCATATAGATCTGAAATGAACTTTGTTAGGCTTTGGAGTGCCTAGAGTCCTTTTTCAAGTCCTACAAAAACAATCTAGGTTGCGGATAGTTTAGTAAGGACATCGCCACCTTTCTTCTCTAATCCCTCCATTTATGCAGTTGCAATGCCTTGGATGCAACTACAGCAGCTGGCATGTGGCCATGCTGAATTGAACTAATCTGACAAGGTGTAAAGAAATACAAGATTGTACAGCCTTTGACTCTGTTCCACTGCTCTACTAAGATTGTGGTTCATTTACTCCATGAATCTATTTTTTGCAGCAAATCCTAATCCCTTTGCGAGAGTTTAGAATTTATTAATTTGCATCCAGATAAGTGAGTTATAGATGTGTGAGACTTTGCTGCAGTGCTGGTTTTAAAATTTATCAAATGATTACCATCTTCAATTGCATTCCAAATGCAACAGGACAGTTGTGTTTGTCTTCAATCATTTACTTATTTGAAAAGAGACTCAACCTACAAGAAACTTCCAGTGGAATTTATCACAACTTAGTCAATTGGCTGCAATGCCGGGGCTCCAACTTTTTAAGGCATCTGCACAACCCAGACTCTGCTGATGCAAATGTTTTCAGTCTCACAACGGCATAGGGCAGAGAGGCAAGAGGAGAGAGAGAAAGGCAGTCCACCACGTTATAAGCAGGGACCTGATATCTCATGGCAGAGATTTGTAACTAGAGCCTTATTCAGTACAATTCTCTCCTTTCATTGATTCAACAGGTTTATTCAGAGGGGAATCTCATTGGGACATTCAATATTCATAAGTTGCTTGAAAAGATAAATGCAGACTTCCCCAGGCTGGAGTTTGTAGAACCAAAGGTCACAGTATCAAAATAAGGGAGCGACCATTTAAGAGAAATATTTTCATCATGAAAGCACTGAGCCGTTGGAATTCTACACCCAGGAAGGCTGAGTAGGCTCCATTGCTCAGTTTATGCAGGACAAAAATAGATAAATGTTTAGATGCTAAGAGATCAAAGGATTTGGAGGCAGCGGAGAAAAGTGAAAATCAAAAGAACTGCAGATGCTGAAAATCTAAAACAAAAAACAAAATGCTGGAAATAGTCAGCAGGTCATGCCGCACCTGTGAGAAGAAGACAGTCGCATTTCAGATCAGAGACACTTTGTCAGAACATGAACAAAAGAGGTGATGAGGTTAAAATTCATCCGTCATCTCACTGAATCATGAATGGTGTTGAGGCATGAGAGGTATGCCCCTGCTTTCATTCCTTCCCTCATTTCCCATACCTAAGTTGGTGAACAATATTCCTGATGCAAAACATGAAGATTTCAGAGCCAAGCTTGCCTCCAAAATTAATTGAACTGATCATGACATTGAATGCAGGTAGTCTTCAATTCACAGGAGCAGCATTACTTGTTATGCTTCAGAGAACTAACATTTTGCAATTCCCACATGGGAGGATTTTCTTCGGACATACATCCCTTAAAGTAGATGATTACGCAGAACTTTGACTGATCAGTGACTGAAATACAAGGGTGCTTTTTGGGATGAGAATGATATCAAAGGCAGGCATAGATGCCCCAGGTTGATGGGAAGCTAGACTATTGAATGGCCATCTCAGTGGGAACATAGACGAATGACATAACGTTGAGGCAAGAAAATTATTCATTACTTTCCTGTTATTTTTAGGTATACCCTCGGATGTTTTGCAGCGTGATTTTGCTCCCATTGACACGCCAAACAGCAGACAAGACAATCCTTGCATTGAGCTAATGAGCATTTCTGCAATGTAAAGGATTTTTCAGGTGTGTGTGCCTGTCTGTTCTGCTCGACAAGAATGGAAGTAGACTCTGGTCTCCTTCAGATGGGACCAAGAGATTTTTCTGTCAGATACAAAAAATTGACTGCTCTAATGTTTGTGTTGATTAAATCAACATGGGCATATGTTTATTAGCTTGTGGTACCACATTGTACTTGTGCATTTTGAGAATGACAGGCCACTAGATGGTCCTGGACAACAATGATGGGCAATTAAATGGTCCTAGAAATTGCTGCCATTCTATTTTCCACTGCTCTTGCGCTGGGGTCTTTCAGCTTGCCATTTTTTCTTCCTTCTCCTCCTCCTTTAATTCCTCTTCCTTCCTGTGGTTGCTGCCCTCCTCTTCTCTTCCTGCGGGAGGCTCTCTGGCAAGGTAGCTGTTCACCTGTCTGCTAAATTATGCAGCAAGCAGCAAGTGATGATGAGGTAAAAGACTTTGTGAATTGTGGAGGATACAGATGGCAAAGCCACATTTGGAGAAAGTCAGTAGTGTCCTTGAGTTGCTGCAGCTTTCATTAAGGCACCACTTGGCAGCAGTGCTGGAGAATACTTGGTACAGAGGGCTCAGGGAATTGCCCTTATTCCTCAGCTTCTTTCCACTGAGGCAGAGCAGCCTCTGAAAAATGTTAGACAGCTGTGACTGACATAGAATGAAAATGTTATGTGAGTTCCCAGGATAGATCATGTTAAACTACTTCTACATCTGAACTGTTGTAATTCATGTTAGAACATTTTTGAACTCCTATGCCAATCAATTTTAGTTTTGAAACTTCCAATGACTGAGCCTTTAGCAATTTATCGGTAGAAAGATTACAGATTTCCCCTGCCTTTTAACTGAGGACATGGGCCTGACCTCAGCCCTAATCTTGTACAAATTTGAAACAAATGTTCCTGTCACGACAACCACTTTGTGTTCATAGCTAATTAGCTTGATGTAAAAGGGCACATGGCCATAAAGTCATGAATGTCTCTTTGCCACAGGATCAACTCATTCACAAGCATATCCATTCGGACAATAGCCCAACTCAAATGCAGTCTCATTTTAATGAAATAATGAAAGTTAGAAAAATCAAAACCCAGAGATAATAACTAAGCTGGAAGGATTTTCTAAACTGCAGTAGAATTTATGGAAGTGAGAAATGCAGAAGATGTTAGCATAATGACTGCAAAGGGTGACATGGTATGAAAAACATGTTACAAGGCCGGAACCTTGACCCTTTTACTTATTGACTGTTGTAAAATGAAAAGTGGTTGTAACCTTACACTCCATGAAGAAGAAGGACAACTAATCTAGCAATGCCCATACCTTCTGCGGGGTCTGTGGTTATTATGTTATGCTGTGCCATTCACTTTATACAAACGTCAGATAGACTTTTGCGAACAACTTTCACTTATTGTACAAGGTTTTTACAATTTGTTTCAAAGGGTTGAATAGAATTTATAAATAGAGCAGAATAGTTATCACTCAAAGGTCCTTTCATGTGACAAACTTCTGAGGAAGCAGAAATCTGCCTGCGTGAGTGTGCTGTGAAATATCAATTCCTAGCATTTTGTCTCTGTCCTTACCTCACTCACACATAATTAGCACCAGAATTCCAGGAACTGCTTCTACCATGCAGAATGTTAAAGCTTGTGCTACAGATTAATCTGTCCCTGAACTAAATCATCTGTCCGAGAAGCGTTTAAGAAAAAAATAATATATGTTCATGAGGCCAACACACAAAGGTGTTTCAATGCCATTTTTGGCAATTAAAGTGGGAGTTTTAAGACATAATGGAATTGAATTGTTTAAACAACGAAATGGTGGATGAATTGACATTTTGGCTTTTGCTTGTTTTTTGGTCAATGTGAAGCAATCAGACGGATCTAACAAAAGGCCACACACGGAGCCATTCAGAACAAAATCTGTCAGTTAAAAAATTCAACAAGGGATAAGCAACAAGGCAGAGGTCAATGAAGGGGTGAAGGAAAATGAGAATCTACTATAATCAAGTCCAGTTGGGATTAGCTTTTGTAAAGCCTTTGTTTCTTAAAATCTAAACAACATCAATCAAAAGTCCCTCTCTTTTGACAAATGGACCAATTTGGTGAGGGTAAAAAATCCGAAACTAAAATAAAGAAATCATTTGGGAGTTAATACTACCTCGTTTCTAACTTTTTTGAAATGTTCTGACTTTCTTTGAAAACTGTGAAATAATTTAACAACATGATACACCAATCAGCATCTTATCAAATAAGTCAGGCAATATTTTAGAACTAATTCTTGTCACATGCAATTTGGCTTCCTAACATGTCTTGCTGCAAACATTAACCAACTGAGGAAGATAACGGGTTGTTTGAATGAGCTGTTGATTTAAGCTGTTGTCACAAGAGCAATTCAGTACCAGGTAGATTCTTAAAATGATCTGATAGCAATTAAAATGTAAGTTAATTGGTCCTGTGTAATCCATTGATTGGTTCCTAATTATTATACAGTGTGTTATTTCCAAACTTTACCTTCAAATAAAGAAAGAAGTAAGTTATAAATAGTTTCACATGTCAAAGATCTTTACATCCAGTGATTTGAAATGACTATGGATGTTAACAAAAGCAAAGGCTGCACAGAGCAAATATCCAAGAAATGAATTCCATCTGAACGACCAATTAATTTTGCTTTATTCAGCTTTCTTGTGGAATATGAGTGCACCTTTTGAGGCAAACATCAATTGCCCTTCCCTAATTTTGCTTAAGAAGGTGATGGTGAGTTTTAGAGTTTAGAGATACAGCGTGGAAAGGCCCTTCGGCCCACTGAGTCCGTGCCAACCAACGATCACCTGCGCACTAATCTATCTTGCACACTAGGCACAATTTACAGAAGCCAATTACCTACAAACCTGTACGTCTTTGAAATGTGGAACAAACAAGAGCACTTGAAGAAAGCCCAAACGATCACAGGGAGAATGTACAAATTCCGTATGGACAGCACCCGTAGTCAGAATTGTACCCGGATCTCTGGCAAGGCAGCAAATCTACTGCTGCGGCACTGTGCCACCTTAAGTGTTGCCTTCCTGAACTGCTGCAGTCCTTCTGGTGAAGGTACTCCCAAAATCTTCTCATTCCTCACTTGTGCCTGGGGATAGGTTTTGCAAAGGCAGTAGGTGAGCCAACTGCCACAGTTTACCCAGCCTTTAATCTGTTGTTTTGGTTGCAGTATTATGTGGCAGCACTTCTAAACAGTGATTACCTTTTCCCCACTCCCCTAGGGCAACAATGGTAATGCCATTGATTATCCAAGATCTATGGTTAGATTTTCATAAACTATCTCCCGTTGAAGGTGTTCAGTGCATGGCATTTACATGATGTGAATTTATTACTCTATGCTTGGCTATTCTTAGCTCTTGCTGTATGCATACATGAATTGCTTCATTTTTGGAAGACGTGGATGGAATTGAACAGGGTGCAAACATTAGTGAATAATCCCACTTCCCATGAATCTTCTCATGGAAGGAGGGTAATTGACAAAGCAGCTGAAGATGGATCGACTAGACTACTGCTCTGAGGGACCGCTGTAATGATTATCCATAAGTGCCACCAACTTCCAATGCATGAAGTAAGACTCCAGCCACTGGCTTCAGTTTAACTAGGAATTCCTTCTTGGTGCCAATCAGTTAATGTTGAATGGAAGAAGGATTTTAAAAGGTAAAACTTTCTTTGAATAATATCACAAAAACATTTAGAGCCAGCTGAGTCAGTAAAAGATGCAGAAATTACTGTACCTTACTTTAGAATCTCTTTCAAAGGACAGCACCCATGTCTTTTTATCCATGCAGTTAATAATCAACAAGATTTTGATCTGGATCATGTGCATAAATATCCAAAAGGCGCCTTCCATGTTAGAAACAGGAATGTTCCCAATGGAACAGCTTCCACTGGGAAAATGGCACAAAATGTCATTGTTATTTCAAAGTTCAGATTAATAATGAGGAGGTTGGAAATGAATACATAAAATAATTCAGCTCATTCTCAATAATATGAAGAAAATTTATAAATATATATCCTTGGAATGCTCGGTTAATTGAACGCAGAAAATGGGTGCATTAGATTGCCAATGTGTAATTAAGTTTGAGCATTAGTTAAACATGGCTACAGTGTTGGCAGTGCTTGGATAGTCCAATAATTTTGTTTTATGTTGATAGAAACATAATTAATATTCTATCATTTTTTTCTTTTTTGGATTTTGTTTAAAAATAGCATTGAAGTTTCAATTGAGTGCTTGTCAGAAATCGATGGAGTTGGGTTTTCTCAGTTAAATAGCTGACCGGCAGAGACTCCTTTTGAGGTGTAGGGTTCTCTGCCACAGGTTAGGAGCTTTGAGTGCCAACTATCCACCCTATTCACTGCAGCACCAATTCTGGGTAATATCAGACCGACTACAAGCTAATCCAGCATCCAGGTCGATCTGATTGTGGAAGGATGGTAAGGGAAATGGATGTTTGGTAAAGGATATCAAGAACAATATTATTTTTGTGGAAGCCAAAGGAATTGGGAGGATGGGCATTGTGGCCATTAACAGAAGGCTTTGTCTGTTTTATTTATACATGTGGAGATTTTGTTGACAGTAGCGTTTTGGAGCACAATGGGGAAAGGTGGTGCTTTTGGCCTTCAACACTTGTTGTGGTTCACTTATTACTGAGCCACAATCTAGTCTATGCCTTAAGGCACATTTGACAAAGAGCAATTACTATAGACCAAAAAAAAAAATCATAGCCCACAAGATATGGCAGAGAAGGATGTATCTCATGATTACAGGTTATCAAGCTTGTGAGTTGCCACAGTGCTCCATGATAACAATTCTGCAGTGATATTTTTGTCTTGAATCTGCTTGGCCCAGGCTTCTTTAAGTTGAATAATGAGTTAGAGCCATGCACAGGGAGGAAGAGAGGTAGTTGGCAACTTTTCTGCAGAATTTGATCCCAATTTTAAAGAGTTTGGGAGATGGAGGAGGTGGTGATAGTGGAAGTGATTGAGGGATGCGGGAGGGGAATAATTAGAATAACCAATGATGCACAGAATAAAGGGAACACAAATGGAACAAATCCTATCCAACAGGAAAAACGTTCTTGTGGCTTGGGATAAAACGAATAGCCACCCAAAAGATTCAGCATGGCACCTTCAAGAAACAAGCTGTACACAAAAAGAGGAAAGGAACAAGAGGGGAGAATCATAATCTGGTAAATGTTGGAGACTCGATTCGAAGAACATGTAAGAGTTTCTAAAGTGGTATTGAGGGCAACACATGACATATTGTCTGGCTGATACCAGGATGAGGGACATCACAATCCAATTTGAAAGGATATTACAGATGGAGTGGTCGGAATGAGTCAATGCTTTTCAAGAACGGAATTAAAACATAAAATTAGGCATTAGGTCCTGTCTAGAGAGTACCTGGAACTAATTGCTACATTAAAGTACAGAACTTCAACAGAATGGAAATGGGCTGTTTAATCTCCCACTCCATGCTGACCATTGTACCGATCAACAGGATCACATCTCCACTAACTCCCACCACCTCAATTGTCCTACCACCCATCTACACCAGGGCAATTTATCATGTCCAATTAACCAGCATATCTTTCGCACGTGGGAGGAAACAAGTGCAGTTAATTAAACCCCACAGAGTCACGGGGAGAATGTGCAAATTCTACATGGACCATACCCAAAGTTAGAATTGAACCCGGGTCTCAGGAACTGTAAAGCTTTGCGCAACTGTTCCGTTGAGTTACAAACTGTGAATTAATGTAAGAGCCACAGGCAAACTGAAATGAATGGTAAATAGATTTGTGAGGTTTAAGAGGTGCAAAGGTGCCCTGTAGTTTTAAATAGAAACACATGGTTCTATTTCATGGAGTAATGCCATTGGAATAGGCTCCAACTGAATTAGGAGGGCATTAGAATCAAGAGTAAGGATAATTAGTAAAATCTTTGTAAATTAATAGATGAACATATCTGGATCCCATGTAATCTAACTTTCCAGACCAATCCTCTGGTACCCTGTCAAATCATGATTGACCTAGAAAAGATGAATAGCTTCAGTCTTTTCCCCAGGTTAGGGGAGACTAAAACTAGAGGTCATTTGTTTAAGGGGAGAGGGGAAAATTTAAAAGGGACCAGAGACGACATTTTCACACAGAGTGTGGTGCATGCATGGAACATACTGTTGGATGAAGTGGTAGAGGTGGCCACTATTATTGCATTTAAAAGGCACATCTACATGGATAGGCAAGGCTTGGAAGGATATGATCCAGGCACAGGCAAGTGAGATGGCCTCAGATAGACATCTTAGTCAGTGGACAAGTGAAGTTAAAGGGCCTTCTGTATTTTTGTGCTGTACTGCTCTGATTCTATGACTATCTACTTATACATTTAAATTCACGCTCTGCTAATGGACTCACAACATACTGAACTGTGGGTCAGTCGATCAGGGAAAGATGGACAACATGATAGAGAATAACCTAAAGAATTCAGGATCAAATTGTTTCAATGGGTTTAAATTTAGTAATGAGCAATTAGACGAATTTGGTTAACATGCTAATGATGCATAGATTTTGCTCTAATTGCAATAGTAATATGATTGAGTGGAATACAATGCTCAAAAGAGAAAATCACAATACAGCAACTTCTTCTTCTTCTTGCGTTTGAGGCAACAGAAGTTATGAAGCTGCTTCTGCTTCTGCTGTCTCTGTTTGTTGTCCTTCGCCTGACTGAGGTCAGTTGATAGGGCTCACCACTGAGCCCCAATACAGCAACCAAAATTGTAAGATAAACTGACCTAGCAAAATGAGGAAATTTAATAATGGATAAAATGATCCATTTATGGTCAAAATGATGGCGCTACCCTAGCAGCTGCGGCTTACCTGCGGTCCGTTTGTCTTTGTGTTTTGTTGTTTTTTTGTCTTAATTGTAGATGTGATGTCGTGTTTTTGTGGTTGTGTACTATGTGTGTGTGTGTGGGGGGGGGGAACTGTAAATTTGTAAATGTGTCCCTTCCGAACGGAGATCCGACCTTTGTTTTCTGGGTCGGGTCTCCGTTCCTGCTGCGGCCTACCATCGGCTCAACTCCTGAAGCTGGTGGCCTCCAGGGCTCTGGTTCGCAGAGCCCGCGGACCGGACTCACCATCAGCGGAGCCGACCGGACTCACCATCAGCGGAGCCGGCCGTCCTCGGAGGCTGCGGGAGCGGCTGCGACTCGCCTTAGGCTCCGGCCGCGTGAATGCCGACATCGGGAGCTTGGATTGCGGGGCTTGGGTCGGCACGCCGCGGACATTTTTCTGCTCGGCGGGGGCTTCAATGTCGGGGCCACGACCGCCCCGACGTGCAGCAACAGTGGCAGCGGCAGCGTCTTCGCCCACACCGGATCGCAGGGCTTGGGTCTGCCCGCTGCGGACCTTTCACCGTCCGGCGCGCGGCCTGGAACGTGGCAACGACACCAGCCTGACCACGGGAGAAGACGGCAGGGGAAGAGAAAAGACATTCTGGCCTTCCATCACAGTGAGGAGGTGATTGTAGGAGACTCACTGTGATGGATGTTTCTTTTTTTTTGTGTGTTGGTTGGGGTTGTGTAATTTGCTTATTTTATTGCTTTTATTGTTGGACTGTGGGTGACTAAATTTCATCCAAAAAACTTGTTTTTTGGATGACAAATAAAGATATCTTGAATCTTGAATCTTGAATCTTGAATGATGGACGATCAGTAGGAGATGTTCAAAAAAGAACTCAATGTAATAAAAAACTAGTTTATGCCACAAAAGTGCAAGAGCTTTTTACTTGCCAAGAAAAACAACCAAGGTTGACTAAAGAGATATGAAATCGCATTAAAGTCAAAACGCTGATGAAAAGGCAAAGAATGGCACAGATCAGTGACTGGGAAAGATGCAAAGAACAACAAAAGGTGACAAACAGATAGGCAGCACTACAGAAAATGAGCATGAAAAGAGACTTGTAAATGTCATCAAAATCAACATAGATCTTAATAGTTGTGCAGATTCACAAGGCCATACATTTACTCCTGCTGCTATTTCTTACGTTGAGTACCTTTAAGGGCCTGTCCCACTTCAGGCGATTTTAAGGCGACTGCCGGCGACTAGGCTGTCACTGACAGTTCGCCGGGGTGTCGCAGGCATGATCGTGAGGAGTCTTCCGAAAATCGTTGTGGATCTCAGCACGTCGCTGAGAAATCATCCAGAGTGAAATTTCTCGGCAACAGCTGGCTTGTTGGCAGGTATCGTTGCCTATTGCGGGCGCTGTCGCATGCTGTCCCCAGGTTTGATAGGTTCTCTTAGATGCATTTAGAAGCACATAATATTGAAATAAGTAAAGTCATTTCAAAATACCATAAAATGCTTGTGTTTAATGAATTTATTTATCATCAGGACATTTGACAGGTAGATGGAGGCAACAGTTTGACGGTCAGGTAAGCGTGGGAATTTTCACGATGATTTTGGCCTCAGCCATTACATTTAAAGTGGGCTCCAAACTCAGATATGCAACCCAGAAACCAGATATGCATCTCCCTTACAAAGAATGCCCACACTGTTTTCACAAAAATCCACTGAACCATTAAAAAAAATTTTTTTTTTAGTACAGCTATTAGTAAACTGGAAGTAAATCCAGTTTATGCCTTGTTACAGTGAAACTTGGTTTTCAAGTAACCCGGGCAAGATGTTTTATTTCAAAACTCTCAAGTACTTACCGACTTGTCAATGATTTCAGCGAAAATTAGGACGCCGGAGAAACATTGACAGCATAGGAATTTTCGCGATGTTTATGGCCATCAGCGATTACATTTAAAGTGGGCTCCAAACCCAGATATGCAACCCAGAAACCAGATATGCATCTCCCTTACATTTTCAAAGAATGCCCACATACTTTTCACAAAAATCCACTGAACCACTTTAAAAAAAAATTTTTAATACAGCTATTAGTAAACTGGAAGTCAATCCAGTTTATTCCTTGTTACAGTGAAGCTTGTTTTTTAAGTAACCCATACAAGGTGTTATAATTCAAAACGCTCAAGTACTTACAGACTTGTCAGTGATTTCAGCGAAAATCAGGACACTGGAGAAGCATCGACAGCGTGGGAATTTCCGCGATGTTTCAGAAGATGCTGTAATCTTGACCTGACTCGGCATTGTCGTGGTCATTGTCGTCAGGTAAAAGAAAACTTCGGTAATCTGCTACGACTTTGACAGTCGCCGGCAGTCGCCTTAAAATCGCCTAAAGTGGGACAGGCCTTTTATTCTTTTCACTGCTTTTACTCATCTTGTGATAATTTTGATGATTTCTTCCTTGACTGTATGTTAATTTCATTGGGATAACCAGCATTCCATAATTACATTAAGGAAGAAATTGTGTCAAAGATAATACTGAAAACTGACAATTTTATATTGCAAATGAAAATAATGGTGAATATCTTTAATAATGAGTAGGAAATAACTGCAGATGCTGGTTTAAATCGAAGTTAGACGCAAAATGTTGGAGTTACACAGCAGGACAGGCAGCATCCCTGGAGAGATGGAATAGGTGATGTTTCGGGTCGAGATCCTTCTTCACACTGATGTCAGGGGAGAGGGTGGAACAGGGATAGAATGTAGTCGGAGACAGTAAGACTAGTGGGAGAACTGGGAAGGGGATGGAGAGAGAGGGAAAGCAAGTGCTATTTGAAATTAGAGAAGTCAATGTTCATACTGCTGGGGTGTAAGTTACCCAAGCGAAATATGAGGCGCTGTTCATCCAATTTGTGCTGGGCCTCACTCTGACAAAGGAGGAGGCCCAGGACAGAAAGGTCAGATTGGGAATGGGAGGGGGAGTTAAAGTGCTGAGCAACCGGGAGATCAGGTTGGTTAAGGCGGAATGAGCGGAGGTGTTCAGCGAAACGATTGCCGCACCTGTGCTTGGTCTCGCCAATATACAGAAGTTGACACCTGGAACAGCGGATACAGTAGATGAGGTTGGATGAGGTGCAAATAAACCTCTGCCTCACCTGAAAAGATGTTGGGGTCCTTGGATGGAGTCAAGTGGGGAGGTAAAGGGACAAGTGTTGCATCTCCTGCAGTTGCTGAGGAAAGTACCTGGGGAGGGGGTGGTTTGGGTGGGAAGGGACGAGTTGACCAGGGATTTGCCGAGGGAAAGGTCTC
This sequence comes from Rhinoraja longicauda, assembly GCF_053455715.1. NCBI lineage: Eukaryota > Metazoa > Chordata > Chondrichthyes > Rajiformes > Arhynchobatidae > Rhinoraja > Rhinoraja longicauda. The sequence goes on from NC_135967.1 coordinate 19,250,890, forward strand.
TACTGACAGCAGAAAGGGGTGGAGATGGGAATAAGTGGCCAGTGGTGGGATCCCGTTGGAGGTGGCAAAAATGTTGGAGGATTATATGCTGTATGTGACGGCTGATGGGGTGGAAGGTGAGGACAAGGGGGACTTTGTCCTTGTTACGAATGGGAGTTCCCCCCTTCCATTATAGATGAGGCTCTCACTAGGGTCTCCTCGATACCCTGCCGCTCCGCTCTTGTTACCCCTCCCCCCATTCGTAACAAGGAAGGAATGCCCCTTGTCCTCACCTTCCACCCATCAGCTGTCGCATACAGCAGATAATCCTCCAACATTTTTGCCATCTTCAACCGGATCCCACCACTGGCCACATCTTCCCATCTCCACCCCTTTCTGCTTTCAGCAGAGACCGTTCCCTCCGCAACTCCCTGGTTAACTCGTCCCTTCCCACCCGAACCACGCCCCCCCCAGGTACTTTCCCCTGCAATTACAGGAGATGCAACACCTGTTCCTTTACCTCCCCCCTCGACTCATAGAAACATCGAAAATAGGTGCAGGAGTAGGCCATTCCACCCCTCGAGCCAGCACAGCCATTCAATGTGATCACGGTTGATCATCCAAAATCAGTATCCTGTTCCGGCCTTTACCCTGTATACCTTGATTCTCTTAGCCCGAAGACCTAAATCTAACTCTCTCTTGAAAACATCCAGTGAATTGGACTCCACTGTCTTCTTTGACAGAATTCCACAGATTCACAACTCTCTGGGTGAAAAAGTCTTTCCTCATCTCAGTCCTAAATGGCCTACCCCTTATTCTTAAACTGTGACCCCTGGTTCTGGACTCCCCCAACATCGGGAACATTTTTCCTGCTTCTACCCTGTCCAAACCTCTAAGAATTTTATATGATTCTATAAGATCGCCTCTCATCCTTCTAAATTCCAGCGAATACAAGTCTAGTCGACCCATTCTTTCAATATATGCCAGTCCCGCCATCCCAGGAATTAACCTGGTGAACCTACACTGCACTCCCTCAATAGCAATAATGTCCTTCCACAAAATAGGAGACCAAAATTGCTCACAATACTCCAGGTGCGATCTCACCAGGGCCATGTTCAACTGCAGTAGGACCTCCTTGCTCCTAAACTCAAATCCTCTCGCAATGAAGGTCAACATGCCATTGGCTTGCTTCACTGCCTGCTGTACCTGCCTGCTTACTTTCAGTGACTGATGTACAAACACACCCAGATCTCGTTGCTCCTCCTCTTCTCCTAATCTGACACCATTTAGATAATAATCTGCCTTCCTGTTCTTGCCACTAAAGTGGATAACCTCACATTTATCCACATTATACTGCATCTGCCTTGCTTTTGCCCACTCACCCACCCACCCAAGTCATAGCATCCTCCTCTCAGGATGCCGCCCAGCTTTGCGTCACATGCAAACTTAGAGATGTTTTCTTTAATTCCCTCATCCAAATCGTTAATATATATGGTAAACAACTGGGGTCCCAGCACAGAGCCTTGCAGCACCCCACTAGTAACTGCCTGCCATTCTGAAAAAGACCCATTAATTCCAACTCTTTGCTTCCTGTCTGCCAACCTGTTCTCTATCCATGTGAATACCCTACTCCCAATACCATGTGCTTTTATTTTACATACTAATCTCTTGTGTGGGACTTTGTCAAAGTCCAAATACACCACATCCACTGGCCATCACTTATCCATTCTATTTGTTACATCCTCAAACAATTCCACAAGATCAGTCAAGCATGATTTCACCTTCATAAATCCATGTTAACTTTAACCGATCTCATCACTGCTTTCCAAATGCGCTGCTATAACATATTTAATAATCGACTCCAGCATCTTTCCCACTACTGATGTAAGGCTAACCGGTCCATAATTCCCCGTTTTCTCTCTCCTTCCTTTCTTAAAAAGTGGAGTTACATTGGATACCCTTCAGCCCACAGGAATAGATCCAGAGAACATTGGAAAATGATCACCAATGCATTCACGATTTTTAGGGCCACCTCCTTGAGTACTCTTGGATGCAGACCATTAGGTCCTGGGATTTATCTGCCTTCAGTCCCAATAGTTTACCTAACACCATTTTCTGACTAATGTAGATTCCCTTCAGTTCCTCCCTCCCACTAGATCCTCGGTCCCCTAGTATTTCTCGGAGATTGTTTGTGTCTTCATTAGTGAAGACAGAACCAAAGTACTCATTTAACTGTTCTGCCATTTCCTTGTTTCCCATTATAAATTTACCTGTCTCTGACTGTAAGAGACCTACATTCATCTTCACTAATCTTCTCTTTTTTACATACCTATAGAAACTTTTTATAGGTTTTATATTTTCTTCAAGCTTTCTTTCATGCTCTTTTTTTTCGCTCTCTTCAAGATTCAAGATTCAAGATTCAAGATAGCTTTATTTGTCATCCAATATTGGACGAAATTCAGTCACCCACAGTCCAACAATAAAAGCATTAAATAGGCATTAAAATTACACAACCCCAAAAACACACAAAAAAAGAAACATCCATCAAAGAAACATCCATCACAGTGAGTCTCCTCCAGTCCTCTCCTCACTGTGATGGAAGGCCACAATGTCTTTCCCTTCTCCTGCTGTCTTCTCCCGCGGTCAGGTTGTTGTGGTTGCAGGCCGCGCCGGACGGTCCGCAGCGGGCCAAGCCCAAGGCGAGTCGCAGCCGCTCCCGCAGCCTCCGAAGACGGCCGGCTCCGCCGATGATAAGTCCGATCCGGGGCGGGCGAACATGCTGCCGCTGTTGCTGTTGCTGCACGTCGGGGCGGTCGTGGCTCCCGACATTGAAGCCCCCGCCCAGCAGAGAAATATCCCGCGGCATATTTTAGGCCACGCCGGACGGTGAAATGTCCGCGCCCCAAGCCCCGCGATCCGGGGCGGGCGAACACGCTGCCGCTGCCGGAGCTCCCGATGTCGGCATCCACGCGGCCCGAGTCTAAGGCGAGTCGCAGCCGCTCCCGCAGCCTCCGAAGACGGCCGGCTCCGCTGATGGTAAGTCCGGTCCGCGGGCTCTGCGATCCGGAGCCCTGGAGGCCGCCAGCTCCAGGAGTTGGGCTGATGGTAGGCCGCAGCCGGAACGGAGACAACACCCAGAAAACAAAGGTCGGGTCTCCGTTCAGAAGGGACACCTATTTACAATTTTACAGTTCCCCCCCTCCCCCCCACATACACACACAGTACACAAACACAAAAACACGACATCACAACTACAATTAAGACAAAAAAACAACAAAAACACAAAGACAAATGGACCGCAGGTAAGGCGCAGCTGCTATGGCAGCGCCGCCATTTTCGAACCTTTGACACAAAAATTAACCCCTTTGTCCTCCTCTGTTGAGTTCTAAATTTCTCCCAGTCCTCTGCAGCTCCATCCAAGGACCGCAACAGTGTTTTCAGGTGAGGCAGAGATTCACTTGCACCTCCTCCAACCTCATCTACTGTATCCGCTGTTCCAGGTGTCAACTCCTGTATATCGGCGAGACCAAGCACAGGCTCGGGATCATTTCGCTGAACACCTCCGCTCGGTCTGCCTTAACCTACCTGATCTCCTGGTTGCTCAGCATTTTAACTCCCCCTCCTATTTCCAATCTGACCTTTCTGTCCTGGGCCTCCTCCATTGTCAGAGTGAGGCCCAGCACAAATTGGAGGAACAGCATCTCATATTTCGCTAGTGTAGCTTACACCCCAGCGGTATGAGCATTGACTTCTCTATCTTCAAATAGCGCTTGCTTTCCCTTTCTCTTCATCCCCTCCCCCTTCCCAGTTCTCCCACCAGCCTTACTGTCTCCGACTATATTCTATCTCTGTCCCGCCCACTCCTCTGACATCAGTTGGAAGAAGGATCTCGACCCCAAAAGTCACCCATTCCTTCTCTCCAGGGATGCTGCCTGTGCCGCTGAGTTACTCCAGCATTTTGTGTCTATTTTTAATAATGACATGGATGAGGATGAAATTGCATCTAAGTCATTATTTTAATGCATTATACACAACAAATGAAGTGGATACATAGTGGATCTTTCACAATCCTTTCATTTGAACAAGATGGGGACAACCTTGCAGGGAGGTTCACTCATGCTACTCGGGAGGATTTATACTGGGGAGGCAGAAAAATGGGAACAAGAGGATTAGGTCAGAAATTGGAAGAAGTGATGGGAAAGTAGAGATTAGGATCAGTAGGTCTCAAAGGAAGGACAGGCAGAGAGAGGTGAAAGAATATGGTGATGCTGATGGGCGATTTAAGATGCAAAGTGGAGAGAATCCAGAAATTAGGGTGGCAGACTGGCACAGCGGTAGAGTTGCTGCTTTACAACGCCAGAGACCCTGGTTCTATTTTGACTACGGCTGCTGTCTTTTCGGAGTTTGTACGTTCTCCCCGTGACCTGCGTGGGTTTTCTCCGGGAGCTCTGGTTTCCTCCCACATTCCAAAGATGACCAGGTTTGTAGGTTAATTGGCTTGGTATAATTGTAAATTTTCCCGAGTATATGGGATAGTGTTAGTCTGCGGGGATCGCTGGTCGGCGCAGACTTGGTGGGCCAAAGGGCCCTGTTCCATGTTGTACCTCTAAACCAAACTAATTCTTGGCCAGTGAGACCCGTGTCAGTGGTTGGAAAACTATTGGAGCGGATTTTACTCTAATTTAGAAGAGAATGCGTTAATTACAGACAGTCAGCATAGCTTTGTACAGGCCAAGTCATGTCTTACTAACTTGATTGAGCTTTTTGATGAGGTGACAAAGGAGTTCAATGAGGGTAGGCCGGCGGATGTTGTCTGCGTGGATTTTTGTAAGGCAGTTGATAAAGACCCCCATGGAAGGCTGATCCAGAGGATTACGATGCATGAGGTTAATTGTGACTTGGACGTATGGATTTAGAACTGGCTTACAGAGAGAGGACAGAGTGTTGTGGTGGAAGGACAATATTCACTCTGGAAGTCTTTTATCAGGAATATCACAGGGCTCCATGCTGGGACCACTCTTTGTGATATATATAAATTACTTAGATGTAAATGTCGATGGGTAGTTAGTAAGTTTGCAGATGACGCCAAGATTGCTGGGGTCGCAGATTGCGAGAATAGCTGTCAAAGTATAGAGTGGGATATTGATCAGCTATAGTACTGGGCGAAGAAATGGCAGATGGAGTTTAATCAAAACAAGTGTGAGGTATTGTACTTTAGGAGGCCAAATATATGGGGAAAATATGTAATTAATGGCATGACCCTTAACGGTATTGTTATACAGAGGGTTCTTGAGGTCCAAGACTGAAACTCCCTGTGTATAAGAGTCAGGAAGTCACAATGCAGCTTTATAGACAGCCTGGGGAGTATTGTTTGCAATTCTAGTCACCCCTTAACAAGAAGGCTTTGCAAAGGTGCAGAGGAAATTTACCAGAATGATGCCTGGATTATAGGGAATTACCACAGAAAGCAGTTGGACAGACTTGGAATGGTTTCTCTGAAATGCTGGAGTTGTGGGGAAATCCAATAGAAGCATATAAAATTATGAGAGGCATAGATAGGGTAGTCAGAATCTTTTTCCCAGGATGGAAAAATCAAATACTAGAGGGCATAAATTTAAGGTGAAAGGAGCAAAGTTTAAAGGAGATGTGCGTGACAAGTTTTTTTACACAGAGAGTGGCAACACACTACGGGTGTGGTGGTTGAATCAGATCTGTTCATGGCATTTAAAATACTTTAGGATAGCCATATGAATATGCAGGGAATGGAGGGATATGGGTTATGGGCAGGCACATAAGTGATGGTATAGATATCATGTTCGGCAAATACATTGTGGGCCGAAGGGTCTTTTTATGTGCTGTACTGTTCTATGTTCCATGTGCTCTACTAAAAAGATGAAAAACCAATTTGTGGACAGAGAGGAGCACATACATAACTCATCAATCTATTGACTCTTTATTGAGGCAGCGACGAGCAAATCAGCTTGGGTAACTTTTGACACTTCTCAGAATGCCTGCAGTCAGGCAGAAGCAGATTATCCCAAACACCTCGTCATGTGTAATACTTGACCATTCCACTCTTACTCTATTTCTCTCTTCTTCGCCGCTTAAATACTTCCATTGAAACTCAACATGGGTCTTAAGAGCAACAACTCAACTTCCAACTACCGTGGAGCTTACGGGGAGATCTTATAGAGGTATACAAAATCAAGAGAGGAATAGATTGGTTAGATGCACAGAGTCTTTTACCCAGAGTAGGGGAATTGAGGACCAGAGGACATAGGTTCAAGGTGAAGGGGAAAATATTTAATAGGAATCCTTTTACACACAGAGCGTGGTGGGTGTATGGAATGGGCTGCCAGAGGAGGTAGTTGAGGCTGGGACTATCCCATCATTTAAGAAACAGTTGGGCAGGTACATGGACAGGACAGATTTGGAGGGTTATGGACCAAGCATAGGCAAGTGGGACTAGGGTAGCTGGGACATTGTTGGCCGGTATGAGCGAGTTGGGCCGAATGGGGTGTGTCCACACTGTATCAATCTGTGACTCTATGACTCTAATTCACACTTAGCTTAGAAGCCTTTATGGTTGAGAGTTCTGGACTTAACATCAAGTTTATCCTAGCAGCATTTTTCTGTTTTAATTTTCAGATTTCCAGCATCCACCACATTATCCATCAATAATTTCTCTAATTATGCTTTTCCACTTATATCTCCCCAAAACAATCTTGTGAGTGTTTTCTGTATCCAATTGCTACCTTTTTTCACCTTTCACTAACTTCCATCTTGCCATTAATCGGGCAGACGATACAAGGCCTTCTACGCCCGCACCTCCAGACTCAGGAACAGCTTCATCCCCAGGGCCATAGCTGCTATGAACCGGTCCTGCTGAGCCGGATGGCCACAACGCATAGATCAACTTGCACTTTACCCTGTCTAAAAAACTGTTACAATTGTTTCGTTTCGTTGGGTTGCTGTTAATTACTTAAATTATTGCATCGTATGGGAGGCGCATTCCCAATCTCGTTGTACCCCTGGGTACAATGACAATAAAGATATATTGTATTGTATTGTATTGTACAATCACAGACCTTCCCCCTTTGTTCTGACGACCTTGTTCCCCCTTTCTCTGCATCTCTAAAGAGAGATTATCCCATAGCTTTCTCAGATCTGATGAAAGATCATTGACCATTAACATTGAATTGTTTCTCGCTCTGCAGATGTTGCCTGAGCTGCTGAGTTTGAACAGTGATTTCTGGTTGTATTTCAGTGGTATCTTGCCTTTGAGTAAAATGTCTTTGATTTCTACAGAGTGCTGACCTTCCTATCAAAATGAATAAGTAATTCAGGAGATAATGGGTTGAAATTATGGTGCAGCTATATAAAGTTTGAATGAGACCACTGGTGGAATGCCATGAATGACTTAGGTGGCATGGTTTAGGAAAGATAGATTAACTTTGGTAGGGAGTGCATTGTAAAATAACCAGAATAATAACTGTCTTTAAGCATCAAATTGCAAGATGAAGGGAGAATTGTTCCGTAAAGTATTGAGAGGAACTGATAGACTGGATGAAGCAAAACGATTTCTGCTGATAGCAGAATCAGGTGTATTGCAATGTGTTTAAACGTTAGCACCATGTTTTTCAGAACTCAATTTCTATGTGCAAAGGCATTTGAAGTTTGGAATACCCTTCCATTAAATGGCAATTGTTGTTTGACCTAATATTAATTTTAACTCTGAGAGTGATTAGCTGTTGTTAACCAAGAGGATTAGCTCAGTGGCGTAAGGTACAGGTTAGAAATGATTTAATTGCATGGCAAGATTTACTCTAAAGTCTTATGGTCACATGATCTCACAGCCTTTTGGCTCCCAGATGATTTGGCCACCAGCTGAAACAGCAGTTGTCATTCAGCCTTGCCTTCAATTATGTTGCAAAATGCTATGGAAGCCTAGTTTACACATGAAAGTCTCCCTCTGCCAGAATCCATTAGCTTTTCTGTCCACCCAGAAGTTGGTCTTTCCACTGATGTAATAATTTGACAAAGTTTTGCACCACAATTTAAGAGAGCCCACCACCCTTTTCCCGCACAGAATACCAGTTAACAAATACTGCAATGGTTCTTTTTATTGTATTCACAGAGAGATCGGTAAAATGGACCATCAAAAGTGAGCAGTCTGTGTTGATAGACTGGATATATATCTTAGACGTGTTTTTGATTACCCAGACAAATAGAAATTTCTCGGGTTTAGTCATTTGGATTCCATTCAGCTTCACACAAGACCAAGTGGTTGAAATCACAAACTTAATGGTTTTGAATTCAATCTATTTACTCTGTTCTTTGGCATTGTACATCAGTGTTTCAACACATTGCTAGAGCTCCGTGCTATTGATTCTCACTTAGGCATGTGCGGACTGATTCCAACGTTAGTTACAAGTATTGGTGAATAATCCCATCCATATAGTAGTCTATGCATCTTGTTGCTTTCAATCCTAGTTATCCTAAACACCTTATTAGTTTATCATTGCAGTATTTATATCCCAGATATTGAAGTCATTTCTGCAATATGCTATATATGTAATTGAGATTTGTAATATCCTACACATTTAAATTAATATTTATCCTTTTGGTATCCTATACTGCTTATTGAGCTCATACCTACAGCATGCCATCCAGCTTTTTAGTTCTGTGTAAGAAGGAACTGCAGATGATAGTTTAAACAGAAGATAACACAAAATGCTAGAGTAACTCTGAAGATGGGTCTCAACCCGAAATGTCACCCATTCCTTCTCTCCAGAGATGCTGCCTGTCCCGCTGAGTTACTCCAGATTTTTGTCTATCTTCAGCTTTTTAGTTCATTGTTCTGACATTCAATACAGCCTGTGAGCTCATCATTGCAGCTTCTGTGCATTCTTTTAGTTCATTACAATTGTAGGCTATACAGTATTTTCTGTTAATCTCTGGAGACCTTACATACGTACTGAAATAGTTTCTGTTGTACTACAACCATTCCAACAAAGTCTGTTCCAAATGTCCCTAATGCCTGATATCTTTTATCGCACCTGGCAAATTATTCCAAATATGGTATATATCGGTTTCAATATAGATTTTAAAATGCACAATGCACTGATTAACATGCATATTGTATACAAATTTGAAATGTATTTTGCTATTTTAGCATTATGTAAAGATATAGACATATTTAACAGGTGTCCAGTTCCTGGGACATTGAGGTAGAAAGTAGTTCAGCACTGCTCTCTGGTTGTGGAAGGATGATTCAGTTGCCCGATAACAGCTGGGAACAAACAGTCCCTGAATCTGGAGGTGTGTGTTTTCACAACTCAATACCTTTTTGCCTGATGGGAGGGGAGATGAGGGAGTGGCCAGGGTGCGACTCTTCCTTGATTATGCTGCTGGCTTTGCCGAGGGAGTGTGAGGTACTGATTGAGTTAATGGAAGGGAGGCTGGTTTGTGTGATGGTCTGGGCTGCATCCACAATTCACTGCAATTTCCTGCGGTCTTGGATGGAGTTGTTCCTAAACCAAGATGTGATGCATCCTGATAAAATGCTTTCTATGGTGCACCTGCAGAAGTTGGTGAGAGTTGTAGGAGACATGTCAAACTTCCTAAGTCTTGTAATTAAGGAGAGGCATTGGTGTGCTTTCTTGGTCGTGGCTTTAATATGGGTGGTCCAGAAGTTGTTAGTGATATTTACTCCTAGGAATTTGAAGTTTTAAACCATCTCTCCTTTGGCGCCATCAATGCAAACTGGGGCATTTGTACCGCTACACTTCCTGAAGTCGATCACTATCTCCTTTGTCTTGCTGACATTGAGAGAAAGGTTGTTGTCTCAACACCAGGACATGAGGTTCTCAAACTCCTTCCTGTGCTCCGTCTCATCATTATTTGATATCCGGCCCACAATGGTAGTTCAACAATTATTTGCTTGAATTATTTTACTATATAAAATATTTTAGTTTGTGTTATAATTTATTATTGTTTATAATTGGCTTTCAGATAAAATCAATAATTGTTTTATAATACCATGCCCAAATCGGATGTACTTAAGTAGGAATACTTAATTCAAGTGCTAGAATTTGGTCTAGTGTATCAGGCCTGTACAGCAATATTCTCAATAGTCATAAAGTTACAGCTTTGACTGAACGATAGGACATAATCCAGAGTGAGGTGACATTATACTAGGTTAAAACAACAATATAAATATTGTTATTGTTTTGACCAGAAGTGCTGTTCTTGCATTAGATATTAAAGTATTACATCTTTGCCCCCTGCTCTACTTGTACATGTGGGCATTACATGTTAATAAGTGCATTTTAATATGCCATAACATAAAGAGAATATCCAAGCTCAAACTTCCTTCATGAATTATCACAACGGTAACAGAAGGAAAAGACATAAAGTGCTGTAGTAACTCAGCGGGCTAGGCAGTATCTCTGGAGAATATGGATAGGCAATGTTTCAGATCAGAACCCTTCTTCAGACTGATGATAGTAGGAGGGGTAGAAAGCTGGAAGAGAGGTGTGGGCGGATGTAAGGAGAGGTTACATCAAGGAAAGATGTAACACCAAGGAAAGGTGGAGCCCAGCAAAATGAACGTCGATTTCTCTAATTTCAAGTAACCACTACATTCCCTCCCTCTCCACCCCTCCTCCACCCTAATGATCCTGCAAGTTCCACTGTTCGCATTCATATATCCCTTCGTTATCACCTCTACCACAACCACCAATGGACCATTGTGGGCTCAACCTTTCCTTAGTCATCGGTGCTGGCTCTGATTTGTTCTGAACTTGTTCATACCTTTAGTTTCCCTCCCCTATGATTCTCAGTCTGAAGAAGGGTTTCGACCTAAAACGTCACCTATTCCTTTTCTCCAGAGATGCTGCCTGATCCAGAGTTACTCCAGCATTCTATATCTATCTTCGGTGTAAACCAGCATCTGCAGTTCCTTCCTACACAACTACTGGAAACACTTGTTTCCAAGGAGACCAAGCCATATAGTTTTGAACATTTTAACAAAATTATTCTTTTTTTTTCCTCTATTGTAACAAAGCAGTTGCAATTCTTCAGTTCTTTCTTTGTAATTCCTAGCAATTAGAATTCCAGAGAATTCCCTCTTATTTCAGCATCCTAAATTCTGAAGAAGGATCTCGACCAGAAACGTTGCAGACCCATTTTTTCCACAGGTGTTACCCGACCTGCTGGGTTTCTCCATTCATTTGTGTTTTGCTCAAGATTCCAGCATCTGTGGTTCATTGTGCCTCCATTTCAGCGTCCTACTTGGAGTATTGATCACAACCTCCACACTGTTGTCTTGTGTAGATTTACTAAGGTTTTACTTAGATTTGCATTATCTCTCAACTTTTAATGTTCTATACCTATACTGCCAGTGGTGCAAAAAATAATATTTAAGATCTTTGTTTTCACTTGAAGTTCAGGGTTGTCTTATCAGGATCTTTACATGTCTCTGCTCTTCCATTTCACAGAAACAACATTTCATTTAAATTATAATCATGTTTTTTTTCAAATCAATGCAAACGTCATGCTTAATGCTGTATGTTTGCCCACTGCACGACTCAATTAATAATGCTTTATATCTTCCATTGGGCCATGGATTTATTTGTTATGTCTTCTGCGTAAGCAAATATAGATGTGAATCTTTATTGCTCTTCAGAAAATGTAGGGATCTTATTACTCAACATCAACCACTGAGAAACCTCTCTTCTCTCTGTTCCTCCTTTTTTTTAAACTGTTTTTGATCCATTTTGTTGCAATGTTTATGTACATCCCGATGTTCATTCCATTATTCCATTCCCCATTCATTATTCTATAATAAGGAATAATTTAAATATCTTATTTTTTATGTCTTGTTAATTAAACATGTATTGCGATGGAACTGAAACATTTGCACATCAGTCACCTTGAATAATTAACACTTATTAAAAGAATCATTGGAAAATAGTGATGTCTTCATTTTCTGACACACAAAATCTGACAACAATGTTTTAGTCATAGAATAATACTGTTTGGATACAGGCTCTTTAGCCCAACTCATCTATGCTAATCATGATACCTATCTAAGATAGCCATTTGTCTTTGTTTGCCCATATCCCTCCAAATGCTTACTAACCATGTCTTGTCTAAATCTCTCTTCTCTTAATTTTGTTTATTTTATAATTGATTACAATGTATATAACAACAACAGTAAACCCCATCCCTCCCCTTCCCTACATAATCATGAAAACAAACAAACAAAAACAAACAAATAAATAAATAAAAATACATTTTAAAAAAAACATAACTACAATGTAACAAAAAAAGACAAAAGCACAAAAACATGAGGCAAGGTAATTTTCACAAGTCAAATATTTCAGTATTTTCACTGCTGGATTCAAAGAAGGTACAAAAGCATGTGGCATTGAGGGGATAGTTTTACTTGTCCTTAATATGCTGCAGCACTGGGTTCCATATGTTGAAGAACTTTTGAGGGTTGCCAGACAATTCATATCTCAACCTCTCTACGTGTAATATGCCCATTAATTCTCTTAACCAAGTCTCAAACTGAGGAGCAGAGTCTGATTTCCATAGTTTCAAAATACATCTGTTGGCAATTACCATACCATAAACCAAGATTGTGCGAGCATTATGGTCTAGCTTCTCAAGCGTTGTGGAATACCCGAATAGAGCAGTTTCAGGGTCCGGAGTTAAAGTGACGTTTAAAACAGTGGAGTACCATTGAAATAAAAGACACCAAAAGTTGTGAAGTTTTGGACAAGTCCAAAAGTGGTGAGCGAGTGTACCCTCAGCGGTCTTGCATCTATTACACAAAGGTGAGAGATCAGGAAAGATTTTATGCAGCTTAACCTTAGAGTAGTGTAATCTGTGTATAACCTTGAATTGAATCAGTTGTAGCCTAGAATTAATAGAACAGGATTTTATACTTTTCAGTACTTCCTTCCAGACATCGTCATCAATTTCAATGTTAAGGTCTTCTTCCCAGGTTTGTTTTATTTTTAAAGTAGATTTATCTAGTTTGTTTAAAAGGATACCTACAAACGATGAGATTAGGTTCTTTGCTTCCGGGGGACCAAGCAAAATTTTGGACAACAAGTCGTCTTCGGGCAGGGACTCAAAAAGCGAATTGTTTTGTCGAACATAATTTCTCAGCTGTAAGTACCTGAAGAATTGAGTTTTGGGCAATGAGAACTTGGATTGTAGCTGATCAAATGATGCAAAGTGTCTATTTATGTAAAGATCTTTTATTGTAACTATCCCTTTACAGCTCCATTCTTTGAATGCTGTGTCTGTAAATGATGGGGGGAAAGCGTGGTTATGCCAGATTGGGGCGTGCATTGACGTATTCGGAAGCTCACAAGCTTTCCTAATTTGGTGCCATATTCTCTGAGCATTGGACAGAGTGAAGTGATCCTCTCTAAGAGAGGTGAGAGATCTGGGTAATGAAAAAAGGAGAGCAGGGAGAGAAGTTTTTGGGGTTAAGCTTTTTTCAATCGCCAGCCAAGGTGGCAGGTCATATCCAACTCCCCGTTCATATGCATACTGCCAGTATACCATGACTCTAACATTGGCCGCCCAATAGTAATATAAAAAGCACGGTAACCCCAGTCCCCCATGTTCCCTCGTTTTTTGAAGATAAGCTTTTGAGATCCTGTGTGCTTTATATCCCCAAATAAATGGCATAATGATAGAATCGATTAACTTAAAGTAGGATTTGGGGATAAAAACAGGAACATTCTGAAATAAATACAGAAATCTCGGCAGGGAGACCATCTTTACTGCGTTCACGCGGCCAATCAAGGAAATAGGCAACGTTCTCCATTTCTCTATGTTCTCCTTTAGCTTGTTCAACCTTTCGGTAAAGTTAATTTTAAAAAGGGTCTTGGGGTTTTTAGATATTTTAATGCCCAGATATTTTATACTATCCGGATTTGTTTTAAACTGCATGTTGGCTAAGAATACAGGGTCTAATTCTGCTGTTATCGATATAAGTTCACTCTTCTGCCAGTTTATAGTGTAACCTGAGACCTCGCCAAAGGAATTAATAAGCTGGAATAGGTAAGGAACAGAATGTTCAGGGTCAGATACAAAGATGGCAATATCATCCGCATAAAGCAAAATCTTATGTTCCACCCCACCCAGTATTATCGGTTTTATAAGCGCATGCCCTCTTATGCCGATTGCCAGCGGCTCAATGGCTAACGCGAAGAGGAGCGGCGAGAGGGGGCAGCCCTGTCGCGTACCCCTCTGAAGGGCAAAAGGGGGTGACCTATCCTGGTTTGTGAGTATGGAAGCGGTGGGATGAGCATATATAAGACGTACCCAGGAAATAAAAGAGGCTCCAAGACCAAACTCTTCCAGCACTCTGAGTAAATATCCCCACTCAACCTGATCGAAAGCTTTTTCTGCGTCTAAACACAGAATGGCTTGTTTGGAAGAACTATCGAATTTGTGATACATAATGTTCATTACTCTTCTAACATTAAAGAAAGAGAACCTATTGGGGATGAACCCGGTCTGATCCGTATGGATAATGGATTCTATACACTTATTTAGTCTAGTCGCCATTATTTTAGTAAAAATCTTGAAATCCAAATTAAGCATAGAAATTGGTCGGTATGAGGAGGGATTGGTTTCATCCCTGTCTTGTTTCAATAAGAGAGAAATATTAGCATTGTACAATGACGGTGGGAGCTTTTTCAACTCGATTGAGTGGGAGAGCATCCTGTGCAGAATCGGAGTTACCTGGTCAGCAAACTTCTTATAAAATTCGACTCCAAAACCGTCTGGCCCAGGGCTCTTGCCGTTTTGCAACGACCTAATTGCATCCTTGATTTCTACAGAGGAGGGTTCTGAGTTTAAGGCCTCACAAGAGGCACTATCTAATTTTGGTATGTCCAACTTTTTTAACTATGCATTGATATCACCGTTAGCTTTGGATTTATACAGCTCTTGATAATACTCCTCAAAGCGTTCATTTATTAATTTTGGATCGGTTAAAGCAACACCCTTGCCTGATTTTATTATATGTATGGCCCTACTTGCTTGTTGCCCTCTAAGCTGACGGGCTAACAATGTATGCGGTTTGTCCCCTAATTCAAAATATCGCTGTTTCAGTCGCAGTAGCTGGTCACTGACTTGATTTGTTAGAATCGTGTTATACTCATATTTAAGACTGAGCATATTTTGCAGCGTTTGGGGGTTGTTTGTGCTCCGATACAACGTCTCCATTGGAGAAAGCTCCAAATCAATTTCTTGTAGACGGCTCTCTCTGGATTTCTTTAAAGACGCTTCATACGAAATAATATGACCCCTCATAACTGCCTTGAAAGCTTCCCACAAGGTGGAGTCCGAGACATCAGAAGTGTCATTGGTCTCCAAATATTCTGTAATTTTTTCAGACATGTATTTACAGAAAGTTCCATCATTAAGCAAGGAAAGGCGTAGTCGCCATTTAGCACATCGTTTAGACAGCTTAAAGTCAAAGATAATTGAGGTTGGAGCGTGATCTGAGATCAAAATGTTATGATATTTGGTATTTATTACATTAGGTATGAGTTTCGAGTCTAATAAAAAATAATCGATACGAGAGTATGAATTGTGCATTTTAGAAAAAAAAGAGTATTCTCTGTCTGTGGGATGCTGTATCCTCCAAATGTCAACTAAATTGGTGAAGGAGATGAGATTTTTCAAAACCATGGATGCATTCGAAGGGCTACACATTTTATTTGATGACCTATCCAGGTGCCAGTCAAGGATTGTGTTATGGTCCCCTGCAACAATCACATTCGTATTAGAAAGGTCAGGTAGCTTATCAAAGATTTTGTGAAAGAAAGCTGCATCATCAATATTCGGACCATAAATGTTAAGCAGTGTTACATGAACAGAGTAAAGGTACCCAGTTACTATGAGAAATCGACCATTCGGGTCACTTACTGTAGAAATATGTCTGAAATCTATGTTTTTCTTAACCATAATTGCCACCCCGCGGGCTTTGCTAGAAAATGTGGATTGAAATATCTGATCTGCCCATCTGCAGCGCAACTGTCTCTGCCCCAATGTTCTAATGTGAGTTTCTTGGAGGAACACAAGGTCGGCAGATAAAGACCTAAGATGTGAAAACACCTTAGCTCGTTTAATTGGGTGGCCCATGCCGCGGACATTCCAGCTCACCATGGTAACCCTCCCACGCACATCATCATCCCCAGGTACCATCAGAAGGTGTAAATTGTATTACATAAGCAGCGACATAATAATTTGCCTAAAACAAAAAAACAGGAAGACCACCAACACAAAAACACACACAAAACTCGGACTTTCCCTCCCCCCATCCCCACTCTCCCAAACAAAGTGAGAGAAAATATCCTAACATACTGTAAACGGGGGTTACTTCAACTATCTAGCCTGTTAAGCCCAAAGGCTAGCTAAAGGCTAAATTGTGAAACCGCTAGCTAGTTAACTACAAATTCAGTCGGCATCCCCTCCGATGAACAAACAAAATTACGGATCTGTTCAACAAAAAAAACGTTTCCCTTTGAAAAATTAGCAGGAACCCATCCTGTAAAATCATCCTATTCCTGAAACGAATTAAGCACATTAAACAAAGTTAAAGTTAAATCTATTGAGTCCAACGTCTACCTTTCGTGTGAATGACCATGTCCATGGCTCAGAGTTAACTCGTTCGCATGTTAGCCGACGCCCGCCGTCCACTCCGGGCCAGCGGCTTAAACATGGATAGACATGGGAGAGTCAGTGCACTTGGACAAAAGCTTGTATCCTCAGGATTTAAGCTTACTCGACAAGAGGGTGACCATGCCCCCACGTTGAGATTGGCTGAAACAGCTGGTCTGGAGACCAGCTAGTCAGTGTTAGTCTGTTAGCCGACATTAGCCCACCGTTGTCACCGGGCTGGGCGGCAGGTTATCCGCGAATAGTTTGGCCTCCTCCGGGGTGCTAAATATCGACGTGTCGATACCCTGGGTAACCCGGAGGCGAGCAGGGTAGATATATCCGGTTCGCAGGCCTGCCTCTTTGAGCTTCTTCCTCGTGACCTCGAAAAGACGACGTTGTTTCATTATCTCTGCCGGGAGATCAGGAAAAATGTGAATTTGCTTCCCATTGTAGTTCAGCGGGTATTGTTGTTGTGACAGTCGCATTATCCGCTCTTTCTGATGGCCGCTGTGGATCTTAACTATCATGACTCTGGGGCGCGCGAGATCGTTAGCCGGTTGTCCTCCCAGCCTATACGCCCTATCAACTTCTATGGGCATCGAGAAATGTTCTGCCCCCAACAAGTCCCGAATAAAGTTACCAATGAACTCCATGGGGCGGCCGCCTTCAATCTTTTCTGGTAGTCCGACCACTTTTATGTTCTGGCGTCTGGAGCGCGCCTCCAGATCAATAACTTTATCCTGGAGGGCCTTGTTAGCATATTCTAGCCTTAGCCACTGCTGCTCCAACTGAATTAGTCGAGTGTCATGGTCACTGCTCGCATCTTCTACCATAGATATCCGTGCTCCATGTTCAGTCAGAGTGGCTTGGGTAACTTGGAGGGACACCTCCAGGGTATTAAATCGGTCATCCATCTTCTTGCTCATTTCATTTATAGCTGTAAGAATGATGGCTGTTTCAGGAGTTCCTTCTGCCGATAGTGTGATTAGCTCCGGCTCTCCACCACTAGGCCGCTCCTCATCCAGTGACGATGCTGGGTTTTCATTAAATTTCCTGACGGCTGGCTGCTTTCTGGACGACTTCTGCGTTGTCATTTTATGTCGGTCTGTTATTACAGCAGTAGACACAACTTAAAGTGGGAGTTGTACTATAAATAGTCTTTTATTCCTTAATCTCGATTTATCGGAGGGGAGCTCTAGCAAAACACGTCTATTACATCATATGCACACTAGCGCCCCCAGGAATAATTTACACTCTTTTATGATCTTGGATTGTTCTAAACCACTTCATCACCAATAATCCACAGGGAATAGTCTTTCCCTAGCACAGAAGTGATTTTGATGGTTCAAAAACTTGTTCTGAAGAATTCTTTATTTTTCCCGAGAGATGATTTGCCTGGTAGGCCTTACTCTGGAAATTGGCCACTTTGAATACTGAAATGAAGTCACGTGGAGTTTATTAAACTGCTGGAAGAGGGAGGAGGGATGGGAGAAGAGCTCAGCAGGAGGCCATATCTGCTCGAGGTCTTCAGGGAAAAATTCCCTTCCACAGTTCCAGCCTGAGTCAATGCTTGATGTTGCAATCCTTTGTTGCAAAAAACGTTGTGACTGAAGTTTGCCACTGGCAACTAGAAGTTTGACTCAGTCGGCAAGGACGCCTTTGCCTTTGGCTGTCAAACTGATTGTAGCTCTGAACTGCTATGTGTCAGACTTCATTCATCCTGCTGCTGGAGATGGATGCAATATTTTGAAGTGTGTGGTTTGCTCTTGTGTTGGGGAGGAAACTCAGACTCCGGCCAACGAGTAAAGCGGTCGACCACCGTTAGTAGATGAGTGTAGCCCCTAGAGTAGGGCAATGGACCAACCAAATCCACGTGGATGTGGTAAAAATGGACGGGCGGAACCACAAAATTCTGGTACGGGGGGGATGGACGTGGCGGTGGACCTTGGAGGTCTGGCACGGGACGCTGGCGCGGGCCCAAGCGGCCACCTGCTTCCGCAGGCCATGCCAGACAAAACGGGCGGCCACCATGGCTGAGGTTGCCCGGATGGACTGGTGTGCCAGGCCATGATGGCCTCAAAAACCTTACGCCGCTGGGTGGTCGGCACCACCGGGCGAGGGCGGGGAAGGGAAACGTCGCACCAAAGTGTAGTACCTGTGGGGCCGCACGCTACCTGGGCCAACCGCAACCCCGAGGCGGCGGAGGCGTACGCTGAGGCAATTCCTTCCAGGCGCTGAGGCTCCGCTAGCTCCTGGAAATCCACCTCGCCCCCCACCGCAGCAACTGATGAATTGGCCGGCCGGGACAGGGCGTCAGCAACGGCGTTAAGCTTACCCGCGATGTGGCGAACATCCGTGGTGAACTCAGAAATGAGGGTGAGGTGCCGTTGCTGGCGGGCCGACCACGGATCAGAAACCTTCGAAAAAGGGGTTTGTGATCCGTGTAGGCAACAAAAGAGCGGCCCTCCAAAAAATAATGAAAATGGCGAACAGCTAAATAGAGGGCCAGGAGCTCCCTGTCAAAGGCACTGTATTTCAGCTCAGGTCGAGTGAGCTGCCGGCTGAAAAATGCCAGAGGCTGCCAGTGACCGTTGACCTGCTGCTCTAAGACCCCACCCACCGCCACATCTGAGGCATTCACCGTCAGGGCCGTGGGGGCAGAGGAGCTGGGGTGCACGAGCATGGTGGCGTTGGCGAGGGCCTGTTTAACCGAGGAGAAAGCCGCCTCTGCCGCTGCGGACCAGACCAACTCAGTGGGGTTACCCGCAAGGCATTGAAAAAGGGGGCGCATGATCCGAGCTGCCGCAGGCACGAACCGGTGATAAAAATTCACCATGCCCACGAATTCCTGCAAGCCCTTGATGGTGGTAGGGCGGGGAAATGAGCGGACGGCGTCCACCTTAGCGGGCAAAGGAGTGGCACTGGCCGGTGTGACCCGGTGACCCAGGAAATCCACCGCGGACAGGCCAAATTGGCATTTGGACGGGTGGAGGATCAGGCCGTGGTCTTGCAGCCTTTGGAACACAGTGCGAAGGTGGACCAGGTGCTCTGGGACCGAACGACTGGCAACCAGAATGTCATCGAGATAAATAAACACGAAAGACAATCCACGACCCACATGATCCATGAGACGCTGGAATGCCTGAGCCGCGTTTTTGAGACCGAACAGCATCCGCAACCACTCAAATAACCCGAACGGAGTAATCGTAGCCGTCTTGGGAATGTCCGGTGAATGGATGGGGATCTGATGATATCCCCGCACCAAATCGATTTTCGTAGCGCCCTCGAGGCTGGCTGAGAAGTCCTGTATGTGAGGGATTGGATAGCGGTCAGGCCAGGTTGCAGTGTTAAGACGCCAGTAATCCCCACATGGTCTCCACCCCCCAGATGCTTTAGAGACCATATGCAAGGGGAAGGCCCACGGACTACCTGAAGGCCGAACAATCCCCAGTCGTTCCAAATTGAGGAACTTTTCCCGAGCCATGGCCAGCTTGTCGGGAGGTAGGTGCCGCGCCCGTGCGAATACAGGCGGCCCCTCGGTAGGGATGAAATGGACGACACCGTGCTTATCGGAAGGTGCATCGAACCGCTGGACGAGGAGCTGCGGGAAGTCGGCGAGGACCGCAGCGAACTGACCGGGAGCCGTGGTGATGGCCTGGATCGACGGGCTGGGTGGGGTGGCAGGTGGTGGAGTAGCAGGCTCCATACTGCTAGCCGAGGGTTGTAGGCCCTTCCCGCGGACGTCTGCGACCAACGAAAAAGCCCAGAGGAAATCCGCGCCCAGAATTGCCTGGCCCACGTCGGCAACGATGAAATCCCAACGGTAGGTCCCAGACCCAAAGGACAGGGACATGACCCTCTTGCCGTAGGTGCGGATGGGACTGCCGTTGACCGCAATGAGGGACGGATCCTTCCTACCTGCTCGAACTTCGTAGTCGTAGGGGGGCACGATGCTAACGACCGCTCCCGTATCGACCAAAAAGACGGTGCCGTTACCTTGATCTGTGGCGTAGAGGCAGCAGTTGCGGCCGATCGGGACTGCCTCTACATTCGATCGGCTGAGGCATTTCCCGGAAAGGAACACGGGGCCCTGCAACTTCGGGCTTCACTGCCCCACCGCTTGTGAAAAAAACACCAGCCACGCCTGTTGCTTGGGCCCGCTGCAAAATGGCGGGTGCTGCAGCCCCGTCTTTTCGGGCTGACTGCAAAATGGCGGCCGATGCACCGCCATCTTGGCCGTGCGGCCGGCTGCTGCTAGGCCTCGAAACCCGATTTACCGAATCATCTCGTGTGGAACCCTCCGTGACGAGCGCGTCGGCTTTTTCTGCGAACGCTACCGGGTCTTCAAAAGAGACGTCCACCAACACTAACCTGACGTCCCGGGGCAATTTCTCCCGGAATGCCGCTTCGAACATCATACACGGCTGGTGGTCGCCAATCAAGGTTAGCATCTCCGTCATCAAAACCGACGGTAGCCGATCCCCCAGCTCCGGTAAATGTAGGAGCTTCAGAGCCCGCTGGTTCTGGCTAAAGCCAAAAGTCCTCAGCAGGAGCCTCTTGAGCCCCTCGTACTTCTCGGTTTGGGGGGGGGTTGGTCAGGTACCTTCCCACCCACGCGGCCACTTCGGGCTGCAGGCAGCTTACCAGCAGGTGGAACTTCTCGGTCCTCTTCCACCTTCTTGAGGTGGAACTGGGACTCTGCCTGCACGAACCACAGGTGCGGTTGATGGGCCCAGAACGGGGGTAAGTGAACGCCGCTCACATTCTGCTGCCCACTGCTCGCTCCTACATGTGACATGTTCTCGTGATCTTCGGATCACGTTCGGGGTCACCAATGTAGTGAGTCCGATAGCGAGTGGATGTTGCAGACAAAGTTTATTGCATAGTTCTAAAACTCCGTGACAATTCGCAACACTCAACTCTAGACAACTACCTAACGTCTTACCTATACAGAGTTCAACGCTAGACTCCCTAATCTACCGCGCTATCACACCTCGTGACATCGCTAGCCAATCCGAGGGTTCGAACTCTTCTAGCCAATCCCTATGTCCCTACACTAGGCTATAATTCTTCATTCACCGGAACCTCCAATGCAATGTTCACTCTCCATTGTGCTCACTTTGAATTTAGAATTTGAATAAATTTTATTAGCCAAGTATGTAAACATACAAGGACACTTTGTCACGTGACCAGGCATTCTCCGAATGCAAGCCTCATTCACTTGATTTAGGAACCAGCTGCTCTATCATGCAGTCCCCAACACACCTTCCCTTTAAGAGCTGCAAATAGGCCACCTATGACATCAGGTCCCCTGGTGATGGATGCCACTAGTGAACAGCCTGGGATGTGATAGCATCAAGTAGCAGTCACTTAAAAAGGCAAGTAGGACAAATGTAATATTCTCTCTGAAATGTAATGAGCAGGCATTATATGAACCCAGTGGCTATTTTAAAACCCCATTTACTCTTAATAAGGCCATTGATGTGAACCACCCCATTCCCTTCAATATCTGGGGACGATCAGTGAGCAAGAGAACTACATTTGGGGAATCTGCCTCTACCCTCAACCCTTATATTTTTAACGGCTGCAACTCGTGATAATCCTTTATGCTGTAATGTCACTATTTGACATCTGCAGTTTCTGGCAAGATCTGATATTGCTCTATATAATTGATCTTTTTTTCTGTCCTTTTCTGTTTAAAAGATTCCTTAGTTTTTTGATTTATGTGTTCATTAGCTAGTCAGGAGCAGCCCAGTTTTACTGATTTGCTCTCCCGTTCACAAGGCAGGTACCAATACCCCATTAAACTAAACTCGCAGTTCATTATCTTCATTTTCGCCAGACATTTAGCTTCCTTCCCTTTGTAACCCCCATCCCCCCCCCCACCAACCACCCACCAGCACAATATTGATAAGGCAAAGTAGAAATTATACAAAGTATATATTTTTCTGATCACTAAAACTTTTTTTTCATGATTGCAAGTTTTCTTCTCCTAAAATCATTAGCTCCTGCTCAGTTTATTAAGTCTGATTCTCCTTCTAACAGCACCAAAACAGATTAACTAGTCATTCAGCCTATTTCACCCTGTTAATTCTCACTCTGAGCAAAATAACTACGGCTCAAAATAATGCTTGAACCTGAGACATTTTGCAATGATTTTTGAACAATCAAAAACAAACCTTTTACATAGTTCAGAGCAATGTCACACATCACAACTGATTATGTATGCTTCTTGTGGTCCTAAGTTGCCTGGGTAATATCTTCAACTGGAAGTGCTCCTACAGTGTTACACAAATCAGCCATGATTGAGCCTGCTGCTATGTTTAATCTGAATATGCCTGACAAACATAATTCATACACTCTATTGTCAACCTTGCATATTATTCCAGGTGAACATTAATAAAGAAACCTGGCACATTGCATTAATTAAAACAGAAAGCAGATGCACCTGAATCGAGGTCATTCAGGTGATGACAAACTACAGTGTACAGCATAGGGGATGTTTGTCGCAAAGCATCTGTTTCCAGACCAACATGAAACTGTAGCACAAAGTACACCACAAAAGTGACCTACTTACCAGTTGATCAAGCACTTCACTTTTTCAGACAGCATGGTGTTCATGTGTTTCCAAATTATAATATGTAATCAATATGTGACCCCCAAGGCAGCCTCGCTACTGGATACACATGCATACAAAATTAACCTATTGAATTCATTTTCAATAGAATTCCTTATTCCTGGTTCACTTGTTCTTCCCATTACAAAATATCAATGTTATTGTTGATCCAGCTTCACTGGCCAGATTGTGCATTACCCTAAAATTGTGCTGCAAGACTGACAAAAATACCTTAAGATTCAGGTTTTATATTAGGCCATTAAAAGAGCTGAATTATAAATAGTTCTATGCTATGGTCTAACATCAAAAAATAACTGCACTGAAGTTTTCACTTGACAGCTAAGGAACATAGAACATAACAGCAGGGGCAGGCCATTGGGCCTTTCCAGCCTGGTCTGCATTTATCACCATCAGTGGAAGATGGATTTTGGCATATTTCGTAGGCAGGTCACATCAATTTGGAAGCTACTTTAAAATGTTTGGATGAATGGAGATCTGTGGGTATTATTACTCTAGCTACTTCACAAAGTAAATCACACTATATTAGTGTTAGCTAGTCGATCCTTTACTGGGACCAGCAAACTAAACGTTGCCATGCTCCGGCACCATACTGTAGTGGAGTAGGCGCGATAGACAGTTCAGTAATGTGGTGTCAAGACACCAACCTCTCTCTCAATGTCAGCAAGACAAAGAGCTTGGCATCGACTTCAGGAAATGAGATGGTATACATATCCCAGTCAGCATAAATGGTGCTGAAGTGAAAATGGACATGGAGAGATTTAGGTTCCTGTGTAAATATTACCAACAATTTGCCTGAGTCTAACCACATTGACAATACTGCCAAGAAAACACATTAACGCCTCTACTTCGTCAGAAGACCAAGCAAGTTCAGCATGTCTCCAGTGACCAGAGCAATTTCTACTGATGGAAGGAAATCAGGACACATCACAGCTTAGTTAGGCAACAGCTCTGTTTGGCAAAGGCCAAGACCGTAAGAAATTGCAAAGACTTGTGGATGCAGCCCAGACCATGAGGCAAAAAAACCTCCTCTCTCCCCCTGCCCCCCATTGACTCCATCTACAGTTCACATTGTCTCAGGAAAGCAGCTAATAATCAAGGACCATTTATACCCCAGTCATTCCTTTTCCTCCATGCTCCTATCGAGCAGAAGATACAATAGCTTGAAAGGTTGAACAGGTTTGCCCCCGCTGTCGTCAGACTACAGAACGGATCTCCCATAAGATAAGGGTGTTGGCCCAATCTCTCAATCTGCCACATTGAAGCACCTGCACTTAAAAAAAAAAATCTGCACTTTCTCTGTAACTGTAACACTGTACACTTTAGTTATTTTTCTCTTTGCACTACCTGTTGTAATTATGTACAGTTTGATTGACTAGATCGCATTCAAGCAAAGTTTTTCACAATATCTTGGGATATGTAGCAATAATAAACAAATAACCAATACCAATATTATAGGTGGCTTAAATTCTGCGAACTATATTTAATATAAATTGAGGAATATCAAGGTGAATGAAGTCAATTCCCCAACCAGATTGTATCTTGAACCTTTCTAGTTTTTATAATTAAAAAATCAAAAGAACACTTTCTGGTTGGAAGACATTAGAGATACATTAAATGGGGGATGGGGTGGGGCAGGGTATGCAAGAGGTGTAAGGATGTGAGTGGATCAGAAAGCTGGGCACAACACAGAAAATTCAACATTTCATTCCAATGAATTAGGTTGTCAATTTTAAATTAATACCTCAAACACAGCAATATTGACAAGGATTTGCATTTTACCTTTGCCTTGATCTAGATTTCCTGTGCTTTCAAACCTGTCAGCGAAATCAACATGAAACCACTAGCATAGTTGAAGAGTGGAAAGTGGGTTTGGGAAATATGCCAGCAGGTACTTAAGAGTTGCTTTCCTACCTCCTAGCGTGAAGGTATTTACTCACTTGTCCTGAGGTTAAATTAGACATGTGGGATGTCTACACGTTGGAGTTTTGGAGTTCCGATGTACGGTTTGAGCTTTAGTCCAGTAGATCAGCATGTGTGTTACTATCACAGAGTTAGCTTGGAACTGAGATGAGAGCCAATATCACCACCGGTGGCAGCAGCAGCAGCAGCAGCACCAGGAACTTTAGAAGCCCCACCAACAGCACCGGAGTTCAGGAGATGCAGTCTGCCTCTCACTGACCTGCACCTCAGCAGAAGAAGAAAGGGCAGCAGATGGGGAGGTGTGTCTATTTTAAATTCACTTTTCAACTCATAGCCAAGGCTAGAGTGTATCGAGCATCTCTCATGACGCCCTGACTCGCCACCTTCTTGATCAACTGCAGTCCTTCTGATACTAAAACAAAAAAATGTGCAGGTCAGGAGAAGCAGAGTTAACATTTCAGCTTGACAGTACCCATAATTTATGAGAGGTGCGTTCAATCGTCTGGTCCTGATTATGTTGGCTGCTTTCCTGAGTCAACGTGAAGTATATGTGGAGTTAATATGGGTGGGGGTTTGGGAGTGGCAGATTGGCCAAATGGACTGGGCTGCATCCACAACTCTGCCATTTCTTGTGACCTTGGGCCGAGCAGCTGCCAAGCCATGTTGTGATACACTTCAATAGGGTGTTTTCTACGTTGCATCTGTAGTGATTGGTAAGAGCCATTGGAGATGGGCTGAATTTGATTTCTGTGGAAGTGGAGGTATTGATGAGCTTTCCAGGCCCAGCGCCAACATGGTGGGATCAGGAAAATGATTAATGATATTTACATTCAGGAACTTGAAGCTCTCAGCCACAGAAGGCTGTGGAGGCCATTAATGGATATTTTTTAAGGTGGAGATTGATAGATTCTTGAGTAGTACGGGTGTTAGGGGTTATGGGGAAAAGGCAGGAAAATGGGGTTGAGGGGGAAAGATAGATCTGCCATGATTGAATGGCAGAGTAGACACGATGGGCCGAATGGCCTGCTCCTACAACTTATGAACATTTCACTTTAGTACCATTGATGCTGACTGGTCTGCACACACCTCCCCACATCCTTGACTCAATGGCCAGCTCCTTCATTTTGCTGATGTTGAGGAAGAGGTTGTTATCTTGAAACCATTTTTTCTAAGATCTCTATCTCCTTCCTGTACTTCATCTTGTTATTGTTTGACATCCAGCTCACTGCGGTGGTGTTATCTGTAAAATTGTAAATGGAGTTAGAGCAGGATTTGGCCGCACGGTGGTGAGTGTATAGGAATGTAAAGGGCTGAAAGCACAGCCTGTGGGAC
This sequence comes from Rhinoraja longicauda, assembly GCF_053455715.1. Lineage (NCBI taxonomy): Eukaryota > Metazoa > Chordata > Chondrichthyes > Rajiformes > Arhynchobatidae > Rhinoraja > Rhinoraja longicauda. The sequence goes on from NC_135967.1 coordinate 19,277,459, forward strand.
ATCAGTTAAGAATTAAAACTTAGGACCTGGAACAAACTATTTCTCAATCCACAGATGAAAGACCCGAGAAGTATTCCAACATTTTCTGTTGTTTTAAATGGTCAGCCTCTGCAGGCTTTATTAGATTTGTACACTATTTATGAAGATGGTAGACTCACAGTGCCAATAGTTTGAGAACAGAAAAATGGACAATAAGGTGCCCATATAACCTCCTTTGAAGGGAAATGGAGCTGACTCAGATTAGACCATGTCTCCTAACCTTGGTGACACCTGTAGCTCAGTGATTGTACTCAAATCTCAAAATCAGGAGATGGGCGGCAGGATTGCGCAGCGGTAGAGTTGTTGCCTTACAGCGCTTGCAGCACCGGAGGCCCGGGTTCGATCCCGACTGCTGGTGCTCGTTTGTATGGAGTTTGTACGTTCTCCCCGTGACCACATGGGTTTTCTCCGAGATCTTCATTTTCTTCCCACTCTCCAAAGACGTACAGGTATGTAGATAAATTGGCTTGGTTTAAGTGTTAAATTGTCCCTTGTATGTGTAGGATGGCATTGATGTGCGGGGATTGCTGGTCGGTGCGGTCTCGGTGGGCCGAAGTGCCTGTTTCCGCACTGTACCTCTGAACTAAACTAAACTAAACTAAATTTGTTGTTCCCGCCACATGGGTGATTTGAGCATTTAAACCAGTTCCCTGCCACTGCCTTTCTGAAGGAATGCTGCATTGCTGTGCTGTGCTGTTTCCCATTTTCAATATAATGAAGGATATACAGGGAAATGTTTTGTGAACCAGCACATAAATATGGTAATTAGCTATTTATCTCATTATTATAACAGATTATGCCCCATGAACATCAAAGGGGCTCAAGGGACATGATCGTCACTGTGCAAAACACAAGACAAATGCACGCACTAGCATGACCATGATCTTTTTTCTGCAGGAAGATGGATTATTTTCTCTAAAATGCTGGAGGTTGATAGAAGTATATAAAATTATGAGAGGCATAGGTAGAATAGACAGTCAGAACCTTTTACCCCTTGGCAGAAATGTCAAAGACTAGAGAGTATAACTTTAAGGTGATAGGGGTAAATATTATAGGAGATGTTGCAGGACAAGATTTTTGCATGGAGGGGAGTGGGAACCTAGAATGTAAGGATGGCGGTGCTGGCTCGAAGGGCCGAATGGCCTACTCCTGCACCTATTGTCTATTGATAGTGGTAGAAACTGATACGATGGTGGTGTTTAAGAGGCTTTTAGTGAGCCAAATGGATTTGCGGTGTGATATCATGAGAGGTAGAGTCATAGAGGGGAGATACATTCCCTCCCGGTGGATGCAACAAGGACTACAAACCATCATGGCTGCCAGCAAAAGACTACAAAACCCATAGTCAGCAGGGCTGCCTGCCCTGCTGACACTGATTGCTGCTGATAGCTGCTGATTGCTGCTGACACTGATTGCTGCCCAGCTGAACCAGATGAGCTGATTGCCTCAGTGAGAGAGCTAAAAGGGAAGGGAGGCAGTATATTTAAAGAGAGAGACAATGACTGGAGCAGAGAGAAGCAGTGTTTGAGTTATATTTGGTAAGAAGGCAGCAAGCTAGAGTTTTGATTTAACTACCTGTTTTGGTTTTGTGTACCTGTCTGCAAACAATTAAGTTTACTTGTTTTTGGAAAAGACTAAATATATGGAATTTAAGTTTGAAAACAAGAACGTTTGTGTCTTCATTTCCGGCACCCACACCTCCCAACCTTCAAGAGAAAAGCTCCCGACCTCTCAAGACATCACAGCGGGTAATGGAGGGATCTGGATCGAAGGTTCAAGGTTTCAAGGTCAGTTTATTGTCACATGTACCAATTAAGGTACAGTAAAATTTGAGTTACCATACAGCCATACTAAGTGAAAAGCAACAAGACACACAACCACATAAAGGTTAACATAAACATCCATCACAGTAGATTTCACATTCCTCACTGTGATGGAAGGCAATAAAGTTCAATCTACTTCCTCTTATTCTCCCGTGGTCGGGGCAGTCAAACCATCCACAGTTGGGGTGATCAAAGCCCCCGCAGCCGACGATCGAAGCCCCCATTGGGGTGATGGAAACTTCCGCGTCAGGGCGGTTGAAACTCTCTCCGCGGCATGGAGCATGTGCAGGCAGATGAGATTAGTTTAGTGTGACATCATGTTTGGCTCAGAGATTGTGGGCTGAAGGGGCTAATTCCTTCGCTGTACCTTTCTACAGCTGTACCTGCAGCACAGATTCCTGCAGAACACTACTGATCACAGACCTCCAGCCAGAATGTCACCCTTCCAGTACTTCCTATATAAATAAAATATAGTTAACCATTAACGTCACTCCCGCCTCGTGTAAATTGTTTCAACATTAGTAAGACACGACCTGCTGCAGATAACACCATGCTGACTGTCCTGTGTAATAATTTGCAAATATCCCCACTTCTGATTTCATGATGGAAGAAACAAGCAGCTGTGGATAATAGGCCCAGGGAACCCCTGAGAAACTCCTACATTGATGCCTTGGGTTTGGAGTGGCTGCCCTTAGCAATGACTTGAAACATGGCAGTATTTTACTTTTGATGCCAGTGATGTATACACCAGAGACTCCATCACCTGAACGTGAGCAGGGGCTCACTAATCCTTCAGGCCAAGAAGCACCATATGTAATACAAACTGATTGAGGGAGGGAGCTTTAAGCTCAGTTCCCGCTTCTATGTGTGCTTTTACATTATTATTCATGCCCAGCTCATGTTCTCCTGGCAATATATTGCTGTGTACTGCTGTAGATCAGTGAGCTGATGAAGCTAGTTCATCAATAATTGCAAACCTCCTACTTGAGGCAAATCCTCCAACCTGTACAACGATGCACAGTGTGAGTTAAACACCTGCCAGTACGTCACAAGTTCTCTGCGGCTGTCCCAACAGTATTTTCAGTATTTTTTTTATCCGCAGCACTTGAGGCGCAACATCTGCATCTGAGAAGAATCAGACATCTGCCCCCTCTGATGTTGCAGACTCTCCACTTGTATCTCATCCTCCAGCGTCACCTCTTGATTGCACGCAATGTATGTCACCAGAGAAAGCCACATGCCTTGTGGGTCCCTCAAATGTGTGAGACCTGCGAACTTTCACTCTCATAGAGAGTGACCTCCTTTGTTGGCATGTTATCAATGATCTGACCTAATATTATAGCGCATATGAAGACTCACTGGAGATAAATACATGAATTAGGATTATTCAGGTAGGAATATTTGTAGTTATTATTAAGCGCATGATTGCTCAGTATAAATAAAAGTAAACATGATTTAGGTTTGAATGCTGACTGGCTGGTTGATATTTAATTGTATCTTTGGGTACATGGAAAGCTCTCATCTCACCATCTCTGATAGCCTTCTCGCCTGTAACAGCCAGTCCCTCATCACAGACGCTGTTATTTATAGATTGATTGGAGGATGACCTAAATTACTCTGCCTCTTTCTGGAGCTCTGTGTCCATTTTCCTGCAAGGAGGAAATGGGTAGATTAATGACCAAGAGTAATGGCATGCATTGATCCAATGGTGACTAAGAGAGAGGCATTTCATTACGTAACAATTTGTCAGTAGTTGTTGAATTTATGGAGGCATGTGGAAATGCATAGACAAAGGGAGCAAGCAGCGTTGGTATAAGTTGGCGTAAGCATAACCAGAGGGAGCAAGCAGAGTTGGATGAGGCTTGGAAAAATGGAATGAATGATGATACATCCAAAAGGATGTAGATAAATGCTCATCTGACTTCACATTTCTTACTGAGATAAATGGATAGATCCTGATTTGATTCCAGAAGTGTGGTAGACATAGTCCTACTGCAGGAAATCTCAGCTTTAATCTTGCTCTCCTTGTTTCACCAGCCAGATTCCTTATCCTATTGCAGAAGTGTTTAGGCCATAGCGCTGGCAATATTAGGTTTTACTTGTATTGCGAAAGCCCCTGGTTTAAGTCTTGAGTGGAATGGATCTAGACAGACACGTAAGTACAGAACTGTGGGGAGGTGCTGACTATTAGACATAATGTGAAATATAAGTCCCATCTCAGCTGAAAATAAGTGATCTTCTGACACTATTCCAAAGAATAGAAGAGATATTCATTACCCTGTATTACTCATCTTCCTGATGTTTCTTTAGTTTCTATTTTTCTTTAATAACATTTATCTCACTTATTGTCAGTATGTTATTTTGGTCATTGTTACTTTGTTGCTTATGGGACTTCACTGTGTGAACATTTGCTGTGTTTTCGATATCAGGGTAGCGATTACACTTCTAAAATACTTCACTGAATTTATCCCATTTTCAGACATCACAAAAAGTGACACAGAAATGTGTGTCTTTTTTCTTTATGAACTGGTACCATCCTGGTCATCAAAGCTTTTAAACATCCAGCCAGAGGTGTTACAGAAGCTTTATGTAGAAATATCTCTTATCCAGTCCTTCTGTTACTTGCCTTGACTTAAATGTTTGCACTTCCTCTTCAAACAGTATTGAAATGTTACTATTCATGTCAATGTTAGAATCATTTGAGAGCCAGTGTTCGATTAAGACCTGTAGATTTTTCATCCTGAAGATTCAGCTAGGAGAGGCTCTATATCTTTTCATATTTGTCTCTGTCACAAGATGTTTCCATTAGTGGGAGAGTCTAGAACTAGAGGTCATAGCCTCAGAATTAAAGGACGTTCTTTTAGGAAGGAGATGAGGAGAAATTTCTTCAGTCAGTGGGTAGTGAATCTGTGGAATTCTTTGCCACAGAAGGCTGTCAAGGCCAAGTCAGTGGGTAGTTTTAAGGCCGAGATAGATAAATTCTTAATCAGTACAGATGTCAGAGGTTATGGGGAGAAGGCAGGAGAATGGGGTTAGGAGGGAGAGATAGATCAGCCATGATTGAATGGCGTAAATTGACTTGATGGGCCAAATAGCTAATTCTACTCATATTCATTATGACCTTATGACTTTATGTTCCAAAGGAAGAGTGAGTTACATTTGAATATTTGGCAATAACGTTCAATAGGCAGTATCAGATAGAAACACATTACAAAGCCATTCTAAATTCCCTTTCCAATTATATCAACTAATTTAAAATAATTTTCTTTGCCTCCTGCTGCAAGCTGTTATTATGGTATACTTTTTAAAGCTATTCTTTCATATTACCTTCTAAATTGTTTCCTTAAATGATCGTTCCTTGAAAAAAAGTTTTAATTAGGCAAATGTAATCAAGGAAACATCGTTGTACTTGATTACTTTTGGAGCTGTCATTCGAACCTGCCCGACATGTCTCGATAAGTGGGCCACAGTCTGCTACCCCACAACTTCGGTAATCATGCAATCTGACTAATGGAAAATGCTCATTGAAAAAGATTAGCAACAGAACAGCAGCACTGTTTTGATTATCATAGTATTTCATAATGCTGTAAGATTATGTTCCAAAATCCTGATCCAGGAGTTTAAAGAGAATTGCAAAATATTTCCAAATCAGTATTCTACATGATAAGAAGGGGACATGGGAGGTGATTTGTTCTATGTTTTAGATACCTTTGACCTTTTACCTGCCAGCGCATGTGAGCTTGAGTGCGGGCTGTCAGTGTTGGCGTATTCCTTATTTTCCTACTGGTACATACTGCAGTCATGGTGTAGCAGCAGTCAAGGGACTTGGTGTTTTTGAGGTTAGGTACCATTCTGGATGGGACTGAACTGCTTGTGTGCTTTCATCAAAGCAAATGGAAAGTATTCCATCAAACTTCTAACTTTCACCTCGATAATTATGGAAACCCTATTGTGAGAAAGAGGCCTCAGCATGGTATTATGGCCAGAGCATTTATTTGATCAGTCCATTACATTTTTGGTCAGTTGAGACTTTCCTCCATTGATTTCAATTTTATCGGGGCTTTTTGATGCCACTATTGCTCAAATGATGCTTAAATATTATACAGAGTCTCTCTTAGCTCTCAATTCGCCTCACATTAGGAATTCTACTCATAAATCTTTTGTTTTTTGGATCAAGGCTGAAACCAAGTAACCCCTGAAAGAAAACAATCTAAGCATGCTTGAAGTCTGAAATGAAAACACAAAATGTTGGAAAATCTCAGCAGATCAGGGATCACCAATGGAATGAGAAGCAGTTAACATTTCAGGCCCAAGTCAACTGTTTCACTTTCGACCAATGCTGTCTGACCAGTGAATACTTCCAGAATTTTCCTGTTTCCTAACCATGTACCCATTTATTCATTTCTCTTTTAAATGGTTAGCTAGTCAGCCATGTTGAGTAAGTACCCACTCTAACTCTTCTCTGCAAAATAAGCTTCTGCTATATACTATCTTCTACTCGTATACAGTAATTCTGGCCCTGCTCACAAGTGGAAACATCTCCTCAAACATCCATCAAATCACTTCACCCTCAGTTTTTTCAGGGGAAGAAGACAAGTATTTTAAATCTGTCCAGAGAAGTGTAGGAATTCCTTAGTTTAGAAATTATGCTGTCAATCTACTCTTCAGCCTGAGTGCCTTCTGAATTTTTGCTATATAATATGGAAATCCAATTTGGTTTATTGTTCTCCAAGTATGGCCCAACCAAGGTTCTATTCAGGATTAATACAACTTATGTGTAGGAAAGAACTGCAGATGCTGGTTTAAATCGAAGGTAGACACAAAATGCTGGAGTAACTCAGCAAGACAGGCAGCATCTCTGGAGAGAAGGAATGAGTGACATTTCAGGTCGAGACCCTTCTTCAGACTAAACTCTGAACTTTAATAATTAGTAGATTTAGATGATCTTTACTTTCTATCATTGTTCATCCCATTAATGGAAATTACTGCTAATTCAAATGACTCTTGAAAATGAAGCAGAATTGAAATGATCTTATAAAAGTAGCTGAAGGTTAAGTTGAGACCTTCTGGGACAATTTAAATGCCATCTGTAGAGTGTAACCATTCAGGGTTCAACTGTGTTTAGACTGATGACTTGCTGTTTCCATTTAATTACCTTTGGAGGGTCAGGGAGAAATCTGTGAGAGGCTTCTATTCTTGGAAGTTTTGCCTGTGATAACTCATCTCTCTCAGAAGATTAAATGGGTTGGAGGGAGTCCATAATAGTACCTGGCCTGCCATATGGCCTTTTATTTTTTCACACATAAATTCATTGTATTGTTTTAATTCTGGGAGAATCAAAATGGGATTCAGAAAGATTGAAGCTATCAGAGCTGTGATGGAAATTTGTTTTCATCAAGATTGCACATTTTTAATTTGACTCTTTATATTTAAAATAACTCAACCATTAAATTTATTCTGCTGCGGTAATAGTCCGAAAATATTTTTGAAACTTGAATTACTGAGGCTTGGATTTAATCGATGGTTGTATTTAGCTCAATTCCTTCAAAACTGTGAAATATATTTTCACAAAAAGATTTAAATATAGTTAGATTTCAGCAGAGTGTTATACTAATTGCTTTTCTTATTATTACATCACATATATCAGCCATTTAGCATTATTGTATTTTCCACAGTCCTTTCAAAATCTGCATGAGCTTATTAAATACGGACAAGAAAATTAATACCAAACATTCGCAAACACAAAATCTCAGGAAGGTAGCTAATTACTTAACACTTAAATAATCCGTTCCAATGTTCCTATGGTACTCCAGCTGTAATTGGTTACAACACCTTTTTCCGCCTTTGACTTATTCTGTAACAGATACGATTGGTCTCCAAAGGCTATAAATGGCATACACTCCTACCCTCGGTGTAATCTTACTTTCATGCTTCCGTTATTCCTATGAGTGATTCAGTGAGGTTAAATTGACAGCCCACTTACAACTCCAGGAATGTGTTAGTACAGTCATTAAGGGTATTTAAGCAGAGTTAATGCTTCTCTGCATATTCAAATATAGGTTTAACACAATGATAATTACTGTGAACTATACATGGTCCAACTGAGTTTTTGTTTTAGGGGCGGACTCCAGAGTACTTAATCTACTTTAATCTATGACCTGCAACACATGGTTTTGAAAGAGAGACAGACGATACAGTGCTTGTCAGCTTTCAGAATTCTCGAGATTCTCAAATGCTACTCACATAGGGTGCACAGAATCCATATTATTTTAAAATAGTAAAAACAATACAATGGATTCATAATTAAGGTAGAGTTCACAAAATGCAGCAGATTTCATTCACAGTTTTTAATGTCAAGTCAAGTCAAGTCAAGTCAATTTTATTTGTATAGCACATTTAAAAACAACCCACGTTGACCAAAGTGCTGCACATCTGATTAGGAAAAAAAAAAGAAACAACATACAGTCATCAGGTAAGGTATAACAAAAACTGGGTTACAGCTTCACTCATAGGAAGATTTAACCTGCTTTAGTGACCAGCAGGTTTAGAATCATCAGAAAGGGATGTAACCACTCCATTCGCACGTTCAGAAAATTCTCAATGGCTCCTATTTTCCTGTAAACATTAAATTGTTGCTTGCCGAAATTCGAGAGATTATAGCAACATTCTTCAAGGCCCAATATCCCTCACTGTCATTAGCTAAGTGTAAAAGTCAGAAAAATTTAACAGCCCCACTTTTTTTTCCAGACACAATACTGCCTTCAAATTTAATATTCATGCAAAACAAAAAAGCTTTAAAAGTAAAATAAATAACATTTTAGCATTGACACAAATCTAATCGTGACAATGCAAATACATTTTGTTTTCACAAAAACATTTGTTAACCATCTTTAAAAAGGATTTATAATTATTGCTACAAGTCAAACATCACTTAAGTGGCCCACCACATTGCACAGGAGCATTATCAAACAAACTTACTCTATTCCACCAAGTTCTCTGAACACTTAACATTCTGCCTCAAGCAGATCCACATTTTCTTTCACTCCACCAAAGCTGGATAAACTTTCAGAAGCCTCGCGTCTAAGACCTGAAATTCCCTCCTGAAACTTTATTTTATTCTTGAAATTAGGGGAATGGGAGATGAGTGTACTGAGGGGGGAAAAGTGCAGGATGACTGGTATAGTGGGAGATGTTCTGTCCATTTCTCTTCACAGATGCTACCTGGCCTGCTGAGTTCATCCAGCACGTTTTTGCTCAGGATTCCAGCTTCTGCAGCCTTCTGTGTCTCCACTTGCTGTGATATTTCAAAACTGCTTTTGCACCACACTTATTATCATCTTATTTTTATGCTTTCTCTATTTAATCATCAAAATCTAAATACAGACATCATTCAATATATTAGTGAATTTACAAAATGATGAGAAAATGCACTGCCTATACCTGTGGAATCATAGACTTAATAGCAATGGAGAACATAGAAACTGGCCCTCTCATTCCAGCCCATCCATGTTGACCATGATGCCTATTCACACTAATCCCATTTGCTCACATAAGGCCTGTAGCCGTCTTTTCCTTTCAGTACCTGTCCAAACCTATTTTAAATGTTGTAATTGTATCTTCCTCCACCATTTCATAGTTCATTCCAGGATCAATTCCTCCAAGGTTACGACAGGATTCCATTCCAAGAACTGTTCCTAACAGCTAAATATATTGCTGGAAGCAATTTAGATATATCTCTGCAAAATGCAGTGATATTGTTGTTGCAGGAAAGCTATTATATGTACTGTGCTCTGTATGGAATAAAGGACTGGTTTGCTTCATACATGCTATGCAAAGATAGAATGTGTATCATGATCCCAACATTGCACCAGAGCCGCAAACCAAGTTCCCACATGGCGGAAGATGCCTGTAGTCCTGGGGCAGCCAATACATTCATTCAACCAGATAGACAAATACTCTCTTATATATATATATATATAAACATAGCACAAAAAGTAAGGAAATTTGTGTTTGGTGGATTATTTCTTTGTTGTAACAATGCTTCTTGGCAATAAATCTTATACCGTTGGAAAGCCTGTTTATTTCCCTTTTAAATGGTGCCACATTTGTAAGGAACCTGCATTTGTGGGATGAGCAGCAGAGCTGAGTATATGGGTTGCGCCCTTGAAAAATTTGCCAAATCTTCTCTGCCAATGCCAAACAGCTTATTCTGCTGTTGCTATTGACTCTTGTTTTGAGCTTCTGGTACCCCCAGGTGCTGACAAGAATGGGATGCCATCCCACAACAGTGTGTGACCAGGCTGGTGACCAGCATGAGGAGGAGGTGCCAGGCTGTTATGGCTGTGTATGGTTCTTCCACACGCTACTGTGGCTCCTGTTTATTAAATGAATAAATTGTTAAATTGCCAATATGTCTTGTTTATTCAGACTTCAATCATCCAATCCACCAAACAACACTGAACAAGAGTCAATGGCAGAATAAGCTGTTTGGCATTGGCAGAGATTTGGCAAATTTTTCACGGGCACAACCCATATACTCAGCTCTGCTGCTCATCCCACAAATGCATGTTCCTTACAAATGTGGCACCATTTAAAAGGGAAATAAACAGGCTTTCCAACGGTATAAGATTTATTGCCAAGAAGCATTGTTACAACAAAGAAATAATCTACCAAACACAAATTTCCTTACTTTTTGTGCTATGTTTATATATATACTCTTCATAAATTAGTACTTGTAACCTGGGGAGAACCTGTATTCACCACCCTCTGTATACAAAACCTGCTCATACATCCTGGACATAACTGGTAAAGGTATACAGAGAAAAAGCTGGAATTAGCAGATGATGTAAGGACCATGGATACAGATATAAAGTAATAGGTAAAAGATATAAAGGGGTTGGAAGACTCTAACCCACCATGGGACCCACCTTGCATTAAAAGGTTTTCAAAGAAAACTGAACAGCTCTGAAATGAAACTGCAATTAGCTGGCATGGCTTGAGGTGGCAAACGTTCTCACCCTGTTCAAAAAAGATTGCACACTCAACAACCAAGAAGATTAGTATGTCAGCCACTGTAAAGATAATTGGAACACAAGAGTAAAGGATGTATCTATTTACTTATTTTCCTGGGGATTGTGCAGTGATTGTCATTGGATTGATTCCAGTTATCCTCCAGCATAGGATATGATTGGAATTACACAATTTTTTTTAATGATTTTCTTACCAATGGATCCAAATTCTGCTGGATTAGGGACAAACATTAATTCCTTCAAGGTTGCTTCTCAAAGTGTTTATGCATAAAATAAAATAGTTAAGCAAAACCAGGAGTAGTCTATTCGACCCCTGGTATCTGTTATTAAATAATACTATGGCTGATACTTCTTAGCATCTTAGATACTTCTTAGATACTTATCTTAGCGTAACCTTCCTGCACTATATCCAAATCCCCTTATTCCTTCAATATTAAAATTCTATCAATATCAATGCCTAGAAGCCAGTTTTTCTGACCACCAAATGCAGAATTAGGAGGGGGTCATTAAAATTCAATGTTTAGAAGGAAACCTCTCGGCCCATTTATTCACACCTGCCAATAATGGATTGGAAGCAAATTCTTCTATCCACCTTTCCATTTGCAGCTTTGAAGGTTCCAGCTCATCGAGTGGTCTCATTCATATGATTAGAACTTCCTCTTGGAAGTAATAAATAGGTACCCTTGTTATCCAGATGGTGCAATGAAGGGCCAGGGATATGGCATCTGCAGTGGTCCTGGTGTGATGGTAGGCAATCTGCAGTAGTTCAAAGCAGTCAGGGAGGCTGGAGTTAATGTGCGCCATCACCAGTCTCTCAAAGTACTTCATGATGGTGGATGTCAGAGCCACTGGATGGTCATCATTGAGTCATGCTACCTTGCTTTTCAGCATCGGAATGATAGTGATTTTTATAAAGCAGATGTCTGAAGAAGGGTCTCGACCCGAAACATCACCAATTCCTTCTCTTCAGAGATGCTGCCTGTATTGCTGCGTTATTTCAGCTTTTTGCGTCTATCTTTGTCTTTATAAAGCAATTTGGAACCTCAGATGGAGTAGGGAGGTTAATGATGTCTGTGATTACTCATGCCCACTGGTCCCTGTAGGTCTTGAGGACATGGCTCTGGACCAGTTGCTTTCTGCAGGTTCACTCTCAAAAGGCCAATCTGACGTTTGCCACAGTGACGGTGGGTACAGGCATGCCTGAGGCTGTCAGTGTTTGGTGTTATTCCGCCCAACCATTCAAAAGGAGCATAGAATGCATTGAAGTTGTCATGGAGGAACCAATATTGCCAACTTCATTTTGTAGCCTGTCACAAAGTGCCTGTGACATGCAAGCATTGTCACAATCGACCGGTGTACGTGTGGTTATCCCAGGACTCCAGCTTGATCCTGAATTCCCTCTTGGCATCCTTGATAGCTTTTCGAAGGTCGTAAATATATATTTTTGTATTGCTACTGATCACTTGACTTGGATTTCTCCTGCGAATAGACCTCAAGGTTCATCTATGATTTACCTGGGAATGGACCTCACAGTCCATCCATAGGTCTTTATTGATGGTGGTACCATAACTATGATATAATCATAGTTCTCACAGTTTTGCTATTTATTTGGTGTGCTGCAGGCATCATTGACATAGCCACATTTGTTGCACATCTCCAATTGTAAAGGCAGATTTTCTAACATTTTCTTGAAATGTTGCATCTGTTTTAGTGATGGTATTCTCAAAATGATGTAAGGAATGGAGTTCCAGGATTCAGAGATATTGATGATGGGGCTGTATGTTGCCAAGCCAGGATGCTGTTGCCTTTTGAAAAGGAACCTGCCAGTGGTGTTCTAATGTGCCTATCCACCTTGTCCTTGGTGATGGAGGTTACAGCTTTGAGAGGCACTGATTTATGTAGTTGTTGCTAAATTAATAGTAGACGGCTTGGAACTTTCAGTACATATGTATATTTTATATCTATAAGCATAACATTTCTCTATATGTATATTAGTGATCTCTTGTAGCAATTTATGGTTAAATACACATTAGGATACCTGAACTTGTTTTCTGCAGCTTTCAAATTATCCTTTGTGAATACATGACAGCTCACAGGCATTCATGGATATATTTAGTCACAAGAGCTTATATTGAAAGTGCAGCTGCTCATAATCAAATGAAGATATAGACAGGTAAACTGTGCTGCTGGAAACAGATTTAGTTCGCTCATAAAACTGAACTGTATCTCCTCTATGTGGCCCAAAAGATTGGCCACGCTGTACTACAGACAAGCACACAGCACAACATGGTCTGATTAGAGAGCTAAACTTGGCTCACTCAAGCTGTGATTGTAATGCCTTTATTCCTCAGTGATTCCCTAATCCTACTTCTAATGGATACAACTGTACATCAACCAACTTTCAGTGAGAAATGGCAAAAAGAAAAGGGAAAGAAGAATCAAGAGCAACAAAAAGTAAAAGAAGCTGACTAAAATTAATCATAATTTGTTGTAATCATTTGTTTTTAAGATGTACTAATGGAGCTTGTAGGAGCCAGTTACGCTTAAATTAGTTACTGTTATTATATTATGGCCATGTTTAATATTTCTAATTTCTATTTGTCTGTACTTTGGAAGGTGGGATTTGATACGTATGTGTGTCTACATCTGAGGAGGCTAGCGTAGCCACAGAGATTGGTGGTCAGTTTAGTCTCGGAGGATGGAGAGAAAACAGTTTTTTACCACACAGCCTCACGGTGACGACCACACGGTCATGACTGTGTTGTTTGAAGAGGAAACAGTTGATAAGAACGATAAGCTATGAATTATTCCTTTGATTTGTGCAACTTTAATAAAGACCATTTAATCAAGAAACAGCGTTTGGAAGATTCGAGTTTGCTGTCTTAGAGTGCGGTGTGTGCATAAACTTTATCTCTGTCACATCGCCGAGCAGTAATGGCTATCGAAGTTGGATTTTGAGAAGGTATAGAAACTACCATTACAGACCTTCTTAAGATTTAATCTTCCTCATGTAACAAAAATTTCCAGGAACTGGCAACGAATTATCCACAATCTGATCACTGAAAAAGGGCAGCAAGGAATCCCAGCGTCAGCAGCGATGTGGATAAATGAACAAGCCAAAGAACCGGCATTTCCTGGACATCTGAGAGCCCCGACATTGAAGGTTTTGGTGCATACTCCACCTCTGAAACTGGAAGCTGATACCTTTCCTGCAGCCTAAAAGGGTCAATGAGACGCAGCCTTGCTCATTATTCTGTGAAAGACCTGCTCTAGTGAATGGGTAATTACTACTGTCAAGCAGTTATCTGTTCTTCTGTTTTGTTGGAATTATCCACAACACAAAACAGGGTCAAGCTATAGCACAACCAATGTTGGCTCCGATATATCTATATATAGCAAATAACCAGGATAAACAATATCAAACCATGATGTCCAAGTTACAAACAAACGCACTGACATCCATTTAGCTCCTAGAGTCATTACAGCCAGATGATTATGAATACATCATTTATTGTCTTGGTTAATCAGGCACATGTTTCTGAGGTAATCAGGCCATTTCACCATTTGTCAGGCCATTTGTTAGCATTTCACCAATAAAGACAGATAATCTATTTTTCTCTCCCAGCTTAAAGAAACTATTAAGATCACACTGCATGACTTTATGCTTCAATTTTGTGAAATGATTGGTCAGCAACTGAGCATTTTTTCATTTTATTTCAATTGCATTTTAATGTGTAAGAAGAGAGCAAACAAGTTATTTTGTTGTATGCAAACAAGTTATTTTGTTGTTTGCATTTTATTTTTTAAATATCAAAATAATTTGTTGCAGGTTTAGTTATTAATCTTAGGAACATTTATTTTTTGAAGCAATGATTTTGGTGGATATTGGCCTCAACCTCCCTTTAACTTTTGCATTAATGCAGTTTTTATCTCTTTTCAATTTAACTTGATTTGGCCAAGTGATGTAATTGCTGAACGTAATGTTCCTTTTCAGGAATTTGTACAGGCAGCTAAGCATTATAATAAGACAATATTTACACAATGCTATTTGTCATCTAAGTTCCAAATTGCTTTATAGCCAATAAAATACTCCATGCTGGAAGAAAACCAAAGGCTAATTTGCCTTCACCAAGGTCCCGGAAATAACATTAAAAAAAAATTCCACTGGCTAATCTGTTAGCATAACTATGGTTGCTGGAAATTTTGTGTTAATTCCAGTGGAATGAACTCTTTTGTCCCCTTTGAAATAACCATGGGATAGTTTACACCTACCTGGAAGGGAAGATGAGGTCTTGGTATAATCTTTAATCTAAAGACAAGACTTCCTTTGATGCAGCACTCTACTCAGTACTGCATTGGTCTGTTGCCTCAGAACTGTTGCCATAGTTATACAGCACAGAATCAGGTTCTTCAACGTAACAAGTCCATGCCAACCATAAACCACCCATTTCCATCTTGCTCTTTACTATCTCTGTTCTCTCTTCCACCTGACTCATCTGCCAATCAACTCTTCCGTCACCTATATCCAGGTACCAGTTTCCAGCTCTTGCCCCACTCCTTCCCCTCACATCTTTCCACCAGCTCTCTTTCTTCTACTCCATTGGTCTCAAATCTGGTCACATCCTGAAACGTCATCTGTCTATTTCTTTCCACAGATGTTGCCTGACCCGTCGTGTTCCTCCAACAGTTTGTTCAAGATCCCAACATCATCACTCTCTTGTGTGAACACCCATTAACCTTTTTTTATAATCATCTCCACACTCGCATCAGCTCCCCCCAGGGACTACCATTCATCTACACACAATTACGAATTCACAGTGGCCAATTCGCCTCCCTGTGTGTCTTCAGGATGTGCGAGAAAACCAGAGTACTGGAGAAAACCAATATAATCACAGGGAGAACACGCAGACTCCAGATAGACAGTATCTGAGGTCAGGGCTGAATCCTGGTGTCTGGAGCTGTGAGGCAGTAGCCCTTATAGTTGTTTGCCACTGTGCCACTCTGCTATAATGTGGCAAACCCATTGGAAAGCATGTTCCATCTAAAATGCAACAAATTCTTAAAAATAGCAAGAACCAAATGTTCAATGATTTTTTTAAAAAATTATGATGTTGTAAGGAGCACTAAAGGCTCCACAATAAACAGGAATTGGAAACTTGTTACAAAGTATTCCCACTGATCCTTTCTTTCAAGTCCTGACCCTCACATCATGGACATAGCCATGAGAATTTGCATTACTGTATTGTGGTACCCTCACCAAATCTAGTTCTCACAACTTCTAGATGGGAGCACTGAAATGGTGATTTTTCCCTAATTCCTCCCACACCTCTATCCTCCTTTTAATCAGCTGTTCTCATCCTCAAACTCACCAGTCCACAATCCTCGCCTCCAGTTTCCATCATTCCTCCTACATTTTCCACAAGTCTTGCACGCCTCTTCCCACCATGACCAGGAGCCTCATTCACCAGTACCATGATGGCAAACTAACTTTTCGAAAGATTTCATGTTGACTTAGACAATGACACATTAACAAATAAAGGGCCATGCAGAGCAATGAAGATCAAGGGCAAAAGCTGAAGGCCACAGGATGGAAGACTAAGGTCGGATAGAAGACAATGGTGGCTGCAAGGAGATGGGTAGCCGAATGATCTTGGCAGTCGAATACTGGTTAATACTGGAAATTGTCATAATTATGGCAGAAGCTATGGGAACAATTGGGATCAAACATCTAATATATATCTGAATAAATTTACTGGGAGATACAAAATTTTGGAAGTGACCCTATCCAGGATAAAGAGTGAAAATAAATGTGCAACAGTGCCACCTACCTTGGCAAGCAAGTATTTCAGGGCTCAAGAGATAAATAAAAAATATCAACAATTTTTTTTATTCGTTCATAGGAAATGGATAATGTTTATCTGTAACCAGCTACGAACAGACTGCCTTCACTCCATTGCCAGGTCTGCATTTATAAATAAACCAAGGCTCAATAAGGATGGCGGATTTCTGGTATGAAGGACAAAAGTTAACTAAATGGGCTTTTAACAACTGAGCCTAATTTTACAATCATTTTTACTGAACTCGCTTGTTTTGTTTAGTTTAGAGATGTAGCATGAAAACAGGCCCTCCGGCCCACCAAATCCATGCTGACCATTGATCTCCTGTTTACACTAGTTCTATGTAATTCCACTTTCTCATTCATTCCCAAAACATTAGGGGCGAATTTCAGAGGCCAATTAACCTACAAACCCACATGTCTTTTGGGATGTGGGAGGGAACCGGAACACGCAGAAGAAACCCATGTGGTCACAGAGAGCATGTGTAAGCTCCACACAGACAGCACCCGAGGTCAATATCCAACCCAGGTCTCTGGTGCTGTGAGGCAGAAACTCTACCAGCTGAGTCACTGTGCCACCCAGATTTATGAAGTTACTTAAATTTAAATTAGACCACTGAAAGACAGAGATTTCAAACTCGTACATCTAGATTAATACCCGAAAACCACTGAACCCCAGAGTTGCTTCTCCACTACTTGAATTGAATTGAATAAATTTAATTAGCCAAGTATGTATACATACAAGGAATTTGCCAGTGCTTTGCTCGTAAGTAACAACACGATTGTAGACAATTAAAAATAAAACATTGTAATTTAAACGTGTGAAGAATGAAATAAAATACCAGGGCAAAAGGACTTTTGGCTGTTGAGTGGAGCTAATGCACGTGGAAAAAAAAGCTGTTTTTCTGTCTGGCTGCGGCGGCCTTGACAGTCCGGAGTCACCTTCTAGAGGGAAGTGCTTCAAAGAGTTTGTGGCCATGGGTGAGAAGGGTCAGAGATGATCTTACCCACTCGCTTCCTGGGCCTTGCAGTGTACAGTTCGTCGATGAGGGGAAGGTTGCAGCCTCCGGATGTCATACTTGGTGGCTGAGCCAAACCAGACCATGGTGGAGAAGGTGAGGACAGACTCTATGATGGCAGTATTAAACGGGACCATCATTGCCTATGGCAGATTGTGTTTTCTCAGTTGGCGCAGGAAGTACATCCTCTGTTGGGCCTTTTTCACTGTGGAGTTGATGGTGGCCTCCAGTTTAAGGTCCCTGGAGATGATGGTTCCAAGGAACTTAAATGACTCCACAGATGTGACTGTGGTGTTGTTGATGGTGAGTGGGGGGAGGGGATGGGGAGCTCTCCTAAAGTCTACAATCAGTTCCACTGTCTTAAGAGCATTGAGCTCCAAGTTGTTGCGATGGCACCAGGACACCAGCTGTGTTACTTCCTGCATGTAGGCAGATTCCTCCCCATCCTGGATCAGTCCAATTAGGGTTGTGTCGTCTGCAAACTTGAGAAACTTGACAGAGGAGTCTGTGAAGATGCAGTCATTGGTATAGAGAGAGTAAAGGAGAGGGGAGAGTACGCAGCCCCTATGCTGAGGGTCTGCGGGTCGAGATGTGCTTTCCCAGCCTCACGTGCTGCTTCCTGTCTGTCAGGAAGTTGGTGATCCACTGACAGAGGGGTTCAGGCACAGTCAACTTGGAGAGTTTGGAGTGTAGTATTTCTGGCACAATGGTGTTGAATGCAGAGCTAAAGTCCACAAACAAAATCCTTGCATAGGTCCCCTGGTGGTCCAGGTGCTGGAGGATGAAGTGCAGGCCTAGGTTGACTGCATCATCCACCGATCTATTGGCCCTGTATGTAAACTGCAGGGGGTCCAGCAGAGGGTTTGTGCTATTTTTCAGGTGGGCCAGCACGTCTTTCAAGGGTCTTCATGATTACATAGGTCATGATTACAGAGGTCAGTGCGACTGGCCTGTAGTCATTAAGATCAGTAATCCTCGGCTTTTGGGGTACAGGAATAATAGTAGAGACTTTGAAGCAGGCAGGAAGAGCGCAGGTTTTCGGGGTCCGATTGAAAATGTCTGTGTAGACTGGTGCCAGTTGTTCGACACAGAGCTTGCGGGTAGAGGGGGAAACATTGTCCTGTGCTGGAGCTTTCTGGCTTTTCTGTCTCCTGAATGGCTTTTCCACCGCCTCAATTGCTATGGTTAGTGATGGAGAAGTGGCCAGACAGATGGTGACGAGGGTCCAGTCTTTGCAGGCTGGAGTCAGGCTGTAAGTGGGTGTGAAGTGGTGATTGGGGAGGAGTGGGTGGGGGAGAGTCCAGCCTTTGCAGACTGGCGTCAGGCTGTAAGTGGGTGTGAAGTGGTGATTGAGGAGGAGTGGGTGGGGAAGAGGGTACCTCCGTTCCTGTGTTATGTTCCTGTCTATCAAACCTGCAGTAGAACTCGTTCAGCTCAATGGTCAGTTGACGATTGTCCAAGGATTTTCCTCGTGTAGCTGGTGATTTCTTGTAAGCCCTTCCACACTGAAGTAGAGTCATTAGCTGAGAACTTGCTCCTCAACCTCTCAGAGTACCTATCCTTGGTAGCTCTGATTCCTCTTCTCAGGTTGTACTTGGTCTGCCTTTAGAGGTCTGCATACCCGCTCCTGTGGGCCTCATCTTTAAGCTGGCGGAGCTGTCTGAGTTCTGCTGTAAACCAAGGCTTGTCATTGTTGAACCTGATCTGCGTCCTAGTGGGAATACAAATGTCCTCACAAAAACTGACATAAGATGTCATTGTGTCTGTATATTCATCGAGGCTGGTGGTTGCTTCCCTGAATACATTCCAATCAGTGCAGTTAAAGAAGGACTGTAGGTTTTCAATGCCCTCGCTTGTTCACTCTTTCATTGTTCTGATCACAGGTTTAGCAAATTTTAGTTTGTGCCTGTAGGTCGGAATAAGGTGAACTAAAAAAATCATCAGAGAGTCCCAGAGCCACTCGAGGAACAGAGCGATTTGCGTTCTTGATTGTAGTACAACAATGATCAAGTGTTCTCTCCCCTCTGGTGGGGCAGGTAATGTGATGTCTGTTGCCATATCCAAGAAAAAAAAGTGCCCTAGGAAGGAACTGCAATACAATTAGAACCATATGCACAATTTAATCTTTTATATACCAAAATAAGAATATTCATTCTTCTCCTGGGATGCAGCTCGGATGACTTGGAACATTATTAATTGTTTTAACTAAAAGTTCTGCAGGACCTGTGACAGAACTTATGCCAGCTGGAAGGAGTTTCCTGAATCTGTCATGCCATATGCTCCTTCATGTAGAGGTGTAATTACCTGCGAGATAACCATGTAGATGATTTGACTCCTTCTTTTCTGATCAGCCATCTTAAAGTCTCAACAAGTAATGAGCCTGCTGCCTGACAAATAAATGTTATCTCTTGTAAACTCTATGTCACAATCCTTTTGTGAGGACATTTCAAATTGACAAAGAGGGTGATATTCTTTAAATGTATTGATAAGTTAACATAGCACTATTGCATGTAAAAACAAGTCCAGCTTTAGGCATGGACATGATGTTCTTGATGTTTTTAGATGTGTTCACACTATGATCCTGATTGGACAGCATAGTAACATGGTGTCCTGTTTAACAACAATGTAACAGTGTCACTGATATTCTGGAATATTCAGTCTGTGGAGCTGCAACCAGAGGTTTTGAATTCCAAATATGGAAATAGTTTTGCCACCGTGTTGCCTTGCAAATAACCACTATCTCTTTTTAATTAGTCTGAAGAAGGGTCTCAACCCAAAACATCACACATTTCTTCTATCCAGAGATGCTGCCTGTCCCGCTGAGTTACTCCACCATTTTGTTTCTATCTTTTTAATGTGCATGGATTACATCTCATTACATTTGTAGAAGACATTATGGAAACCTTAAGTGATTCCCAGATCTCAAATCACTGAAACAATTTACTTTTGCTCCATTTAGTTCATGTGCTTCCAGATTAAAACATGTCTAGCTATTGAATCATATTTAGACATTTACTTCACCTTTGGATATTTTGTTTTTTGACCCACAGTACATCAGGTACTCCCTCATGATTAATTTACAAAACAATTAAAACATTATGAATTAGGAAAAGGATGATATGCAAAAAAAATTAAACACATAAAATATTGTTGTTTTGCAATTGATGCAAAATAAAAATAAGAAACTCTGAAACTGCAGAGAAAGGAAGAATATAAACTTGTCAAGTTGACGACCTTGATTACAATTGATAAATGATTCAAACCTCTAAATGAATTGGATATTGGTGCTTCACAACTCCTGCAGCCCAAGTTCAAACCTGGCCTATGGATGTTGTTGGAATAATTGAATAATTGAATTGAATTGAATAAATTTTATTGGCCAAGTATGTATACATACAAGGAATTTACCTTGGTGCTTTGCTCGCAAGTAACAACATGACATACGGTAAATAATTAAGAATAAAATATAAATAATTAAGAATAAATCGTTATAATTTAAACATGTGGAGAATGAAATAAAATACCAGAGCAAAATGAGACTACAGACTGTTGGTTGTTGAGTAGAGCTACAGCTCGTGGGAAAAAAAGCTGTTTTTATGTCTGGCAGTGGCGGCTTTGACAGTCCAGAGTCGCCTTCCAGAGGGAAGTGCTTCAAAGATTTTGTGGCCGGGGTAAGAAGGATCAGAGATGATCTTACCCGTTCGCTTCCTGGGCCTTGCAGTGTACAGTTCGTCAATGGGGGGAAGGTTGCAGCCAACAACCTCAGCTGATCGAACGATGCGCTGCAGCCTCCAGATATCATGCTTCGTGGCTGAGCCAAACCAGACCATGATGGAGAAGGTGAGGACAGACTCTATGATTGCTGTATAAAACTGGACCATCATTGCCTGTGGCAGATTGTGTTTTCTCAGCTGCCGCAGGAGGTACATCCTCTGTTGGGCCTTCTTGACTGTGGAGTCGATGGTGGCCGCCCATTTAAGGTCCCTGGAGATGATGGTTCCTAGGAACTTAAATGACTCCACAGATGTGACTGTGTTGTTGTTGATGGTGAGTGGGGGGAGGGGAGGGGAGGGGGACCTCTCCGAAAGTCTACAATCAGTTCCACTGTCGTAAGAGCATTGAGCTCCAGGTTGTTGCGAAGACACCAGGACGCCAGCTGTGTTACTTCCTGCATGTAGGCAGATTCCTCCTTTTCTTGGATCAGTCCAATCAGGGTAGTGTCATCCACAAACTTGAGAAGCTTGACAGAGGAGTCTGTGGAGGTGCAGTCATTGGTGTAGAGAGAGTAAAGGAGAGGGGAAAGTACGCAGCCTTGCGGTGCTCCTATACTGAGGGTCAGTGGGTCTGAGATGTGCTTTCCCAGCCTCACATGCTGCTTCCTGTCTGTCAGGAAGTTGGTGATACACTGACAGAGTGGTTCAGGCACAGTCACCTAGGAGAGTTTGGAGTGTAGTAGCTCTGGCACAATGGTGTTGAATGCCGGGACTGGTTGAAAATGTCTGTGTAGACTGGTGTCAGTTGTTCGGCACAGAGCTTGAGGGTAGAGGAGGAAACATTGTCCGGTCCTGGAGATTCCCGGCTTTTCTGTCTCCAGAATAGTTTCTCCACCTCCTCAATTTCTATCGTTAGTGATGAAGAAATGGCCAGACTTCTGTTGGGCAGCAAGGAGGGGGGGCGGGGAGGGGTGGGTAGTGGACAAGGGTCCAGTCTTTGCAGACTGGAGTCAGGCTGTAAGTGGATGTGAAGTGGTGATTGGGGCGGGGTGGGTGAGGGAGGGGGGGAGGGAGTACTGGGGTTATGTTTCTGTTTATCGAACCTTCAGTAGAACTCGTTCAGGTCGTTGACGATTATCCAAGGAGCGGGGGGGGTTTCCTCTGGTAGCTGGTGATTTCATGCAAGCCCTTCCCAACTGAAGTAGAGTCATTCGCTGAGAACTTGCTTCTCAACTTCACAGAGTACCTTTCCTTAGCAGCTCTGATTCCTCTTCTCAGCTTGTACTTGGCCTGCCTATAGAGGACTGCATCCCCCCTCCTGTGGGCCTCATCTTTAGACTGGCGGAGCTGTCTGAGTTCTGCTGTAAACCAGGGATGTCATTGTTGAACCAGATCCGGGTCCTAGTGGGAATGCAACTGTCTTCACAAAAGCTGACACATGATGTCACAGTGTCTGTATATTCATCGAGGCTTGTGGTTGCTTCTCTGAACACATTCCAATCAGTGCATCCAATCCTGTTCCTGCCCTCTCCCCATACCCCCTGACTCCGCTATCATCTGAAAATTTGCTAATGTTACTTTTAATCCCTCCATCCAAGTCATTAATGTATATTGGAAATAGCTGCGGTCCCAGCACCAAGCCTTGCGGTACCCCACTAGTCACTGCCTGCCATTCTGAAAGGGACCCATTTATCCCCACTCTTTGCTTTCTGTCTGCCAAACAATTTTCTATCCATTTCAGTACCCTACCCCGAATACCATGGCCTCTAATTTTGCCCACTAATCTCTGATGTGGGACCTTGTCGAAGGCTTTCTGAAAGTCAAGGTACACTATATCCACCGACTCTCCCCTGTCTATTTTCCTAGTTGCATCTCAAAAAATTCCAGAAGATTAGTCAAGCATGATTTCCCCTTCGTAAATCCATGCTGACTCGGAACGATCCTGTTATTGCTATCCAAAGGCTCCGCAATTTTGTCTTTTATAATTGACTCCAGCATCTTCCCCACCACCGATGTCAGACTAACTGGTCCAGAACCAGGGGCCACAGTTTAAGAATAAGGGGTTGGCCATTTCAAACTGAGATGAGGAAAATCTTTTTCACCCAGAGAATTGTGAATTTGTGGAATTCTCTGCCTCAGAAGGCAGTGGAGGCCGATTCATTGGATGCATTCAAAAGAGAGTTAGATAGGGCTAGCAGAATCAAGGGATATGGGGGAGAAGGCAGGAACGGGGTACTGATTGTGAATGATCAGTCATGATCACATTGAATGGCTTGCTGGCTCAAAGGGCCAAATGGCCTTCTCCTGAACCTATTTTCTATGTTACATTAGTCAATGTACATAATGCTCCTCAAAATATCCTTGGTTTATTTTTAATACCAAAGACTACAATATGGGCATGTTGGGCAGACATCGGACTTATTCATTGGGAGATGATGTGGTATTGTTCCTCGAAAACCATTTGGACCTCGATTTTATGTAACGCAAACGCTTGAGAAATCTTGACAAAATTTATTGTTACTTTCATATTTTTTTGTTTATTTAGTTATCTTTTTCTCACAATCTCTGTAAGAGTGAATTTTTATTCCATGTTTCAAATGATTTTGGTCGTGATTTCTGAATTCCATAAGGGTGACCTACCATTACCTGAACTGTTGTGATGCAGGGACATGCTGTGTGTTGTTTGAGATTGGTGATGTCATGCAGCAGCTGTATAAAACATGGGTTAGAAATTGAAGCATTGTGTATATTTCTGGTTGCCACACCACAGGGAGGATAAGGTGGCAACATACAGAGAGTGCAGAAGAGATCAAATGTTGTACTTAAGAGAGATTGGATAAACTGGGTTTATTCTCATTCTGGCATATGAGGCTGAGGTTTATAAAATCATGAGGGGCGTAGATAGGAAAGACAGTCGGAGCCTTTTGTTCCAGGGCACTGGTTTAAGGTGAGAAGGTAAACATTTAAAGGAGATCTGAGGGGTAAATTATTCACATGGAATGTGGCGCTAATTGTCAATGAGCTTCCTGGGGAGGTGGTAGACGCAGATACAGTTACAATGTTTTAAATGCATTTGGACAGGTACTTAGAGAGCAGAGAAGGGTGTGGGTCTATTACAGGTAAATGTGATTAAGGTGGATTGGCATCACAGTTGGCATGTCGATAGGGGCCATTCTGTCCTGTAGGATTCTATGATTTTTTATATTGTAAGATAATAAATTAAAGATTCAGCACAGGAAGATGATGTGGAGGTAAAAGACCAACTATGGTCTTATTGAAAGGCAAAACAGGCACAAGGGGCTGATGGCCTGTTTCTATTAAATACAATCTTATGTTGAGGAAGCTGTATAGCAATTTTCCATGGTATGACACCTTACACTTCAACATATTGCCACTTATAATCTTAAATCATTCCTTTAACGTCTTTAAGTTATAAAATCTTACGTCAATTGGACATGAAATGTAATCTATTTTGTATCACATCTTGGGCATGAAATTAAACATAGAAATCTACTCTTCAATATGATTATTATGAATCAGTGCTTTCAGGCCATGAAGATACCTTTTTGACATCTATTGTGGAAAAATACCCTTGCTTGAAATTCCAATGAGGGTCCTGTCCGTTGACCTTATTAGATAATCTTGATATTCCAGGCAGGATGACATTGGAGTGCCATATTGGACAAGTGAAAGGGTGGACAAAATGAACAGAGACAATGGGATTGTTTCAGTGAAGAGAGAACTTTAATCCAACAGTGGACAACATGTGTATGAAGGAACTCAAACCAAAGATAGATACAAAATACAGAAGTAACTCAGTGGGACGGTCAGCATCTCTGGAGAGAAGGAATGGGACAACATTTTCTTTCCTTTTATATATTAGTTGACACCCAGAATTAATAAAATGGTGAGAGTCAACCAATTATTAAATATAAAAGATAAGGATTACTTCAAGCCTGATGTGCTTGCACAACTAAATGCAATCTGGAAGTGCTTTCATTAATTTAAACCAATAAACCATATGTATGCAAAGCACATGCAAGGCTTTAGTTATCCAATTGATTGGAAAGTCTATAAATACCCGAGTACATCCCAGGTTCTCACTATTTCTTCAGAAGCAGGCAGGGATGTTACTTAACGAGGTATGATAAACATTGCAACCTCCATCCACTGTTTGTTTTACATTATCCATTTGATTTTGGCTCAATCATGTATTAGAGCACCACTTGCTGCAGCAGTTAAAGATCCTGGAGTACCTTTATCCTCCAAGTAGTTCAGAGAGTTATTCAACACATGCATGGGCATGGTTTGTGAACTCCATCCCAAAACACATTATTTGACACTCATTATTTGCTTATCCATGCGACTTATGTGGCTATTGTTCCAATTGGACTTGGCCTTCTGAATTCAATATGAACTCAAGTCTGAAGAAGGGTCTCGACCCGAAACGTCACCCATTCCTTCTCTCCTGAGATGCTGCCTGACCTGCTGAGTTACTCCAGCATTTTGTGCAAATTCAGATGATCAGCCACACCATCTCTTTTTTCTTTCTATTTCACATTTCTAACATTTATAGAATTATGTTCTGAGGACTAAATAATTAGCTACGTTTAGTATGTTTGTGAGCAGATTCAACAACAGTTCAACAGAGCTTTATTTGTCATTCGGTACCAAGGTACCGAACGAAACTACATAGCAGTCACACACAAAAAAGAACACAAGACACATGACCCCAACACAAACGTCCATCACAGTGACTCCAAACATCCCCTCACTGTGATGGAGGCAACAAAACTTCCACCCTCTTCCCCACGCCCACGGACAGACAGCTCGTCCCCGACCGACCCGCACAGTCCCCGCAAGGGGATGGAAGTCCCCGCGGCCGAGCCGCACCGGGCACTGAGACGTCTCGCGGCCGAACCGGGCGGTGGAAGGCCCCGAGCCGTGCGCAGCTAAGTCCCGCGGCCGAGCCGCACCGGGCGATGTTAGGCCCCGCGGCCAAGCCGCACTGGGCGATGGAAGGCCCCGCGGCCAAGCCGCACCTGGCGATGTTAGGCCCCGCGGCCGAGCCGCACCGGGCGATGGAAGGCCCCGCGGCCAAGCCGCACCGGGCGATGTTAAGTCCAGCGGCCGAGCCACACCAGCGATGAAAAGTCCCGCGGCCGAGCCGCGCCGGGCGATGTTAGGCCCCGCGGCCCGGGCACTGTTAAGTCCAGCGGCCGAGCCGCACCAGCGATGTTGGGCCCCGCGGCCGAGCCGCACCGGGCACTGTTAAGTCCAGCGGCCGAGCCGCACCAGCGATGTTAGGCCCCGCGGCCGAGCCGCACCGGGCACTGTTGAGTCCAGCGGCCGAGCCGCGCCGGGCACTGTTAATTCCAGCGGCCGAGCCGCACCGGGCGATGTTAGGCCCCGCGGCCGAGCCGCACCGGGCGATGTTAGGCCCCGTGGCCGAGCCGCACCCCGCGCCGTGAGGAAGAGACCAAAAAGAGAAAGGTTTCCCCCACCCACCCACCCACCCACCCACACCACCACCCCCCCACCCCCCACACATACACAACCAAAACAACAAAAAAAAACATCCCAACACCGACACACAACAACAACAAAAAAGAAAAAAAATGAACAGACTGCTAGCGAGCCGCAGCCGTTAGGCACCGCCACTTCCGCTTACCTAGATATAGTCCTAGATATAGTCATTCACTGAAAGATACCATTGCATTTATTTATTATGGTGCTTATTACTGTATGACTGTGTTATAGGTGCAGTATGATACTCAATCAAAGCCGGATATTTACCTTGACTTTTCCTGCTCTTTGATCTATGATAGAGCAAAATAACAAATATTAGGAAGTAAAGAATGAAAATCAAATGACACTAACCATGAATTTCTTGAAAACCTCTGATCTTAATCTGCTCATTTCCTCTGTTGCTTCATAATTCATCAAAGAGGTGGCTCTAGAAATTGTGGATACATTGGTGATCATTTTCCAATGTTCTATAGATCCAGGATCAGTTCCTGTGGATTGAGGGTAGCTAATGTTATCCCACTTTTCAAGAAAGGAGCGGGATAGAAAAAGGGGAATTATAGACTAGTTAGCCTGACATCGGTGGTGTGGAAGATGCTGGAGTCAATTATTAAAGAGGTAATAACGGCACATTTGGATAGCGATAAAAAGATTGGTTCATTCACAAAATGCTGGAGTAACTCAGCAGGTCAGGCAGCATCTCAGGAGAGAAGGAATTGGCGACGTTTCGGGTCGAGACCCTTCTTCAGTCTGAAGAAGGGTCTCGACCCGAAACGTCGCCCATTCCTTATCTCCTGAGATGCTGCCATACCTGCTGAGTTAATCCAGCATTTTGTGAATAAATACCTTCGATTTGTACCAACATCTGCAGTTAATTTCTTACAAAAGATTGGTCCAAGTCAGCATGGATATATAAAGGGGAAATCCTGTTTGACTAATCTTCTGACAAATTTTTGAGGTTGTGACAAGTAAAACGGATGAAAGCGAGCCAGTGGATGTAATGTATCTAGACTTTCAGAAAGCCTTTGATAAGGGGCTCACAATTTTGCCGTGTGAGCAAAATTAGAGCACACGGCATTGGGGGTAGGGGATTGACATGGATAGAGAATTGGTTGGTCGACAGGAAGCAAAGAGTAGGAATAAATGGGTCCTATTCAGAATGGCAGGCAGTGGCTTGTGGAGTGCCGCAAGGCTCAGTTCTGGGGCCGTAACTATTTACAATATATATTAATGATTTGGAAGATGGAATTAGAACACTACCAAGTTCGCGGATGTCACAAAGCTGGGTGGCAGTGTGAACTGCGAAGAGGATGTTAGGAGGTTGCAGGGTGACTTGGATAGGTTGACTGAGTTGGCAGATGCATGGCAGATGCAGTATAATGTAGATAATTGTGAGGTTATCCACTTTGGTGGCAAGAACAAGAAGGCAGATTATTTTGGTCTAATTTGAGGAAGGACGTCCTTGCTATTGAGGCAATGCAGCGTAGGTTCACAATGTTAATCCCTGGGATGGAGGGACTGTCATATGAGGAAAGATTGGAAAGACTGGGCTTGTATTCACTGGAGTTTAGAAGGATGAGAGGGGATCTTATAGAGACGTATAAAATTATAAAAGGAGTGGACAAGCTAGATGCAGGAAAAATGTTCCCAATGTGGGGGAGTCCAGAACCAGGGGACACAGACTAAGAATAAAGGGGAGGCCATTTAAAACTGATGTGAGAAGAAACATTTTCACCCAGAGAGTTGTGAATTTGTGGAATTCTCTGCCACAGAAGGCAGTGGAGGCCAATTCACTGGATGAATTTAAAAGAGAGTTAGATAGAGCTCTTGGGGTTAGTGGAATCAAGGGATATGGGGAGAAGGCAGGCACACATTATTGATTGTGGATGATCAGCCATGATCACAATGAATGGCGGTGCTGGCTCGAAGGGCCAAATGGTCTCCTCCTATTTTCTATGTCTATGTTTCTATCTCCAAGCTTTCTTAATATCGGGAAGCGACACAGATTTCACAGCTTATATTTTTCTGCCTTTTTCATGTTGAATGTTGCCTTTTCCTGCAAGTAGTTATAAAGGAGTCATCAGCTAAGCTGAATGAGTGTTGCCAAGCACATCCCATGCCATATCCTGACAACCCACTGACGGTGTGAATTAACAAAGTTCTCAAAGGCAGCAAGCAAGCTCCAATCCCACATGTACATGCAAATAGCAGCATCTCCCCATTAATAGAATATATTCAGTGCTGGGAAATTAAATATTTTCAATCTTTTGCACTCATTAATATCTTCAAGCACTCGTAATCACATGAAACAGTAATTAGTTACAAAGGTAATGTCTCTCCACACTGCCCAAGCAAGCTTTTTATCCTTGAACTCAAAGCAGCAATTCCTGCTGCTACGGAGTGATATTTTAATTTCTAATAAATGAATGGTCTTCCTTGGCACTTTTAGGAAAAACTGGGAATTTATTGCATTTATTGGGTAGAAGTTTGCAAGAAGTGTAGGGTAGTAACAGCAGTATGGTGTACTACACCTGTGAAATTACGTTCCATTGATGTGAAGAGATCAAAATTTTGGAAACATCGTACAAGATGTACTTTTACCAGATTGCCTTTTTAGCTCATGTGGCTCAGGACATATTTATGCTCCTGGCACTGAGTCAGGAACAATGATATTCAAAACAAAATGAACAGAGGTTTTTCAAACTGCTTCGGGCATGTGAGATATGCAAAGGTACAAAGCCAGATTATTAACAGGTCTGCAAATTCCACAGTGATTGCAATGCTATTGACTGCCATTGCTGTTCTTAAACTTCACTCTCCTTTTTGCCAAGTATTAAAAGCTAAGCTAAGATTGAATAAGTGTGGGATATTTGAATGTCCTTCCTTTATTAAAGACATCAAAGCTGATAAAGGACCACACCAATTTAGGTTAATACTAGTCAAAGTGGACCCATTGGGCCCAAACCTCTCCTGCATTGCTGCAGCACCCTCTCCTCCCCTCTCCTCCCTCCTCCCCCCTCCCCGTCCCTCCCCCCCTCCCCCCACTCCATCCCCCTCAACCCCCCTTATCCTCCCTCCCTCCTCCCCTCCCCCCCTCCTCCCTCCCCCTCCCCCCCTCCTCCCTCCCCCTCCCCCCTCCTCCCTCCCCCTCCCCCCCTCCCTCGGAGATAAATTTAAACTTTTAAAATAACTTTTAAAATATCTTAAATCTATTGACCAGTAAGTTCATTTACACCAAGACTGTCCCAGAAAAGTGACGATACAAATAATATGAAAAGAATGAAGATGGAATCAGTCCACAATTTTCTTTTTTTTACTCCCTGTGCCACAAGATAATTTAAAGCAATTTGAGGGTCTGATATTCTGAATGTTTTGAATGTTATCTGACATTAATGCAATTGTGATAGTGCACTCTCAACTAACATACATTCAAGGGCTAGAAATGTGATTGCATATAAGCTAAAATATCCCAATTTAGCATCCGACAGTTTGAATCAGCGCATTTAATAAAATAAACCTCTCCTGATTTGTGGACTTAAAACAATATAAAATCACTGATTGAAACTATGTTTGCAGTTCTTACCAACTTCAATCACTGCTCTTGTGCAGCTTTGAGAGCACAAGGATGGGGGGTGAAAAGAAGGAGGGTTGACTCCTATTCTCAGGCATTGGCCTGGACTTTCCTACCACAGGGAAGGTCAATAGAAAAGTCTTGCATACTGGGTAACCGAGAAGACCATCCAAGACAGACATGAAGCCACAGTGGGAAATGGTGATTAGGGAAGTAAATGCCAGGAATTACATCGCTAGAACTTGGTCAACATGCCAATGGTGCTGCAAATTGGCCCTTTCACTAATAAAATTACTATACTTCTTTGTATAAATCACACTTGATTTTCCATGCAGGGACAGAATTTAGATGCAGATATGTTGCTTAGTTTATGAGGACAGACAGTAAAGCATTCAAATTGAAGACATAATCAGTATATTTCATGCAAGCACAAGTTAAATACATGGAACCATATCATCCGCCTTACAGGAAGCATAATATCATATTAATATACCAGTTGTGAATCATATTCAAAAATTTCCATTAAAAAGATGCAAATGCCTGGAGCTAGGACTGTGTTTTTCGTTACAATTAAAACTGTGTTGTGACATGCAAATTAAATATATGATGCAATGAAGCTGTGTGATCTAAGGAGCGGTAACAAATGCAGAATGAGAAGTCTGTAGAAGCCATTATTAGTTGGAACTATTAAAAGAGAACTACGACACAAAGTGCTGTCTCTTTCTTTATTTATTTTAAACATGGACTTCAAGGCAACAAAACATAACAGACTGCACGTTTATTTTAGTGGCAAAAGTGTTTGGTTCCCAAAAAAGAATGGTCAAATGGTACCTGCGATTTTTCCAACACGTCGTTGCACAGCCACCAGAGTAAAGCATTGGCTCATAAACACACACTCCTCACGGCAGCCGGGCAGCAGCAACACAGACTATTCCTGCCATGGGGGGTGACAGGCTGCAGGAGAGTGCGGAGAGCACAGAGAAGCCCAGTGCCAGGAAGAAGCTCATATGGTTGAACATCAATTTTTAGGTGAAGATCAAAAAATACAAACGCTGAAAATCTCAAATAGAAACAGAATAAAAACTCCTGTCCCGAGTCTGACAAGGGAGCTTTGCCTTGAAACCGTAACTCTATTTCCCATTCCACAAATGTTACCTGACCGACTGAGTGTTTCCGGCATTTTGTTTTTATTTCATACCATCTGTTGCTACACTGAGTCGCCTTGTGCAGCAGACTGAATGCCACAACAAATGTAAAGACATCATGCTGTGCACCAAGGTGAGCTGCAGAGCTCCAGTGATGGTATGGTCCAAGATAGGTTTGTGCACACACATGCAGTCACTCAATCCAGGCCTCCCATTCTCTCCTACCATCAACCACGGGTGAAATTTTACTTCTTTCATCACCCCACACATAATGCAATCCTCCATGTATAGGAACATTAAAATATCATTCAACTTCATTCATCTCCAACATTTTGGATAAATCAGGAGCGGGAGTGAAGTCGCCGGGTTCGAGCCCACAAGTATGCATCATCTCACCAGGTTGTAAGGAGGCAATTCTCTTGCACGTGGGCATAGAGGAAATGCAAACCACTCATTATGTAGAGGTGAGAGTAGTTCTGCCAATATTTCCATTTTTACAGCAGTAACTCTTGTCAATCCCTTCAATGGCGGGAACGTCAATGCCCGTGATGGGCTGGGCAATGGTTACCACTTTTTGTAATTTTCTTTTGTTCCTGGGCGTTCCTGCCGAACCAGTCTGTGATGCAGCTGGTCAATATGCTCTCTGCTGTACACTTTTAGAAGTTCAAGAGAATATTTGTTGATGCACTGTCCTTATGCTGCACTGTTCTATGTTCTGTGACCACAATTAATACGTTTATTTGTGACAAGGCAGATGCAAATGCTCAACAACACTTTTTAACAAGTTGCCCGGGTAACAGGATTGCATAAAGGAGATGTCAAGGGAGATGGAAGAATTCTGTCAGTTTCTAAACTGTTTTACCAGTTCCCCAGTTCTCCTATTGTTTTCCTCGTGAGATCACACCTTCCCCAGCCAACAATGGGCCTACTGTGGCACTGCCCTGTCCGAGATCATTTGTGGCCAACCCTGATTGGTCCTGGTCTTTTCTCCCTCCAGCTCATCACCTTGTACTTTCAGTCTGAAGAAGGATCCAGACACAAAATGTCACCCGTCCTTTTTCTGTAGGGATGCTGCCTTACCCGCTGAGTTACTCCAGCATATTGTCTCTATCTTTGGTATAAACCAGCATCTGCAGTTCCTTGTTTCTACTATTGTTGGAACTGTGCAGGCTGTTTGGTGAGGTGCCACACCGAGTACTATGCACAGATTTAGTCCCTTTATTGAACAAAGGATACTGGCGGTAGAGGTAGTCGAGTGGAAATTCATCAGGTCTTTCCTGGCTTGAAACGGTTGTATCACAACAGCTAAAAAAAACTGCTTCCACCAGTGGGAGAATCTTGAATGGGGTGACATGATTACAATATATGGAGATGGTCATTTAAAACCAATCAGCGAAGAATTTCTTCCTTTCAGAGAGTGGTGAATTTCTTCCTTACAGAGGGTGGTGAATTTCTTCCTTAGAGGGTGGTGAATTTCAGGAATATTCTGTCACAGAAAGTTATGGAGGTTAGAACAGTCATAGTCTTAAACTTAGCCATTCCACAACAATCATAGTCTGAAACTTTGCGACTCAGTTTATTTTATTTTTATATTTAGGGTTATTGTGGCCATATGAACCGAGGTAAAGTGAAATGCTTTGATTTGCATGCTTTCCATAGGGTCAGAGAGTCATAGAGTCATACAGTGTGGAAACAGGCCCTTCGACCTAATTTGCCCACCCCGACCAATATGTCACATCAACACTAGTACCACCTGCCTGTGTTTGACCCATATCCCTCTAAACCTGTTCTATCCATATACCTGTCTAATTGTTTTGTAAATGTTGCAACAGTCCCTGCCTCAACTATCTCCTCTGGCAGTCCCTTCCATACACTCACCACCCTTCATGTGAAAAAGTTACCTTTCATACACCTATTACATCTTTCCACCTTCACCTTAAACCTATGTCCTCTGGTTCTCGTTTCCCCTATTCTGGGCAAGGGATCTGTTCCTCTCATGATTTTATACACCTCTATAAGATAACCCCACATTCTTCAATGCACCAAGAAATAGAGTCCCAGCCTTCTCAACCTCTCCTTATAGCTCAGACCCTGAAGTCCTGACAATACCCTCATAAATGTTCTCTGTATCATTTCCAACTTAACAACATCTTTCCTAACATGGTTATCTAGATTCAATACTCTGGCTGATGAAGGCCTTTTTGACCACCCTATGTGATGCCATCTTCAAGGAACTATGTACCTGCACTCCAAGATCCCTCTGCTCTACAACACTCTCCAGAGCCATAACATTCACTGTCTAGGTCCTGCCCATGTTAGACTTTCCAAAATGCAACACCTCACATTTCTAAATATTAAATTCTATCAAGCATTCCTCAGCCTACCTGGCCAACCGATCAAGATTCTGCCAAATGTTTTACCATTCATCTTCACTATCTACAATACCGTCCGCTCTTGCATCATCGGCTAATCTTGCCATGTACGTTTCATCCAAATCATTGACGTAGATTACAAACAGTAATGGGCCCAGCACTGAACCCTGAAGCACACCACTAGTCTGAACTACAGGGGTCTCCAGTCTGAAAAGCAACCTTTCACCATTACCCTCTGCTTCCTTCCCTGAAGCCAATTTTCTATCCATTCAACTATCTTTCCTAGGATCCCATGCAATCTAACCTTCCAGCGCAGCCTACCATGTTGAACCTTGTTGAACGCTTTGCTGAAGCCCATACATACAACATCTGCAGCTTTGCCCACATCAATCGTTTTGGCCATATCTTCAAAAAGCACAATCAGATTTGTGAGACAAAACCTCCCACATGTAAAACCATGCTGACTCTCTCTAATC
Source organism: Rhinoraja longicauda (assembly GCF_053455715.1). Lineage (NCBI taxonomy): Eukaryota > Metazoa > Chordata > Chondrichthyes > Rajiformes > Arhynchobatidae > Rhinoraja > Rhinoraja longicauda. The sequence continues at coordinate 19,312,008 of NC_135967.1, forward strand.
AGCCCTTGTCATTCGAAATGCTTGTATATCCTGTCCCTCAGAATAGTCTCTAGTAACTTTCCAATTACAGGTGTTAAGCTCCACTGTCCTATAGTTCCCAGCCTTTTCCCTGCAACCCATCCAAATCCAATCAAATCAGATAATTCTATACATAATACAATCAAGCCAAACTCAAGTAGAATAGGTAGAGTGAGTAGACAGATACAGTGCCGAATATTGTTCTCCCATTGTCAGAATAGGCTGAGATGTGATTTACGTCATGATTGAAGTCGTTGTATATCTCACATCAGGAAAATGACAGGTCTTTCATTTGGATTATCCCCAGCCATACTTCTTGATTGGTTTGAGTACACCTGAAAATGATCACAAACATGATTTACTCTGAGTTAAATCAATTTTAGTTCATGTCATGCTTAAAAAAAAGTTATATAATTTAATTTCCAGGCAGTTTTACTAAAAAAAACATTAGCTATGTATTAGATATGAATTTCTATTCACGTATATCTTAACAATGCCATTATTTTTTCTCCCTGGTGACTCCATCAGCATTTCCCAAACCTCGCAGCTTTAACTCCAAGAAGGACAAGTGCAGTCGGTTCATAGGAGCCTGCAGTTTCTACTCAAGTTGCTGAACGGGAAATACATTGAAGTTCCTTTACCATTGCTGATTCTCAATCCTGGAACTTCTTCTCAACATTATTGTAGGGCTACCTTTACGGAACACAGAATATAAAACAGGACAACACAGTCTTTCAGCCCATCATGTCTGCGCCATCTCCTTTTACCAGTTCCCCTTGTAGCATGTTCCAGGCACCTAACATTCACTGTGTAAAAAAAACTTGCCTCACATATCTTCTTCAAATTTTCCCATCTCACCTTATACCTATGCCCTTTAGCATTCAACATTTCCACCCTGGAAAAATCCAACTATCTACCCTATGTCACTCATCGTTTTATAAACTTCTATCAGGTTGCCCTCAGCCTCCACTGCTCTGGAGAAAACACCCCAAGTTTGTCCAGCCTCTCCTTATAGTTAATACTCTCCAGACTGGGCAATATACTAGAGAATCTCTTCTGGACCCTCTTCAAAGCTTTTATATCCTTCCTGCAGCATGGCAACCAGAATAATCCAGTGTTCTATGAAGAAAGTATGCAATTTATTGAGATACCCCACTACCATCTTCTCTAAGCCAATTAAGGAATGGACTAAAGATAGACACAAAAACCTGGAGTAACTCAGCGGGTCAGACAGCATCTCTGGAGAAAAGGAATAGGTGACGTTTCGGGTCGAGACGCTTTTTCAGATTAGCCTTGCCAGCAATGATCATGTCTAAAAAATTAATAATATGAAAATATTTAAAAAAACTAAAAAAAATAAGGCTGACCTTTGAAAATTGAACCAACAATTGCCATTTGCATCAGTTTTGTATAACAGTAAATGGCTTTCGTGGTTTCTGTGACATTAGCGTTAACACATTAATCATTTTCTTTCCATTTGACATGGTAGTTCAGGTACAAGGGAATTTGTTGAAGGGAATCTCAGAGTGCACCTGAAATTCATTAGCATCTCAGAGCAGACTGACCCAGATATCATCATCTCCTGACGTAGTGAATCTCTGAAGACATGCAACAACGTGACCAAGTAAACCCATCTCAGGCAACTGAGTTGCTGCAGGTAGTGGGATCTTGATCAAAAACCAAACTGCTGGACGGGCACAGCTGGTCAGAGGGGAGAAAGCTGGTAGAAAGAGGTGAGGGGAAGTGGTGAGGCTGGATCTGCCAACCTCTGGAAAATAGTCAACAGAGTAGATTTTGACAACAGCACATTGGTCACCAGCTAAATCCTTCCCTATTTTTATTTCAATTAAACTTTTACTCTATTGCATCAAATTAATTGTTAATTTATAAAAACTTTTTTTTTAGTGGGTATGTGAATCAAAACAGGAATTTAATTGACATTCTACCTTGCTAAGGATGTGTAAACACAGGATAATAAATCCCGTATGATGCAAGAAATCTGGCTGCATCCATATACTGTTATTTATATTTATATCGTAGAGTTTTCAGCCTAAATTGCTCACTCTGTATCTCTCTCTGCGGATGCTGCCTAACCTACTGAATACTTTTTTTAGTTATTCCCTCAGGATTTTGCATTATAATTTGAACAAGTAATAATTTATACCCATTATATTTCAATGATAAATAATGAGCAACATTTTTAATAGTGTGATGTCTTGAGAGGTCGGGAGCTTTTCTCTTGAAGGTTGGGAGGTGTGGGTGCCGGAAATGAAGGCAGAAAAGTTCTTGTTTTCAAACTTAAATTCCATATATTTAGTTTTTTCCAAAAACAGGTAAACTTAATTGTTTGCAGACAGGTACACAAAACCAAAACAGGTAGTTAAATCAAAACTGTAGCTTGCTGCCTTCTTACAAAATTCCCCTCCTTCCCATCCTTCCCATCCTTCCCTCCTTCCCTCCTTCCCATCCTTCCCATCCTTCCCCTCCTTCCCTCCTTCCCTCCTTCCCTCCTTCCCTCCTTCCCTCCTTCCCTCCTTCCCTCCTTCCCTCCTTCCCTCCTTCCCTCCTTCCCTCCTTCCCTCCTTCCCTCCTTCCCTCCTTCCCTCCTTCCCTCCTTCCCTCCTTGTCATTGTCTCTCTCTTTAAATACACTGCTTCCCTTCCCTTTTAGCTCTCTCACTGAGGCAATCAGCTCATCTGGTTCAGCTGGGCAGCAATCAGTGTCAGCAGCAATCAGTGTCAGCAGAAATCAGTTTCAGCAGCAATCAGTGTCAGCAGAAATCAGTTTCAGCAGCAATCAGTGTCAGCAGGGCAGGCAGCTCTGCTGACTATGGGTTTTGTAGTCTTTTGCTGGCAGCCATGATGGTTTGTAGTCCTTGTTTCATCCACCGGGAGGAAATGTATCTCCCCTCTATGACTCTACCTCTCATGATATCACAATAGTTAGAAATGAATTGCCAAAATGTTCACACCCCATTGGCCATTTGTTTATGCGCTGCTGCCCTTCGACTAGTAAAACAAAATTAATCCCAAAGAACCATATCATGTATTACTGTGAACATTCATTAAACGCAGTGGGAAATTATGAGAAACCAGCAAGAGAAGATGGTAAGGTAGGGGATTAGAATAATTAAAACTAATAATAAATACCAATGTAGAATGAAAATTAGATGACACATGACATACCATAGACAGTTATCACACTGTTCTGAAACCTCTTTTATATGCACTTTGAATGTTGATTACAGGATTTTAATTGTTTCCTTCCACATCTCATAATAAATACACTGCCTATTTCTAGTGTCACTAACTATCATTCTAACTTTCTTCCCCACTTGAAGCACAAAACAACCATTATATTTTACTTGCAGGTCTGGCAAGTGCAGTCTGATGTTGAGAATGTGCACAATCAGATAACATTAATGCGCCGAGAACCACAGCAGTATCATTTTTATAGTGATGCTTGCATTTGCTTTAACACTTGCCTTCTCACCAGAGCAATCAATCTTGCAATAAAACTTCCAATGTAAAAATACCTTCTTTTTTATAACTAGCAAAGTAGTCAACAGGTAAAGAAGAAGGCTATTCTCTTCTGCAATGTAAGTATTTTGCACATCCTGGATGTTAATTGCACAGCCTTAGTTATAGCTGCCGTAGCCTACAATCTGAAACTGCCTTATTAAATTTCTCTGCCTCTCCACCTCTTTTCTTCTGCTCTAAGGCATTCCATAAAATCCAATACTTTAATAAGATTTTAGACATCTGCCCTAATATATCCTTAAATGGATTAGTGTCAAATACTGCTGGATATTTCTCCTGTGAAGCCCTTGTTGATGTCTCACTAATTAATAATAAAGATACTGGAAAATACTGGAACAATTCTGCAGGTTAAATGACATTAATGGAAAGAGAAACAGAGTTTACTTTTCAGGTCAAAAATCCTTCATCAGCACAACTAATTAAAACTGCCATAAAAAATACAAGTTGCTGTTTTAATGCAAAGGCACATCACTCTATCATTGTTTCCTGATTTAAAACATGCATAAAGCTTCTGCCTTTTTTTAATGCTTGCTTTTCAGTTCTTTGGTGTCAATGGGTACTTGCTCCCATGGAATAGACACAACATAGGAAGTGCGTGGGAGCATTTAGTAGAACATCCAGATTCCTCTGCTTAGAATGTATCATTTTCTCTCAGGCAGAAACAGTGGTGAGGTTGCACACAGCAATCATTTACATGGCATGATCAATTACCAGTCAGTTTGTCAACAGCTGTTGTGAACGGCACAAGTTCTTACAAGAAGCATTGAAATGCAACATCATAAACCCTCTATTCTATTTACCTCAGTGGGTAGCATCTTTCCAAATTCAGCAATTTCGGTATTCACAGCAGGTGAATCATGTCTGGTGACACTTGAAACAAAATACCATGGCATTCAAAATCAGTGTGTCACAATAACACACATCTCCAGATCTCTGCATTTGGACTGTCAAATGTTGATATTTGAGAGACAGTTTATGATAGTAATCGCAAAATGTTACACTGGTTTACCTTTGTACAGTTTTAACTGGCTTGTGGCAAAACTCTAAATGACTGGCATAATTATCAGACTGTTTTAAATATTTTTGGGGGACCGAACATAGACCTCAGTTTTCCCTCAAATATTTATTTGCGCAACATTATTTTGAGCAGGAATAGGAAGGGGTAGAGTGAAGTAGTGTGTAAAAGAGACAGCTGTTTTGTGTGTGAATAATATCATTTTCCCATACTTTTCTAATCTTGCAGAAGGCAGATAAATTCTCATGTTAATTCCCATGTAGGACTTAATGGAAAACCACATGCGAGTTTATTTGGTAATTATTCAACTCTTTATGGGGATGTGTAAAAGCTACAGCATGGAAACAAGCTGCAACTCCTCCAGGGAAACATTGGAGCAAACCACACAAGATTTTGTTTAGTTCTGTAATTTCTTTTACAAGAAACAAAATACACTAAATTGGTTTTGGTACTGGGCGAACACAATGAATCTACTCCAGCACATTCTAAATTTGGCTGCTTCTTCTTTAGGGAGACTAGCCTCCTTCATGTTGCTCCAAGTAGCCTTTCAGAACTAACCCTGAACATATGTTTCCTTGTGTTTCATGTCTCTCACTGGATGGAATGTTGGCAGTTTGACTCTTGTTCCTCCGCCTATCTCGTTCGCAGTCAATGCATTTAACAATTAAACTTGCAAGCCCTGCAGTACAAGTGATGATGCTTGTGGGAGGATATTGCATTTATTAATTCAGATACATTTTTAAGGCCCGCCAGCACAGTTCTCCACGGGAAGTCCTCATTCAGTCCTCTGTTTAATACCTCCTTGGCACGTCAAGTTAGCAAGGCCCATTGGGGTTTCAAGTTGCTAAATCCCTCTGTTCTGCATTGTGACAGCAGCTGTAATGCAAAGTACCTTACCAGATAATCTGAGAGAGGCAGCAGGAGTGTTAGTCAACCAGCCTATTCTTTTGCTTTACTTGACAGACCAGGGTCACACTAATGGCCCACTAAATCTCACTTTGGACACAATCAGTCTTTACAAACACAGCACGGCGGCCAAAACTGTAATGTCAGTTCCAGTATTAGATGTAAGATCTGTTGCCTATTTGTTCATGTCCCGAACACCACCATGATCCACTTTAGGGTGCCGAGGCAATGCCCAGAAATGCTGAGAGTCTTGAGTAACGCCGTGGGTTTCAGAGGAATGGAATGATTCAATTAACAACTCTTTTTCAAAACAAAAAAACATCAATTTTGGGTCAAGAGAAGCCATTAAAAATCAAAAGTCTGAAGCTAGCATGCAGCTGCCATGAATACGCCCACATGCCCACACACAACATGGGATGTCATGTTGCAGTTGTTGCTGTTGTACAAGACATTGGTTGGACCACACTTAAGAATATCATGTACAGATCAGGTTTCCACATCACAAGAAGAATTTGGTAGCAATAAAGAGTGCCGATGGTTATCTGGAATGGAAGGAAGTAATGAGAAGAAGAGCTTTGATAGATTGATTTTATTTTCATTGGAACAGAGGAAACTCTGGGGTGATCTTATAGAGGTTCATACAACTATGTAGGGTATAGATGGCAAAGATATTCAGAATCTTTCTCCCAGGCCAGAGGAGTCCAAAACTAGAAGGCATAGTTTTAAGTTGGTAGGGGTAAAATTTTAAAGAGATCATTGGGGAATATTTTTTCACACAAAGGGTGGTAAATATTTGGAAAGAGTTGCCAGAGGTGGCAGGGGAGGCAGATACAACTGCCTGAAAGGCTTTTTAGATAGGTGCATGAATAGGAGACTTGAAGTGGGATATGGGCCTAATACAAGTAAATTGGATTAACGTTGATAGGCATCATGGTCAGCATGGACAAGATGGGCTGAAAGGACCCATTTTGTATGCTTCATGATTCGATGATTCCAACAAAGCATGGAGCAGCGATCAATCTGCTTCCTAGTCACAAAACATCTGAGGAAGCATATGCAGCCTTATTTTATAAGTATTTCTTATTCTTAATCAATGTTGGCTGAATTCTGCAGGTCTTCAAAATTATTGTAAAGTAAAAGAGTTGAGAACAGGTGCTTCCTTAAATATTTACATCACTGCTATGGATCAAGAGGAGAAGGAATGTTTGCTTGAGACGTGGAAAATCACCTAGTGAAATGCTGTCCATTCACTTCTATGAACATGGCCCCATCTATACAAACAGAAACATCCTGACTACCTATTTCCACTCCATACCCTGTTACCAATCACGTTCAACCATTATATCCAAAATGACATGCTACTCTTATCATCAGTTTTTAACAAATTTGCTAATCCTGCAACCATGTTCTAACTGCAACCACAATTATATTCTACCACATTTCCACTTCTTGTCAATATTTTCATCAACCTAACCCCAGACTACATCGATCTAAAACCATACTACGTCACGTGATATAGTGTGACATCTGTTCACCCCACTCTCACTACTCTTGATCAATGTTTGCTTCCATGATCATTATTTGTTCTGATTTGATAAGACCCCTCATAGTCACTTCACTTCACTCTGCCCCCACTCTGCTCTGACACAATTTCTCTATGTCTGCCTACTTGTATCTTGTTTGATGAATCCCTGTGTTATGGACTCACCTGGCTCACTGACTTGTCAGTCGGCCTGTCAATTAGGCCAACTATCAGTTAGGAAACTTGGACAAAATTTTAAAAAAGAACACCAAAACTTTTGGAACCAGGAGGAACTGCAGATGCTGGAATTTTGAGCAAAGAACAGTGCTGGAGGAATCAGCACATCAGGCTGCATCCGACTAACTAGTACAAACCCAAACCTCTGGGTTTTGTTGCAGTATCTTCTCTCTCATCACCTGGCATGCCTCTCTTGAAGATCTGGGCCTGCAGTTTGGCTTGTAGTCAACATGGACTTCAGCAAGGCTTTTGATAAGGTTCCACTTAGCGCTCTGCCTCTGGAAGGTGAGATACATGGGACATAGGAAGAGCTAGTTAATTGGATACAACATTGGCTTAATGATAGGAAAAAGAGTGGTGATAGAATGTTGTTTTCAAATTGAAGGCCTGTGACTAATGGTGAGCCTCAGGGTGAGGAGACAGAGGGTTGATTTTATAAGGATGTATAAAATATTGAAGGAAATAGACAGAGCAAAATCACAGAGTCCTTTTCTCAGGGTAGGGGAAGCAAGAACCAAAGGGCATAGGTTCAGCACACAATAAGCACGCGACAAAAGCATAGACAAACAAGTACCATAACACATACACTTTTAGAATCTAATTCACCACTGTCTAGCACATGACTCATGTTTGGCACAGACATTGTGGGCAGAATGGACCTCTATCTTGTGCTGTATTCTTCTATGTTCTATATTCTTACATAAAGCCAACATGTGCTCATTGACTGAATGGCCTCTCTCGTGCTGAGTTGATTCGATGAATCTTTGAAATCAGTTAAAATTTTATTTGGGGTAGGAAGTAAAGACCTGAGTTACATTTAGGGAACATGTGTTTGAAGAGATTAGCAGACCTGGTTTATACTGTAACTCAGTACCCAGTTCTATAATGTAAAATTTGAGAGGCTAAATAGCCTTTTCAGAGACTTTGGGATAAATATTTAGCAGGATAATAGAATGAAGTTAATTTGGCTGAATGATCATCTAACATATATTTACACATACAGTAATTCTACAATGTTAAAAGTGGAAAAGGACTGTCTATTGCTTTGTTTGTGGTTGCTCTAGGCTTCGAGTGAACTGCCTGCAGGTCTCGCTGAAATTTGAAAGGAAGCCATTTCTGCTGTTACAAGGTTTGGCAAAGGTGAAGGATTCATTGTCAAGTCTCATTCAGTGAAATAATAGCATTCAAGTTCTGCCAAATATCATTCCACACATCAGCAGCATTATAGATAGGAAGTTGGTTTCTACATCAATGAACTGTCTCACAAAGGCTGCAACAGATATCTATCAATATGCTATTTAGGCAGCTGAAGCCGTTCTATCCAGCTGTCCATTTATTCTAATTGGCGTCAGTTCCAGACTCTCTCCCCATACTCCTGGAGTCACTGTACAATTACCGTTACTGGACAATCAGGAAACGATAAACAAAAACATAAATACAATGACAAAGAGGTGCATGTGTGTAAAATCCGATACAGTAATGTAAACAAGTACCAAAATCCAAATGATAAATGATTTTGGGCATTCTTCTTGAATATGTTGACAAATGTGACTCATTGTTGGGAAAATAGTGAAGTGGGTATTTATTATGTCTTTAATAATTGGCTGCAATTCACAAAATGTAGGCAAAAATTGAACGATAGTTTGGAGTCTTGCAATTATGTGGTGCCTGTTGCATAGTAAAACACCCCAAGGTTTGGAGGCACAAAACAATGCAGATGTTTGAATATGGAGCAAAAATAAACTGCTGGAGGAATTCAGTGGGTCAGACAGCATCTGCGGTGGGAATAGATAGGTGGCTTGAAAAGACGTTGGGGCGGGATAAAGCCTGGCAAGTGAGGGTGGGTACAGGTGAGGAGGATTTGATTAACCAATGAGTGGAGTAAGTGGGAAAGGCTAGGGATGAAAAGGAGACAATGATGTTAAATAAGGAGGGCAGAGGAGTGAAAAGTAGTGCCAGAGAGAGGATTAACGGTAGAAGGGGACAGGGGTGGGGAAAGGGGCAGGATAGTGAGAGATGGGCACCAGATTGGTGGGGGGGGGGCAAGAACGAGACAGGGGCATGGGGATGGGTGTGGTACTTAAAATTGGAAAATTCAATATTCATACCACACACAAACTGTGAGGAATAGCACCTCATACTGCCCATGGATAGCTTACAACCCAACGGTACAAACATTGAATTCTCTATTTGTAGGTAACACACCCCCTCCTTTCCATCTGCTTTCATTCCCCTCCATCTCCTGTATCCCACTTATTCCTCAACCCCCCTCCTCCTCCTACATTCCTTCTTCTGAATTCACAAGTTGTAACTCTTCAATCCTTCTGTCTCATACCTTTTGATTTAATCTCTGACCTTCATTCCAACCATTTACCTTTCAAAAGGACCCTGGACTATGTCCACCTATTACCTGCCACACTTTGTCCTGCCTCTCCTCTCTCCCAACTGTCTTCCCCACCCCCGCCCCCACCTCCCATAATCATTCTGTAGAAGGGTCACCTATCTGTGGTCTCAAGAGATACAGCCTAACCCGCTGTGTTACTCCAGCACTTTGTGTCCTTTTGTGTAAACCAGCAACTGTACTTCCTTGTTTCTCAATATTTACTGCAAACCTACCAACTCCCACACCAACCTAGACTAAACCTCTTCCCATCTTGTCTCTGTGGAGAAAGAGTTAAATAGTGGTGCTCTTATAGGATTGGAACAAAGAATGCTCCACATAGCCAACTGAAAAGAAAGACTAGCTTGGACCCTTGTGTGTGCCCATGGCTATACCGTTGTGGAAGGCGGGGAAAGAGCAGGCAGTAACGATGGGCCTGCCAGAGCAATCTTGTTTGGGAGAGATAGAGGTGAGAGAGATAAGAGATAGAATAAGTGGTATGGGGTGATGACCAATAGCTTTGGGGGCTGTGGAGAAGGAATCTCCTGAAGTAATGAAATTTGTAATGGTTTGGGAGACAGTGGCCTGGTGTTTTTTTGATGGGCTCTTGGTCAAGGGGCAGATATTAGGAGGTCTCCAAGACCTTTGCTTGGCCTCGGCAAGGTAGATGTTAGTCCAACAGACTACAACGGCATTGCCCTTATCTGCAGGTTTATTTTAAAAAATCACACTGGTATTACTAACGTACAACTAATTAATGCTGTTGGCAGGTAATTATCTTATAGCCAGCTGCCTTTGCCAAAAGGTATCACTCATGAGCAAATCTCTCTCCTCACTGGCAGTTGAAACATAATGTGAAAAAATGTGAGGTCATCCATTTTATTGGAAAAAATAGAAAGGCGATTTCTTAAAGAGTGAGTGGTTGAAAGTTATTGGTGTTCAGAAGCACTTGAGTGGCCTTGTGGATGATGCACTGAAAGATAATGTGCGGCTTCAGCAAACGATCAGAAAGGCATTTGGTAAGTGGGCTTCTTTGCAAAGCGATTTGAATACAAGATTAGAGAGTAGAGCAATAAAGGGACAAGAGAGACAAGAGTAGGGCAATAAAGAGGTAGAATCTGGAATATTATGTGCAGGTCTGTCTGCCCTACCTTAGAAAAAACATTTTTACAAATGAGGGATTGCAGCCAAGTCTCTCAAGATTGATGTTGTAGGAAGGAACAGCAGATGCTGGTTCAAACCAAAGACAGACACAAAATGCTGCAGTAACTCAGCAGGACGGGCAGCATCTCTGGATAGAAGGAACGGGTGACTTTTTTGGTCGAGACCCTTCTTCAGACTCAGTCTGAGTCTGAGTCTGAAAAAGGGTCTCAACCCGAAACATCACCCATTCCTTCTATCCAGACAAGCTGCCTGTCCCGCTGAGTTACTCCAGCATTTTGTGTCTCTCCCCACATTGTTTCCTGGGATGCAGGATTTCTCAAATAAGAAGGAATAGGCAGATGAGGCCTGTAATCTCTTGAGGACAAAAGAATAAGAAGTGATCTCATGAAACGTACATAAATCCTACGAGGCTTGTCAGGATAGGGGTGGATTTGATTATTCCAATGATGGTGGTGCCTAGAACTGCAGAACTGTTTCAATTAAAGAGCCAGCTATGGCGAGTCCGAAAACTTGTTGGTTGTAGAAGAAGTTTATTGCAGCCGCAATATTCGAATACAAAGTTAAACAACAAGGTAAAGGACAACCATCAAAAACTTACTGTCTTCTTCGAAGACTTCGCCGAACTGAACATTTCGGGCGCCAAAAGCGCACATGACAACGCTGGCCAATCAGCGATGTCGCTCTCTGGACCAATCCCTACGGTCGCGCTCACACGTGACCTTGCTGGCCAATCTGAGGGTTCGACGACCCGGACCATTCTCTATGGTCGCTACATGACCCCCCCCAGAACCCGAGGTACGGAACCTAGCAGGGAGCCGGATTTCGCGACCATAACGAGTAAGGAGAGGGGCAGCCTGAACCACAGGAGCAGGGGATTCCGGACTTGGAGGAACTGCCGGAACGGGGGGTCCTGGAGGAACTGCCGGAACGGGGGGTCCTGGACTGAGCGGAACTGATGGAGGTCGGCCTCTCCTAGGGGTTTGGCCGACCAGGACTGGTTGATCCGGATCCAAGTGTGCAGGTTTGAGCCGAGACACCGAGACGAGCTCACTCCTGCCGCACATGTCTAAGGTGAAGGTAGCCGTTCCCTTACGCAAAACCCGGAACGGCCCTTGATAGACCCTCTGCAACGGGGCACGATGGGAATCTTTTCGCAGAAACACAAACTCACAGTCCTTCAGGGAAGGCGGTTCATGTACCATGGGACACCCATGATGTGAAGTCGGAACTGGAGCCAGGGAACCCACCCGTGCCCGGAGAGATGCTAAGACTGATGGGACTGGGGGCAGCTGGTCTGAGGGGTCCGGAAACAAATCTCCGGGTACTCGAAGTGTCGAGCCATATACTAGCTCCGCAGACGACGCACCGAGATCTTGCTTAGGAGCAGTCCGGATGCCCAGAAGAACCCAGGGGAGTTGGTCTACCCAGTCCGGGCCTTCAAGCCTTGCACTGAGGGACGCCTTAAGTTGACGGTGGAACCTTTCTACAAGTCCATTTGCCTGGGGATGGTATGCAGTAGTGGGTTGTAACTTGGAACCGTACAGTTCTGCGAGCACGGCCCAGAGGGACGAAGTGAACTGCGGCCCCCTGTCAGTGGTAATAACTGCCGGGACCCCGAAACGAGCTACCCAATGGAGGGCCAAAGTCCTGGCACAAGAGGCTGCCGAGATATCAGACAATGGGAAAGCCTCTGGCCACCGGGTGAACCGATCCACCACCGTGAGGAGGTGGGTGTAGCCCCGGGAGGAAGGCAAAGGCCCGACCAAATCCACGTGGATGTGGAAAAAACGAACTGCTGGGACCTCGAACCCCTGTACGGGAGGCTGGACATGGCGCTGGACTTTAGCGGTCTGACAGGGAACGCAGGAACGCGCCCAACCCGCTACCTGTTTCCGTAGGCCATGCCAGACAAACCGAGCTGCTACTAAAGCAGAGGTGGAGCGGATGGACGGGTGCGCCAGCCCATGAATGGCATCAAAAACCTGGCGCTGAAGGGAGGGCGGTACTACCGGCCTGGGACGGGGAAGGGAAACATTACACCAGACTTTTGTGCCTTCCGACCCGCAGGCTACCTGAGCCAACTTCAATCCCGAAGTGGTGGACTGGTATGCCGAGGCGGTATCCGCTAGAAGCTGTGCCTCCGCAAGCTCCTGGGGATCCACCTCGCAGTCCACCGCCGAAATAGGGGAAAAAGCAGGTCTAGACAGGGCGTCAGCAACGGCATTAAGCTTACCCGCGACATGACGGACATCGGTGGTAAATTCGGAGATAGCAGTCAGGTGTCGCTGCTGGCGGGCCGACCATGGGTCAGACAATTTGAAAAATGCAAATGTTAATGGTTTGTGGTCAGTAAAGGCTACAAATGGGCGGCCCTCAAGGAAATACCTGAAATGACGAACAGCTAAATAGAGGGCCAGAAGCTCTCGGTCAAATGCGCTATACTTCAGCTCAGCTGAATTTAGTTGCCGGCTGAAAAACGCCAAGGGCTGCCAACGGCCACCGACCTGCTGCTCCAAGACCCCGCCCACCGCCACGTCAGAGGCGTCAACCGTCAGGGCCGTGGGGGCGGAGGGGCTCGGGTGGACCAACATGGTGGCGTCTGCTAATGCTGCCTTAGCTGCTGTAAAAGCCGACTCTGCGGCCGGGGACCATATCAACTCTACCGGTTTTCCCGCAAGGCACTGGAAGAGCGGGCGCATGACCCGCGCAGCTGCCGGAACGAACCTATGGTAGAAGTTAACCATACCTACGAACTCCTGTAGTCCTTTTACTGTGGTGGGCCTGGGAAATGCCCGGATAGCCTCCACCTTCTCGGGCAAAGGGGAGGCGCCGGCAGGGGTAATTCTGTGCCCTAAAAAATCAAGAGAAGGGAGGCCGAATTGACACTTGGAGGGTTAGATAATGAGCCCGTGGTCTTGGAGCCGCTGGAACACAGTCCGCAAGTGGACCTGGTGTTCCTGCACTGAGGGGCTGGTGACCAGGATGTCGTCTAAATAAATAAACAAAAAGGGTAAACCCCGACCCACACGGTCCATCAGTCGTTGGAAAGCCTGTGCCGCGTTCTTTAAACCGAAAGGCATACGCAACCATTCAAACAACCCGAACGGAGTAATCGTGGCAGTTTTCTGTATGTCCTCCGGCCGCACCGGAATCTGGTGGTATCCTCGCACCAAATCGATTTTGGAGAACACCACCGCTCTTTCCAGCCCAGACGAAAAGTCCTGTAGGTGCGGTATGGGGTAGCGATCAGCCGTGGTGACAGCAATGAGATGCCGATAATCGCCACATGGTCTCCACCCCCCAGATGCCTTGGAGACCATATGCAACGGCGAGGCCCATGGGCTGTCGGACTGACGGACAATGCCCATTTCCTCCATCTTCCTAAATTCCGCCCGTGCCACCACCAGTTTGTCTGGCGGTAGTCTCCTGGCCCGAGCGAAAACGGGAGGGCCCTCGGTGCGGATGTGATGGACCACGCCGTGCTTGGCCGAAGGCGTGTCAAAATGTTGGATGAGCAGCTCTGGAAACTCCGCCAGGATCTCAGCATACGAGTCAGGGGCCGCGACGACGGCCTGGACAGTAGGGCTGGGCGGGGAGGCGATTGTCGGAGCGACGGGCTCCTCGCTGGCGGAGGGTCGGAGGTCGTTACCGCGGACATCAGGGACCAGTGAAAAAGCCCAGAGAAAATCTGCACCTAGGATCGCTTGTCTGACGTCTGCTATGATGAATGGCCATTCGTACGTGCGGAGGCCTAACACAAGGGACATCTTCCGTATACCGAAAGTGCGAATGGGGCTGCCATTAACCGCGATGAGGGTGGGACCTGTCTTACCCGTTCTGGTTTCGAGGTCGGTCGGCGGCACTATACTGACGATGGCTCCCGTGTCTACCAAAAATTCTGTGTCCGTGAATCGATCGTGGACGTAGGGGCGTCGGTTCTGGCCAATCGCAACTGCCCCTATGTACGATCGGCCGAGGCATTTCCCGCGAAGGTACAAGGTGAGCGGCAGTTGCGGGATTCTCTACCCCATCGTAGGTGATAATAGCACCAGCCGCGCTTGTGCGGATCTTTTTGGCGGGCTTTCGGAGAACTGGCGGGAGACGCGGCGCCATCTTGATGTCGCTGTGGCGTGGTCACTGATGTCGAGACCTTGTTGATCGAACCGCTTGCCTTGTTTTTAGCCGCTATGAGCGCGTCCGCTTTCGCTGCATATGCTTCGGGGTCCTTAAAAGAACAAGCCGTGAGCAGCAGTCGGACATCCTCAGGAAGCTTCTCTCGGAATGCTTGTTCGAACATGAGGCAATCCGTATGCTCACCGGCTAGCATCATCATCTCGACCATGAGAACGGACGGCCGTCGATCTCCGAGGTCCGGTAGGTGCAGAAGTCTTTCAGCGCAATCATGCCTATTAAACCCGAAGGTTCGCAGTAACAATTTCTTCATTGCCTCGTACTTGCTTTCCGCAGGCGGATTAACGATGAACCGCATCACGCGTGTGGTCGTCTCCGGTGATAGAGCGCTGACGAGATAGTAATACTTCGTCGAGTCGGCCGATATGTTCTTTATATGAAATTGGGCTTCGGTGTGGACAAACCAAGATTGCGGTGAATGTGTCCAAAACAACGGAAGGTGAACGCTTACCGCGCTTAACTCCGGTGTGCCAGGCGCGGCATTCAACAACGAGGCGTCGTGTTCCTGCATAGTCGGTGATCGTCCAGATCACGTCGGGGTCACCAATATGGCGAGTCCGAAAACTTGTTGGTTGTAGAAGAAGTTTATTGCAGCCGCAATATTCGAATACAAAGTTAAACAACAAGGTAAAGGACAACCATCAAAAACTTACTGTCTTCTTCGAAGACTTCGCCGAACTGAACATTTCGGGCGCCAAAAGCGCACATGACAACGTTGGCCAATCAGCGATGTCGCTCTCTGGACCAATCCCTACGGTCGCGCTCACACGTGACCTTGCTGGCCAATCTGAGGGTTCGACGACCCGGACCATTCTCTATGGTCGCTACACAGCCATTCAAGACAGAGCTGAGAAGAATCTTTGGAATTCACTATCTATTGTGCGAATTTTGTGAATGTTTAGTCATTAAATATACGTAAAACTGATTGATAGCCTATGGGTATTAGCTGAATCAGGGAATATGGGGAGAATGCAGCAAATTACAGTGACTGCAGCACAGTTGCACAGTTGGTAGAACTGCTGCCTCACAATTTCAGAGACTTGGATTTCTTTCCCGTACTACAATCAATCCAAAGAAGGGTCCCGACCCAAAACATCACTTGTCCCTGTTCTCCAGAGCTGCTGCCTGACCCGTTGTGCTACTCCAGCAATTGGCCTATTTTTGTAAATCAGCATCTGCAGCTCCTTGTGTCTGAACATTTTCCTTACAGCTGCTTGTGGAAGCTACCATTATATCAAAAAATAAGTTAATTGTTATTAAGTGCTTTAGACCTTTCATGAAATCCTGAAAGTTGCTACATAAATGCAAGTTACTTCTTCCATTACTTGAATGTGTAAAACTAAAGGAGAAATTCTTCTTGATAAATGCCTTTAAGATTTTCATGTTGAAGCTCACATTAACTGCTACAAATGCACTTAAAGTCCTCGATGGCTATAAATACAGGTTCCTAAATAATCATTATTGTACGCAAGGCAAGATCGAATTATATCTATTTTGTTATTTTGCAAACATCTTGCAGATTTCTGTTTGCTGAGGTGCAGAAGTGACAAAGGTCATGAATTTATTTGTGCTTAGCTCACACGTGAGTGTATAAGTTAATTTTTTTTTAAATGTTAAACTCATTTAAAAAAAAATGTTAAACTCACAACCTTCCCAGATTAAATATCTGAATGATAATCCGGATCTTGCATGAATCTATATGCTAATTATTTTTGCAGACACTCTGCTAGTTAAGAATGATCAAAAAGTTTGCAAACTTAATTTAAAATTCTGTCGATGTTCAGCAACCATGTATGACCTATTAACTGAAGACTAGGAGAGACCTTACAAGGGTACGGTAGCAATCCTTTCACATCACATTCATTGTCTGTTAAGGAGCCGTTAATATAGTCAATTTGTCGGTATGGTCTGCCTTTCCATCTTCAATGTGAAATGTTCAGCTTCAGTGACATACGTCAAAAGCCAATCACAGTGACACAAACTGAATTATATTACACGGATCATTACTTCCTGTCTGTGTGGGCCAGTGCAGCTCCTGGCTGGGATCTGATCTTCAGCTCTTTACAGAAAGTAAGGAACACCTCTTGGAAGTGAATTATTCTTTCATGCATTACAAATCTCTAGCATTATTGAGGACCACACTGAGAACTGCCATAACACATATTAAGATATACAGTATCAACGGTGACTCACTGAGACTAATCTTACACTGATATTTAGTGAGATAGTGCAGAAGAAATTTAGAAATACATTTATTCTTTTAAAATCCTCCACAAACTGGTTACTGGAAAATAAGTTAAATGCTACCTTAAGGATGAAGGTGAGAGGTCTGATTATTTAAGTTTAAAACCTTTGATTGTATGGGGATGAGGTGATGGATAAGGAAGACACATGGATAGGGAAGAAACCAAAGTAAAGTGAAAAATAAGCTCAGGAACTTAATAAATAAGGGATCTCATGTACAGTTAAAATAACATGGATTAGAATCTCCTGTGCAAGATAATGAAAATCAAATATAAAAGTTATAAACTGGTGATGAAATAGGATAGAATACATTAAAGCCAAGCCAAGCAGTCGAGTACTGAATAGACTAGACTCAACAAAGAAACGCCTTTCATTTATCATTTGCCATCTGTGTCACTCAAAGTGTTTCAAAATGGTTTGTGTTCTTCCAGTGCAGTCAGTTTTTAATGCAGATAGCAGTGACAGCCATTTCACATCCAGAACTAGCCCGCAACCAGAGGGTGAGTTCCATGTAGAGAAAAAGCAGGAACCGGTTTGCTGTAAGTGGACCACCCAAAAAATATCTTTCCACATTATTGGTAACTTAATTAGATTGTTGCCACAATAGTTGAGAGAGGAAAGTTGAATCGGACACAAGGAAGGCTTTCTGTTCTTCTGTAAACAGTGTCAGGAGATTTTTAAAATCTACTTGATTTCCAGCCAACACCTTGAAATGAACCATATGGCTCTTTCTCTGCTGTTTTCTGGTTGCCATTAGCCAGGGTCACACTCCTGTGTCATTGGTGATCGAAGGTGCATAGCTTGTCGACTGCATCTCGCGTCAATCCCGAAAACGGAGAACAGCACACACTTCAGGGAAATACACGGAACTGCAGATGCTGGATTCCAACAAAAAGCATAAAGTGCTGGAGTAAATCAGCAGGTCAGGCAGCATCTCTGAAGGACATAGAGAAGTGAAGTACCAGGTTGGGACACTTCCTCAGACTGATTGTAGCAGAGGGGGGAAAGTTGGAAAATAAGTGGTTCAAGACAAAGCCTGGCAAGTGATTAGATGCAGATGGGAGTGAACAAAGACTTGAGATGAAAAGGAAGCAAAAGAGTGCAAGATAAGGAGAGAAGATGTGTGAAATGTGAAGACAGAGCATGGGATATAGGTGGAAGGGGAAGGGAGGAAAGGAGAAAAAGGGGGAGGGGCAGGATATTGATGGAAATGATGCCTATCCTGTGAAGCCATGAGGGAAAAAGAGAGGGGGTGCTACCCAAATTTGAAGAATTCAATGTTCAGACTGCTGGGTTGTAAGCACTGTAGGAAAAAACACTGCAGATGCTGGTTAAAATCAATGGCAGCCACACAATGCTGGAGTAACTCAGCGGGTCATGCAGCATCTTGGAAGAGAAAGAATGGGTGACGTTTCGGGTCAAGACCCTTCTTCGGTCTGAAGAAGGGTTTCGACCCGAAATGTCACCCATTCCTTCTCTCCCGAGATGCTGCATGACCCACTGAGTTACTCCAGCATTGTGTGTCTACCTTGGGTTGTAAGCACATTAGGCACCTTTATACTGGCCAGATGACTGACTAGGTTTAGATACAAATAGAGTATGCACAGATGTAGTAAGACATAAAAACCTACTATACAGCACTGTATTCCACACCCATGTGTCTTCAATTACTAAATATCACAATAGAAGCTGCCAAAACATATTATGTAGATTCCGTTAAATCTAAGGCTACATCAAATGAGGCAAAACAAAATAATTGTCTTCATTGTTAGAGAATAGGGATGTATAACAGATTTATTTTATTGGTATTTAAGTCATATCCATCTAATAAAAATGCACATTTATATTATTACCAAATTAATCCCCTCAATATAATCGCTTTATGTTAATATCCATAAGAGAAAAGATATCTCCTTTCTAAAGAAATATCCGACCACTTTGTACCTACTGGCGAGACCAACATCTATCTACTTAAACTCTCGTTTGTTTGTTTGTTTGTTCCTGAACTACAGCCAAAATGGTACACGATAGCACAACAATTTTTGGTCCACCTTACTCGCCGTCGTCCCTTTGGTGCTAATGGAAGAAGTTTCATTAAAATCGGTGTTATATTTTTTAAGTTATTCACATTTTAATTGGAGTTGGAGAGGCAGTTGGATGACCTCAGGGCCATCCGGGAATGCGAGAGTTTCCTCGACAGGACCTATTGTGAGGCTGTCACGCCAAGGGTCCAGGTCGAGCGAAGGTGGGAGACTGTTTCCGGGGGGAGTGGACGTGGACTACAGGAGACCCCAGTGGCTGTGCCTATTGCAAATAGGTATACCCTCTTGGGAACTGTCGGGGCAGAAGACGTTTCCAGTCCGAGTGGCGGACCTGTTGGCAAGGATACACGACAGGGGAGACCGAAGTCTGGAAGAGCCGTAGTGGTCGGTGACTCCATAGTCCGAGGGACGGATAGAAGATTCTGTGGCAGCAGGAGGGACTTGAGGATGGTCTGTTGCCTCCCTGGTGCCAGGGTTCAACACATCACAGACCGGCTTCAGAAAATCCTAGCGAGGGAAGGCGATCAACCTGAAGTCGTTGTGCACGTGGGCACGAATGACGTCGGGCGGAAGAGGAAGGAGGTGCTACAGCGGGAGTTTAGAGAGTTGGGAAAAACGCTGAGAAGTAGGACGTCGAAGGTAGTTATCTCTGGACTGCTACCGGTACCTCGTGCTGGTGAGGCCAGGAACAGAGAGATAGAGGGTATGAATTTATGGCTGAGGGACTGGTGCAGAGAGCAGGGATTTAGATTTCTGGACCACTGGGATCTCTTCTGGGCTAGGGGTGACTTGTACAAAAGGGACGGGTTGCATCTTAACAGCAGGGGGACAAACATTCTGGCAGGCAGGTTTGCTAGTGTGACACCTGTGGCTTTAAACTAAGTAGTGGGGGGGAGGGGTTAACAAATTGTGAATATGAAGATGAGGTAAAAGGGAATACAGGAGATATTGCAAAAGACTCTCGGAAGAATGGGAACAGAAGTTCTAGAGCGGAAAAGAAATTAAGGGCAGGGCCAATTGTGAACGATGTGAGAGGGGAGGTAAATACAGAAGTTAAAGTGTTGTACTTAAATGCGCGTAGTATAAAAAATAAAGTGGATGAGCTTGAGGCTCAGTTAGTCATGGGCAAGTATGATGTTGTAGGGATCACTGAGACATGGCTACAAGAGGACCAGGGCTGGGAACTGAATATTCAGGGGTACACAACGTATAGAAAAGACAGACAGGTGGGCAGAGGGGGTGGGGTTGCTCTGATGGTAAGGAATGATATTCATTCCCTTGCAAGGGGTGACATAGAATCAGGAGATGTTGAATCAGTATGGATAGAAATGAGAAATTGTAAGGGTAAAAAGACCCTAATGGGAGTTATCTATAGGCCCCCAAACAATAGCCTCGACTTAGGGTGCAAGTTAAATCAGGAGATAAAATTGGCGTGTCAAAAATGTAATGCTACGGTGGTTATGGGAGATTTCAACATGCAGGTAGACTGGGAAAATCAGGTTGGAAATGGACCCCAGGAAAGAGAGTTTGTAGAGTGCCTTCGAGATGGATTCTTAGAACAGCTTGTACTGGAGCCTACCAGGGAGAAGGCAATTCTGGATTTAGTGTTGTGTAATGATCCTGATCTGATAAGGGGACTAGAGGTAAAAGAGCCATTAGGAGGCAGTGATCACAACATGATAAGTTTTACTCTGCAAATGGAAAGGCAGAAGGGAAAATCGGAAGTGTCGGTATTACAGTATAGCAAAGGGGATTACAGAGGCATGAGGCGGGAGCTGGCCAAAATTGATTGGAAGGAGGCCCTAGCAGGGAAGACGGTAGAACAGCAATGGCAGGTATTCCTGGGAATAATGCAGAGGTTGCAGGATCAATTTATTCCAAAGAGGTGGAAAGACTCTAAGGGGAGTAAGAGACACCTGTGGCTGACAAGGGAAGTCAGGGACAGCATAAAAATTAAGGAGAGGAAGTATAACATAGCAAAGAAGAGTGGGAAGACAGAGGATTGGGACTCTTTTAAAGAGCAACAAAAGTTAACTAAAAAGGCAATACGAGGAGAAAAGATGAGGTACGAGGGTAAACTAGCCAATAATATAAAGGAGGATAGCAAAAGTTTTTTTAGGTACGTGAAGAGGAAAAAAATAGTCAAGGCAAATGTGGGTCCCTTGAAGACAGAAGCAGGGGAATTTATTATGGGGAACAAAGAAATGGCAGACGAGTTAAACCGTTACTTTGGATCTGTCTTCACTGAGGAAGATACACACAATCTCCCAAATGTTCTAGGGGCTGGAGAACCTAGGGTGATGGAGGAACTGAAGGAAATCCACATTAGGCAGGAAATGGTTTTGGGTAGACTGATGGGACTGAAGGCTGATAAATCCCCAGGGCCTGATGGTCTGCATCCCAGAGTACTTAAGGAGGTGGCTCTAGAAATAGTGGAAGCATTGGAGATCATTTTTCAATGTTCTATAGATTCAGGATCAGTTCCTGTGGATTGGAGAATAGCAAATGTTATCCCACTTTTTAAGAAAGGAGGGAGAGAGAAAACGGGTAATTATAGACCAGTTAGTCTGACATCAGTGGTGGGGAAAATGCTGGAGTCAATTATAAAAGACGAAATTGCTGAGCATTTGGATAGCAGTAACGGGATCGTTCCGAGTCAGCATGGATTTACGAAGGGGAAATCATGCTTGACAAATCTACTGGAATTTTTTGAGGATGTAACTAGGAAAATTGACAAGGGAGAGTCAGTGGATGTGGTGTACCTCGACTTTCAGAAAGCCTTCGACAAGGTCCCACATAGGAGATTAGTGGGCAAAATTAGGGCACATGGTATTGGGGGTAGGGTACTGACATGGATAGAAAATTGGTTAACAGACAGAAAGCAAAGAGTGGGGATAAATGGGTCCCTTTCGGAATGGCAGGCAGTGACCAGTGGGGTACCGCAAGGTTCGGTGCTGGGACCCCAGCTATTTACGATATACATTAATGACTTAGACGAAGGGATTAAAAGTACCATTAGCAAATTTGCAGATGATACTAAGTTGGGGGGTAGTGTGAATTGTGAGGAAGATGCAATAAGGCTGCAGGGTGACCTGGACAGGTTGTGTGAGTGGGCGGATACATGGCAGATGCAGTTTAATGTAGATAAGTGTGAGGTTATTCACTTTGGAAGTAAGAATAGAAAGGCAGATTATTATCTGAATGGTGTCAAGTTAGGAGGAGGGGGAGTTCAACGAGATCTGGGTGTCCTAGTGCATCAGTCAATGAAAGGAAGCATGCAGGTTCAGCAGGCAGTGAAGAAAGCCAATGGAATGTTGGCCTTCGTAACAAGAGGAGTTGAGTATAGGAGCAAAGAGGTCCTTCTACAGTTGTACCGGGCCCTGGTGAGACCGCACCTGGAGTACTGTGTGCAGTTTTGGTCTCCAAATTTGAGGAAGGATATTCTTGCTATGGAGGGCGTGCAGCGTAGGTTCACTAGATTAATTCCCGGAATGGCGGGACTGTCATATGTTGAAAGGCTGGAGCGATTGGGCTTGTATACACTGGAATTTAGAAGGATGAGGGGGGATCTTATTGAAACATATAAGATAATTAGGGGATTGGACACATTAGAGGCAGATAACATGTTCCCAATGTTGGGGGAGTCCAGAACAAGGGGCCACAGTTTGAGAATAAGGGGTAGGCCATTTAGAACGGAGATGAGGAAGAACTTTTTCAGTCAGAGGGTGGTGAAGGTGTGGAATTCTCTGCCTCAGAAGGCAGTGGAGGCCAGTTCGTTGGATGCTTTCAAGAGAGAGCTGGATAGAGCTCTTAAGGATAGCGGAGTGAGGGGGTATGGGGAGAAGGCAGGAACGGGGTACTGATTGATAGTGATCAGCCATGATCGCATTGAATGGCGGTGCTGGCTCGAAGGGCTGAATGGCCTACTCCTGCACCTATTGTCTATTGTCTATTGTCTATTGTCTAAAATCTATCTCCTCGGGAAGGAGGGAGGGAGGGAGGGGGGAGGGGGGGAGGTGGAGGGAAGGAGGGGGGAGGAGGGAGGATAAGGGGGGTTGAGGGGATGGAGTGGGGGGGAGGGGAGCGTGCTGCACCAATGCAGGAGAGGTTTGGGCCCAACGGGTCCACTTGGTCTAGTACATTTTAACCCAAGCTATTCAGACTAGGATGGGGAATTGTATTTTTGCCATGCTGAATTCTGCCATTCATATATTTTCAAGAATGTCAGCTCTGAAATAGAGCAGGACAGCATTTCCTCATCATCTTTTTTATTTGAGGTTAACCCGACAATAATTTGACCCACAAGCAAATGCCAATGGCTGAATTAAGCTTTCAATTTAACAAATTGATAAATTAATCTGCTTCTCTTAAAACAGATCGCCATAAATTAATGAAATCTGAAAGAGATCATCAATCATTCTATAAAAGTGAGACATCGTAAGGTTAAAAAAATCTGCCAATTAAACTCTGCCAAAAATCTTGGAATTAAGAGAATAGATGCAGAAATTGCATGTAGAAAATATTCTGTGCATGTTTTGAAGAGATAGTGTACCTACAGTTATCAAACTGATCAAACGTATCACAATTCACCCTGATGCTGGACAGTTCAGGCATTCCTGACCCTATGGCAGAGTTTGATCAAAATATCATGACTTTGTTGTTCAATCATAATATTGCAATGTACTTGCTATGCACCAAATCAGGAACCATACGTGAATTGAAGCATCCCTGCTAAAACATCTAGGTTATCTTCAGTATCTCCTTACATTGATTTCCATATGTTCCATTTTTATAGACAGCACTGATTAAACATCATAATGAAGATAATTGCAGTTTCCCAATCTGGTCGCTCAATAATGTAAGGGACCTTATTAACCAAACACATTATTAATGTAACCCTTTCCCAATGCTGATTTCCTGCTCTCCCCTTACTTCACGTCTCCTATTTATCTTCACCTCCCCATTTTCACCCACTTCAATTGTCGCCCTCCCTTTTTCTTTTCCACCCTTGCTCTTGCCCTCCTATTTTCCTTGTTTCCATAACAGCCTTTGCCAAAACACTTGGCGGGCAGCATACAAATGAGACCATGGCTCTGTGCCCGTGGAGCTCATCTGGAAAATATCTTTGGTTCCTAACATTTTTAAATGGCAGAAACCCTCAATTGAATGTTCCCAAAGTAAGGATGAGCTATTTCAACTATTATTTCGCTGACATGAAATTTGGCAAAGTCTAGTACAAATTTAGCACCTAAAAAATGGGTGAAATCCAATTTCTAATGTATCATCCTTTGTTGTTAACACAGATCTGTGCAGATTATGAGATCCATCAAAGCATTCCTTCTCTCCAGAGATGCTGCCTGTCCTGCAGAGTTACTCCAGCATTTTGTGTCTATCTTCGATTTAAACCAGCATCTGCAGTTCTTTCCTACAAAGTTGGGGTTGTATAGGAAGGAACTGCAGATGCTGGTTTACACCGAAGGTAGACACAAAATGCTGGAATAACTCAGCAGGACAGGCAGCATCTTTGGAGAAAAGGAATGGGTGACGTTTCGGGTCGAGCCGAACATTGCAGTCTGAACATTGAATTCTCGACCTGAATCGGCACCCATTCCTTCTCTCCAGGAAAGTTGTGGGTTGTTAAGTTTAAAAAGATGGCAGAATGTTAGCCGAGAAGTTGAGAGTAGCAGTGACCTTGATTTTGATTGTGAGAGCAGGCTAAGAACTGTAGATTACATATCTCTTCAAGAACTGTCTTTTTATAGTGTTACCTAGGCAGGCATAGCTCTTCAGGGAAGTGTACAAGTGAACAGGTATCCCTGTAAAAACTCTGGGGAGATAAGCTTTTGGGTAAAACACCTTTGCACACTTCTTCCCACATGCTCTTGTGCTTTCACAGGAAGCCTTGAAGACATTTCCACACCATTTGCATTGCCACGGCATCCAGCAAGGGGATTATAGGCAAACATTAATCATATTTTTTTAATAATCAAGCACCATTCTGAGTGAAAGTAAGTAATTGACTTGATTCACCTCTTGCTATTGATATATCAAGGTGAAGAAGTTAGAGTTGAAAAACAGGGACTTGCAAAACTGTTAAAAAATTGATCAGTGTGGTGCTGTTTCGCATAAACAATTCAAATTCATCCGAATGTAGTAAGAATCAGAAATTAATAGTGGATTCAATGAATGTCCTTGGAAAGATGAAGCAAGATACAAATATTGATCTGAACCATATTCAGAAAGGGCAGTGCATTTACATTGTTGAAGAAATAAAAGATGAAGGTTGCCTTGATAATGCAGAGCAAGACAAGGGAGGCCTAATGTAGCCCAGAGCCGAGATAGGAAAACTTGCTTCTATCCTGTCCAGATCTGTGAGAGAGAAGTTGGAGCATCTCCCAGATCTAGGAGCAGTGTTCATGACTTGGATGGACACAATTTATAAAACAGAAAGTACTGCCAATAATCTTAACATGACGATTTTTGTGAAATTCTTCTGTTGTTTTAACAAATAAATGATCCCACTTAAGTAACATTTATAAACTAACAAAAGAATGGGTCTGATAGAAACACGTTGAGTGCATTATGCTCTCACTGATAATAGTTATTTCCAACTTGTAAAAATGTTTGATGGAAAATTAAGTGCTTGGAATTAAAGATCTTCTTGGAGACTGCTTTAGCAACAGAGGAGAAAGTGAGAGCTCCAAGAGGGTCAGTGGAAAGGGAAGCCAACAATGCTTCTGGATGAAGAGGGAACACATTAAGGGGTGAGAGATGGAAGTTTGTGAGTAGATATGGAGTCAAAGAGTCATAGAGTGATACAGTGTAGAAACAGGCCCTTGGGCCCTACTTGCCCATGCTGGCCAACAATGTCCCAGCTACACTCATCCCACCTGCCTGTATTTGGCCCATAATCCCTCCAAACCTGTCCTATCCATGTACCAGTCTAACTGTTTCTTAAAAGTTGGGATAGTCCCTGCCTCAACTACCTCCACTGGCAGCTTGTTCCATACACCCACCACCCTTAGTGTGAAAAGGTTACTCCCTTAGATTCCTATTAAATCTTTTCCCTTTCAGCTTAAACATATGTCCTCTGGTCCTCGATTCACCTACTCTGGGTAAGAGACTGTGCATCTACCTATTATTCTTATGATTTTATACACCTTTGTAAGATCACCCCTCATCCTCCTGCACTCCAAGGAGATGAGTCCAGGCCTACTCAATCTCTGCCTCTAGTCCTGGCAACATCCTTGTAAATCTTCTCTGTACCCTTCATAAGGGGATGAAGGAATAATTAATCATGCTTTTGAAAAGCAAAAAACAGAGATTTTTATTGCTTCATTGAAGGGTAGATGCAATGGGAATTGAGTCACTGAACTGCAAGGGAATTTAAAGTTAGGAGACTGAGGGCATATGATAAGCAACAGAAAACATTAGTGTTAGGCGTGAAATAATCAATTACTTATTTATTCTAAAACCTTGTTCACGGATCTTTCATTGCTTAGCTTATAAAGAACAACTGAATGCGCCTCATAAATCAATAGAATATAAGGCCCTTAATCATTAAAAAATTAATATTTGCAGCAAGTAAGAATTTATTTGTTCTATCTGGGACACATATGTGTATTGATTAATTCATTTTATTGCACATTTAAAAGCATTCACTGAAGTTTTGCTCCAGGAAGTAGCCTGTTTGGATAGTTCAATCCAATTTACAAAGACTACTGCCAGATTCAAGTCATGCTCACTCTGTGAAGAAAACAAGAATGCAATCTGTATAGCACACAATCAATGCAAAGTTAAAGCAACTTCAAACTGAACTGATAGTTATGCAAAACAGTTCAATTTTCTGCTTTTTCCCATTTCACCAAGTTATCCATTTTGACATTCTAGCCAAGCTTGGTTCCTGCTTTGACAGATCGTATCATTGTGAGAAGCTATTTTGCTGTATTTTTCTGGTTTATTTTTAAACAGTGAACCAATGACGCATACAAAAGAGTATCTGAACCAACCATTCTCTGCCATTTTGTGCAATTTCTTGCTTTCACCTTAAATTGCTTTCCCTTTTGTACTTCCCTTAAAATAATTCTACTTACTCTCATTTCAGCTGATTCGACTAACTGCAGTTTAATGAACAATGCATTTATGACTTCTACTTAGAATTAATGCTGATTGGAAACAGAATCACTCCCAAACCACAGATTGTTCAGCCAACTTAAATTAAAACAAAAGCCCTTGTCAAGCAGCAGGGCCATTCTATCATGTGCATTGCCAATTTTCTGACCCATAATGGAAGGAGAAAAGTGTTTTTTTTTAAATCATACTACTTTTGTGAACAGTTAAAATAGAATTAGTGAATGCGTCACAGATAAAGTATCTTGCTAAACATTCATTGTGGCTTTCAGAAAAAATAATTGAAAAATGCCAGCAGATGCATTTGCTTTTGCTTGAAAACTTCACTGACTTTAAAAATACATTTCACAGTAAGTATATAACATCCCCCTGGAATGTACAAAAACAATATGGGGCCCTAGAGGATATCAAGAGGGTTTTGAAGGATTTGAGAAGGAAACAAATGTTTCATCAAAGCCAATGAGAGACTAACTGGTTGTGTTGCTGTAACTATTGCCACATGTGCTTGCATTCTGTCTCATCTCTTATTTAGAATTCAGGTGATTGATTGATGAAGACTGCAATAGATAGAAAGGAAGATGACATAAACAGGATCAGAAAGAAAAAAAAATACTCAAGGACTTGGATTTCATGGTAAGCGTCCTCTTTGGAGAACTGCAGCAGAGGATGAATGTTTTGGTTAATACAAGACAAAAGCAAAACAGAAAGGAAGTTGATCATTATTTTTAAAACATCATGAAGGTAATTTACCATGTGCACAGGACTAAGCGGATAAGCACAAAAGCAGAAGCTGAAATTTGGTGAATTGATTTAAATATCTGAGCATAGAGTTTAAAAACATTATGTTTAAAAATAGGAAGAATTGATCAAAAGTAAAATTCAAGATTTGAAACCAACATAACTATAAGAAATCATTTTAACACTTCAATTAAACACAAGTAGAAATGAACAAGCTTAAATTTGGTCCATATTAAACTCAGAAATATATTTTTTGAATAAGGTACCTGACTTACTGGTGATCCCTTATCGGAAATTGTTTCTGTTTTATTACTTATCGATCAGAAGTAGCCAAAGGGAAACATTTATGGAAATTAGGAGCATTAGTCTTACCCTTCACTTGTGCTGGCTCTGGAGAGAGCCCAGAGGAGCTTTACAAGAATGATCCCAGGAATGAGTGGGTTAACATATGATGATCGTTTGACAGCACTGGGTCTGTACTCGCTGGAGTTCAGAAGGATGAGGGGGACCTCATTGTAACTTACCAAATCGTGAAAGGCTTGGATACAGTGGATGTGGAGAGGATGTTTCCACTAGTGGGAGAGTCTAGGACTAGAGGTCATAGCCTCAGAATTAAAGGACGTTCCTTTAGGAAGGAGATGGGGAGAGATTTCTTTAGTCAGAGGGTGGTGAATCTGTGGAATTCTTTGCCACAGAAGGCTTTGGAGGCCAAGTCAATAGATATTTTCAAGACGGAGACAGATAGATTCATGATTAGGATGGGTGTCAGGGGTTATGGGGAGAAGGCAAGAGAATGGAGTTCAGAGGGAGAGATAGATCAGCCACGATTGAATGGTGGAGCAAACTTGATGGGCCAAATGGCCTAATTCTGCTCCTATCACTTATGACCTTATGACTTTATGACTTTCTTGGTGGAACATTATGAAGTTTCATACAAAATATTTGATTTGCATTTATCATGTACAAGAAATTGTAGAGTGTAAAAAACACCAGGAAGAAATAACTGTGAAAGAAAGAACTGCAGATGCTGGTTTAAATCGAAGGTAGACACAAAATGCTGGAGTAACTCACCGGGACAGGCAGCATCTCTGGAGAGAAGGATCTCCAGAGATGCTGCCTTTCCCACTGAGTTACTCCAGCATTTTGTGTCTACCTAGGAAGAAATAACTTACAGGTACCAGCAAATATCTAATTTCAGTCTATATTCTCGAGAGTTAATATATTTTAAGAAAAATTTAGTTTTGCCTTTTTGGACCTAAAGCCTAGATAGAGTAAGTAAAGTATGTGATTGAGTTAGAGAGGCTGCAAGAAAGATTCACAAGGATGTTGCCTGGACGGCAGGTTTGAGTTAAGGAGAGATACAGAATAGGTTGTCACCGAGTCCAGTAGAGCAAAGGAGGTTGAGGGGTGACCTTAAAGTGGTTTACAAAATCATGGGGAGCATGGTGGATGGGCATAGTCTTTTTCCAAGGATAGGGAGTCTCAAATTGGAATGCATTGACTTAAGATGAGGTTGGTGGAGGGATATTTAAAGGTGACCTGAGGGGCAAGTTATTCACACAGAGTGGTGGATATTTCAAATGAGCTGTCAGAGGAAGAGGTGGGGACAATTACATTGTTTAACTGACATTAGGGCAGTTTCAAGGACAGGAGTAATTTAGAGAGACGTGGACTGAATGCAGGCAAATGGTATTAGCTCAGGTAGGCACCTTAGTCAGCATGGATGTGTTGGGCTGAAGGGCCGTTTTCCTTGCTGTATAACACAATGACACTATGACACCTTCTTGAAATATGCATAATGTTTATGGGACTTGGCAGGGAAGAAGTGATAATATTTCCCTGATTTCTCTGTTCCGATCAAAGAGTCACTGCCTCAAAATAAGGGACCATAGAAATGCAAAAATGTTTTTTTCACCCCGATGGAGAAGAGGCTGTGAAGGTTGGTCTCTGGGTGTACAGAAGTAGAAATCAATATATTTTTTTGACAATGAGGGAAAAAAAGTCTAAGGAGTCAGGACAGGTAAATTGTGCTGACGTATAAGATTATCCAGGATGGATTCAAGATTCAAGATTCAAGATAGCTTTATTTGTCATCCAATATTGGACGAAATTCAGTCACCCACAGTCCAACAATAAAAGCATTAAATAAGCATTAAAATTACACAACCCCAAAAAAAAACCAAAACACAGTCCAACAATAAAAGCATTAAATAGGCATTCAAATTACACAACCCCAAAAACCCCCAAAACACAGTCCAACAATAAAAGCATTAAATAGGCATTCAAATTACACAACCCCAAAACCCCCAAAAACACAGTCCAACAATAAAAGCATTAAATAGGCATTCAAATTACCCAACCCCAAAAACACACAAAAAAGAAACATCCATCAAAGAAACATCCATCACAGTGAGTCTCCTCCAGTCCTCTCCTGCTCCTACTTCTATTTCTAATGTTCTTAATATGTTTTTATCAAGAGAATGCATGAGACACATTCAGATTGAATTGTCTACAAATATAATTAATACGGATGCAATATGTGTGAAGAGAAGATAATGTGCTAACCACATGTAGACTTGATCATTTAAGCTGGGGTAGAAAGAAAAACAAAAAGCGTGAAGGCAAATGGTACAAGGAGTATAAAATCAATGAATCTTCAATTAGATGAAATAAATGAAAGCATTTCAAAACAATGAAACTTGAGGAGATAAATTTCTCCTTCTTTATGACTTAATGTACAAAAAGATTGACAATAGGAAAGCAGTGATTGAATTTGGCTGTTCCACCACTTGGAACTTCCTCACAGACTTGATTTGAGATATAATAAAGAAAAATACTGGAAATCTCAAAAGTTCAAATGGCACCTGTAGAGTGAAATGCAGCAATTTTAACAATTCTAGCTGAAGAACGAGAAGAATTGCCAATGATTTCATGAATTTTCGGATTTTATTTCAGATTACCACTATTTCCACAATTCTGCTTTTTGATTTGGGACGTCCTTTGGCTTACATTTTGTTTCCATTTTAATTTAACTTTTTCCAAAAGATTTCCAGGGTCTTGTGAAACCCAGCAGCTGAAAGGAGACAATGTCTGTCACCATGTGGAGCGGTATCTTTTCAACTCTGCTTTTGATGCAGGGCAAGCAGTCATTCTTTTTCCCAGAGACACAAGAGACTGCAGATTCTGGATCTTAAATAAAAATCAAACTGCCGGAGGAACTCAGCAGGTCGGGCAGCATCCTCCACAGATGCTGCCTGACCCATTGATTTCCTCCAGCAGTCTGTATTCCCAAATCCTTTTTGTTGACTTTCAATGATCAAGATTATTTCCTCCTGACTGAACATTTGCGTCGTATGTTACCAGCCCCACATCTTTGCTCTCAAACCATCTGACATCTATGTAATTACCCAAACCCCACAACCTTACAATTCACTCTGAAGCCATCACTTCGGCATCTCATCAGGATGAATTATTTTGCTCCTGGGTCATTACTTTTATTTCAGAGTTGGCTGACACTCTGTCTAACAGAAACATATCTTGTGGGGAGGACATTCCAAAGCATTCAAGATTTGACAGGATACTTGGTTGCCCCTTTGCAAGTCCCGCTTCATTGAATATTGGGTGAGAGTTGGACAAAGTTAAACTGTCTGAATTGAACCTCCTGTCACATTGTCCCAGTCATGTTGGTTGCATTAGAATGGTCTACAAAGGATCAATAATCTATGTTGTGCTATATACATTTCCTTTACTTTACTTTAGTTTAGTTTAATTTAGTTTAGTTTTGTTTAGTTTAGTTTCAAAATACAGTGAGCCCACCAAGTCTGCACTGACCAGCGATCCCCACTCATTAACAAGACCATACACTAGGGACAATTTACAATTTTAAAAAGCCAATTAACCTAGAAACCCGTATGTCTTTGGAATGTGGGAGAAAACTGGAGCTCTTGGGGAAAACCCACGCAGGTCATGGAGAGAATGTACAAACTCCGTACAGACAGCACTTGTAGTCAGAATCGAACCTGAGTCTCTGGCAGCAACCCTACCGCTACCCTTAAAAATAGCATTTACTTTAAAACCATTTGTCACCCACCTGTAAGTAAAGTTCTGAGTGAGTAGACTGGATGTTGAAATCCCACTGCAGATATCTGAGCATAATAATCTATCAGAACACCCTAGAAATATGCGATCATGTCTGATCTGCCCTCGCGTGCTTTGATAGAAAGATCCAATGCTATAATTTTGAAGAGGGCCATGAGACATTTTCAATGTTTATCCCTCAATTCATGTCTTTGCAAATAAAAGTTTTCTTTTTTTAATTTATATTAGTAAGACCGTACAGATGCAAATTCACTGTCAGTTTAACTACATTTTACCTGTGACAATGTATTAAAGTATCATTGACTTTAAAGAGAATTAAATTGTCCTTAAGGGGATGTGAAAAGCAGTCTAAACATTAATTTCTTAAATACAGTTTTGAAATGATTTTTCAAATGAAAGATAATTGAAATTATGATGTGATTTGTACAGTAAGTCTGCCGTTGCATGGAGCTTGGTATATAATTGAACTCTGCTCTCATGGGCACAAGTGGGGAAAAGATTTGATCTCCCAGCGTCATGGGCAACTGGAGTTAAGAACAATGACATCAACATCAAAATGCTTTTATAGCACCTGTAAAGTAGAAAACCATCTCATGACTGCTTACGGAAGTGGTGTTGAACAAAATTTGACACTAAGACATCTCAGATAATATTTGGTCGGTTGATCAGAAGTAAATTTCAAGGAGAATAATGGAAAAAGAAGAAAACATAACATGGGAAGGTTTAGGGAGCTAATTCCAGAGCTCAGCTGAAGGCAACACTTCCAAGCTAACAACACTTAGTGTGCTAAAGACTGAAAGAGTCTTGGCATCACAAAGAGTTGTGGAAATGTAATATATAAAAAAGAAAGGGAGAGATGTCACCATGAAGGTATTCAAAGACACGAATAAGAATGATCACATCAAGGCATCGATTAGCCTGGAGTAAGTCTGCAGGTTGGAAAGCAGACTGGTAGTAGGTGAGCATCACAGGGTGTATGTTAAGATGTGAGCAGCTGGATTTTGACTGGCCTCAGATCTATGAACGCTAGAACATAGAAGGCTAGCAAGGAGTGAATTAGAAGAGTCAAGAGGCGAGTGTTTATTTGTCATGCGCACCAGATATGAACTGGAACAATGAAATTCTTACTTACTGTTACTTTATGAGCACATTAAATGATCTGAGGTAGAGCAGGAGGCAAGCAAAGTTACAGATGTGGGAAAAGTCTGTGATATGTAATCAGAAACTCATCGCACGATCATATATACAACATCAGATGATGAAGAGTCAAGTTCCAGTTCTGGCTGTGCCAAGGCAGGAGTTAAATTATTGGCTAGAAAACAGATAAAGAAAGCATTGACTCCAGGCTTTCCAATATTCTTTCGTACACTATCAGGAAAGACATTGTTGTGTCTTACTAAATACTGTATGACGACTACATCTTGTATTAAAGCTGTTACCAACGCCACTAAATCCTTTGGGAAACCATGAGCAAATGTGAGTCACTAACTAAGTTCACCAAGAGGATAGGAGAAAGAGAAAGCAAGTCTTGGTTTCTCAAATCTGGGAACTTTCTTGAGAGATGAAGTAATAGATTTACATGCTAATTGTGGAACTATTTTTTCTGTATTATCATAGATAACATAAAAAATTATCTACTGCATAATGGCTAAAGTTATGTCATGGTGTTGTTGTATGTCATGTTGTTAATGTATAAATATTTATATTTCTATTAAATAATTGCTTATCACCTTCTAACATAGATACCTGGACATTTTTAAAACAATTAACATTTATGGAATTTTAACAAATTACAGACACCAGGTGCAAAAGCAAGCTTCAGGTAATTTTATAAAACAGATTGATTTTTCAGGTTTTATCTTGACTGCTGAGCAAAGGTTTTTGAATAAGCTAAAATGATATATAATTCATAAGGTGTGAATTATTTATTAAGAAAGAGCAGATTTTATGAATTTCATTAATTAGTATGGCTGTATAAAAAGAATGTTTCATGCAATTGAGTTTTTCAGCAAAAGTGTACAATGGTCAACTCCAGGAATGCAAACTGAACTGAGAAAATTAGGAAATGTAATAAACCAAACAGAACAATAGACAATAATTATCAATACCCTTTTCTTTCATTTGAGGTAGAACTTGTCAGCCCCAGAGGACTGCAATTAATCTGCATTTCCAGTAGGTAATCGTAGAGCCTTGCGATATTTGCACATACCTACAGTCATTGGAAAACTGCAAATACAAAGCAAGATGAGATTATGGCACATTTTCTAAACTTAATGATGACAAAATTAATCTGCTAATTCAACTTTGCATATTTGGGAGTAAAATGTATTTACTGAGGCATCGATGTGATGCCTTTTGAAATGTATTCATGATGTTAGTAAATCAGAAGGTGAAGCTTTGTGAATTGCACTTAGTCAGTTTTCTGTCAATGTATTCAATATTTAGTGACACAAAGCACCATCTGGTAGAAAAGTTAAATTGCCTCAATGAATATCCTTGTGACTCGTTGAAAATCCAGGACTCTCACACATTGCAACATTTTTGGAGCATCATCAGTACATTTATTGACTCTCCAATAGTCTTTCAGCAGAACAGCAACTGAGGAATAAATGTTGGTCTCTGCCTGTAACAGGCACATCCTAAGATTAGTGAAACAATGTGTTAACTTTTCCATGAAAAAATTGATTATGCTTTTCATGGCAGATACAAATGGGTACTTACTTCTCCCCACTTTGTCCAAGGTATTATTCTCAGCAAGAGAAGGAACAATTATTTGTCTATGTCAAAACATTCTACAAGAGTCCTTTACTCATCCAGTATTCGATGTGTGGTTGTAACAAGGTCTCTCAAGGCGGTGCACTAACGTTTGATGGAAGGATCTCTTTGAAACTGAGTTCATAATCACAGGTCATCCACTCCTACCTGCTCTTGTCTATGACAGAATGAGATGTGATGTGAAGACTGCACATAAAGAGAGTTTTATGAATGGATTTTGTGCTTGTTCCTGCCCACCACCAGAACTCGCAGTGCCCAGTGCTCAGCACTGGCACAGACCTGATTGACTGCTGATTGCATCTACATGCAGCAGAGTAGCAACAAGACCTAGGGAGTAAATCTTCGGGGCCTGCACAGGAAAAGTTAAATTACATCAATGAAAATCCCAGTTGAACTTTTCTTAGGACAGTGCCAGAGGACCTGTTCCAGATTGAGCACGTGGTATTTGCTTATTACAGTGGGAGTCATAAAGGACATTCCTTTAGGAAGGAGATGAGAAGGAATTTCTTTAGTCAGAGGGTGGTGAATCTGTGGAAATTTTTACCACAGAAGGCTGTGGAGGCCGTTAGTGGATTTTTAAAAAGCAGAGATAGGTAGATAGGTGTTATGGAGAGAAGGCAGTAGAATGAGCTTAGCAGGGAAAAATAGATCAAACATGATTGCATGGTGGAGTAGACTTGATGGGCCAAATGGCCTAATTCTGCTCCTATCACATGACATTCGTTTTTTTCAGATTTAGGTGTTTCTGGCATATTTTGCTAATTCATGATGGACCTTAAGAAGGTATTGATAAGCTGCCTTCTTGAGCTGCTGCCCTTGAAGAGAAGGTACTCTCACAGTTGGATAGGGAATTCCATAGAATATCCATACGGCAGCCTCAATGCACTAGTATTGGAAGCACTAACAGCTTGTTACACTTGACATCCTTCAGAAGATTTTAAGTATCTCTGATCATTACATATTAGAAATTAATTAGAAAGATAATTAGAAGGAAAAAGAAACAAAGCTGTTATTGCACCCACCTTTGTATCGAGGACTGTGACCTGATTCAAATTGCAAAAGACTGGGAAACTGGTAGTGCTGCAGATGGTGCGGAAGGTTGTCTAAGGATATAGATAAGATGGAAAGCTGATTAGAGCAATGGAAAATGGTTTAAGGTGAGAAGTAGAAACATTAGAGAGAATCAGAGGGGAATCTTTTTCACACAGAAGGTGGATGAAGTTTGGAAATGTGCTGCCTGAAGAGGCGGTGGTGGCAGAGACTCCACCAATATCTGCTAGGCATCTAGACAAGAACTTAAATCACATAGGCATAGACAACTATGGACATAATGCAGGTAAACACAATCAAAGTTAATAGGTACACCCGACCCATGGACTCGTTGGGCTGAAGGTCCTATTTGTGTGTTGTATGCCCGTGATTTTATGTATTGCACTACTCATCACAACTATGGCGAGCATAAAGCTGAAGGGCTGATGCAGCATGGTCTATGGCTGGACTCACGGCTGAATCCAGTAATGGAATCCAGCCTCAGTCTAACCATCTAACTTCCATGTTTCTTTATGCAGTGCAGAGGTCATAAGTCAAGAGTGTTTAATTGTCATATACACCAGGAACTTTCTTGCTGCAGCTTTACACGCAGATTAACACAACAACACAACAACAACAAATGTACAATAATCAATAATACAATAAATTATAAGTAACACTAAGTAACTAAAAACCATAATACTGCAACCAACGTATATAGTGCAACCTAAACAAAATCCATAGTCAATCGTTGCCGAGGTAGAGTCGTGGTTTGGTTGTGCAGTGTGGTTAAAGAGCCTGAAAGTTAATGAGAAGAAATGCCTCAACCGGAAACATTATCCATTGATCAGAAGAAGGGTCTTGACCTGAAACGTCACCCATTTCTTCTCTCCAGAGAAGCTGTCTGGCCTGTTGAGTTACTCCAGCATTTTGCATCCATTTTTGTTGATGAGCTGCTCTTGGACCTGCAAACCACTGTTCTGGTGCTCCTGCACCTTCTTTCTCAC
Organism: Rhinoraja longicauda; assembly: GCF_053455715.1. Lineage (NCBI taxonomy): Eukaryota > Metazoa > Chordata > Chondrichthyes > Rajiformes > Arhynchobatidae > Rhinoraja > Rhinoraja longicauda. Next base: position 19,349,043 of record NC_135967.1, read on the forward strand.
TGTATCAGTGAGATACAAGAATACAGCCTAGAGTTAAGGACAGTTCAGTCCTTTATTTTTGAGTAACCATGTACTTACTTATAAATATGAAGACTTGCTTGTTCATTCTAGAGTCTGTTTATCCTTGATGTGATGTTTGACAATGACAGTCATAATTCATTCTCTACTTCCAGTAGGAACCTGCACTTTATCTTTGTTGCTGCCAGAGAAGATGTTGATGGTTCACAAGTATACATTATTGGCAAAAGTAACCACATTTTCCTTGCTCCTTTTTCCAATTCTGGATTCCCCACAACAACATGTGGCCAAAACTCTCAAAATTTAGTACCTGAAGCTCAATTTTCAACAAATAATAACTCAACAGTTCTCATTAGGTGCACGATGGAACTGGTGAAGCTGGTTTACACCGAAGATAGACACAAAATGCTGGAGTAACTCAGCGGGTCAGGCAGCGTTTCTGGAGAAGGGTCATGACCCGAAACGTCACCTATTTATTTTCTCCAGAGATGCTGCCCGAGCCGCTGAGTTAATCCAGAATTTTGTATCTAAGTTTGCATTAGTCATTCATCTACTTTACTACTGACGTACAAGGATGACATTGAAAATGGATCCTAGCTCCCTACATATTTGTATTTACATGTTTTAATAAATAACCCTTTGAAATGCTCTGTCAATAAGAAGGGTCTCGACCCGAAACGTCACCCATTCCTTCTCTCCTGAGATGCTGCCTGACCTGCTGAGTTTCTCCAGCATTTTGTGAAATAAATACCTTCGATTTGTACCAGCATCTGCAGTTATTTTCTTACACTGTCAATATTCAATATGAGTACTGATCCCTTCTTTCACATGCATATACACGCACACACACACACTCATTATGTTTTCATGGATTAATTCATCCAGAAAATATCTGAAACTTTTTCCATATCTCAGTTTCTTCCTACGTTACAATTTTGACCACTTGCTTTGATTATAATTTTATTGCCTCCCAGCTATTGATAGATTTGGAGTATTTACCAAGTTAGATATATCAACAAAGAGCTTAAGTTTAGTTTTGTATAATTTGTTATGGATTATTTAAGAATAAAAAATATTTTTTTAGGAAGATCAAAAACTTTTTCCAGGAATTGAGTTTCCAGTACTTCAGCGCCAATCAATACATATCATATATTAATTCTACATTATCTGATTTTTTTTCAGTCACATGAGAATCCACATGCCCGGACCTAAACATTTACAATTATCACAGCAGTCAGTAACTGTGGTTCCATACTTTCTGAATGGCCAAGGTTGTCTGGAAAGGGATCCTAGCAGGAATGACGGTGGAACAGCAATGCAGGAATTTCTGGGCATAATCCGGAAGATGCAGGATAATTTCATTCCAAAGTGGACGAAAGATTCTAAGGGGAGTAGGAGGCAGCCGTGGCTGACAAGGGAAGTTAGGGATGGAATAAAACTAAAAGAAAAGTGGTATAACACAGCAAAGAGTAGCAGGAAGCCAGAGGATTGGGAAACTTTCAAAGTACAACAATAGACAATAGACAATAGACAATAGGTGCAGGAGTAGGCCATTCAGCCCTTCAAGCCAGCACCGCCATTCAATGCGATCATGGCTGATCACTCTCAATCAGTACCCCGTTCCTGCCTTCTCCCCATACCCCCTCATTCCGCTATCCTTAAGAGCTCTATCCAGCTCTCTCTTGAAAGCATCCAACGAACTGGCCTCCACTGCCTTCTGAGGCAGAGAATTCCACACCTTCACCACTCTCTGACTGAAAAAGTTCTTCCTCATCTCCGTTCTAAATGGCCTACCCCTTATTCTTAAACTGTGGCCCCTTGTTCTGGACTCCCCCAACATTGGGAACATGTTTCCTGCCTCTAATGTGTCCAATCCCCTAATTATCTTATATGTTTCAATAAGATCCCCCCTCATCCTTCTAAATTCCAGTGTATACAAGCCCAATCGCTCCAGCCTTTCAACATACGACAGTCCCGCCATTCCAGGAATTAACCTAGTGAACCTACGCTGCACGCCCTCCATAGCAAGAATATCCTTCCTCAAATTTGGAGACCAAAACTGCACACAGTACTCCAGGTGAGGTCTCACCAGGGCCCGGTACAACTGTAGAAGGACCTCTTTGCTCCTATACTCAACTCTTCTTGTTATGAAGGCCAACATTCCATTGGCTTTCTTCACTGCCTGCTGTACCTGCATGCTTCCTTTCATTGACTGATGCACTAGGACACCCAGATCTCGTTGAACTCCCCCTCCTCCTAACTTGACACCATTCAGATAATAATCTGCCTTTCTATTCTTACTTCCAAAGTGAATAACCTCACACTTATCTACATTAAACTGCATCTGCCATGTATCCGCCCACTCACACAACCTGTCCAAGTCACCCTGCAGCCTTATTGCATCTACCTCACAATTCACACTACCGCCCAGCTTAGTATCATCTGCAAATTTGCTAATGGTACTTTTAATCCCTTCGTCTAAGTCATTAATGTATATCGTAAATAGCTGGGGTCCCAGCACCGAACCTTGCGGTACCCCACTGGTCACTGCCTGCCATTCCAAAAGGGCCCCATTTATCCCCACTCTTTGCTTTCTGTCTGTCAACCAATTTTCTATCCATGTCAGTACCCTACCCCCAATACCATGTGCCCTAATTGTGCCCACTAATCTCCTATGTGGGACCTTGTCGAAGGCTTTCTGAAAGTCGAGGTACACCACATCCACTGACTCTCCCCTGTCAATTTTCCTAGTTACATCCTCAAAAAATTCCAGTAGATTTGTCAAGCATGATTTCCCCTTCGTAAATCCAAGCTGACTCGGAATGATCCCGTTACTGCTATCCAAATGCTCAGCAATTTCGTCTTTTATAATTGACTCCAGCATCTTCCCCACCACTGATGTCAGACTAACTGGTCTATAATTACCCGTTTTCTCTCTCCCTCCTTTCTTAAAAAGTGGGATAACATTTGCTATCCTCCAATCCACAGGAACTGATCCTGAATCTATAGAACATTGAAAAATGATCTCCAATGCTTCCACTATTTCTAGAGCCACCTCCTTAAGTACCCTGGAATGCAGACCATCAGGCCCTGGGGATTTATCAGCCTTCAGTCCCATCAGTCTACCCAAAACCATTTCCTGCCTAATGTGGATTTCCTTCAGTTCCTCCATCACCCTAGGTTCTCCGGCCCCTAGAACATTTGGGAGATTGTGTGTATCTTCCTCAGTGAAGACAGATCCAAAGTAACGGTTTAACTCGTCTGCCATTTCTTTGTTCCCCATAATAAATTCCCCTGTTTCTGTCTTCAAGGGACCCACATTTGCCTTGACTATTTTTTTCCTCTTCACATACCTAAAAAAACTTTTGCTATCCTCCTTTATATTATTGGCTAGTTTAGAAGGTAACAAAACGGGCTGAAAAGATGAAGTACGAGGGGAAGCTAGCCAACCAGATAAAGAAGGACAGTAAAAGTTTCTTTAGATATGTTAAGAGAAAAAAATTAGCAAAGAAAAATGTGGGTTCCTTGAAGGCAGACGGGTGAAATTATTATAGATAACAAGGAAACGGCAGAAGAGTTGAACAGGTACTTTGGATCTGTCTTCAATAAGGAAGACACAAACAATCTCCCAGATGTACTAGAAGACAGAGGATCTAGGGGGATAGAGGAACTGAAAGAAATTAGCATTAGGCGAGAAATAGTATTGGGTAGACTGATGGGACTGAAGTTTGATAAATCCCCAGGGCCTGATGGTCTGTATCCCAGGGTACTCAGGGAGGTGGCTCTAGAAATAGTTGATGCATTGGTGATCATTTTCCAATGTTCAATAGGGGAGGGGGGAAGGAGAAGGTGCTGCACCAATGCAGGAGAGGTTTGGTCCCACTTTGTGCCATTATTAGCTGCGGCTTTGTAGCTCACATCCTTGCCACTATTGCCTGCCAGAGCAATAGAACCATCTGGGCAGCAGATCCACATAAGTGCCCACTTGGGTGATTTTATGAATTCATTGGATAAGTTAAATATTTCCTTGCTCATTTTTCATTTCAGTAAATTCACAAATGAAAAACGTTTTTACAAATCTTCCCACAACCATACCAATTGAACATAAACTAATTGTATTGCACTACCAATGTTAACAATCTGAGTTTGTGGAGGGACTGGCTTTAAGCTGAATGTTCTTAAATGAGTGCAAAGGAAACTGAAAAGTCTATTGAGCTGGCAGTAACTTCTGAAATTTTGAATTTCAGTCATCTTCTACATGGTTGGGTTGCTGTTAGGTAAATGGAACTCAAAAAAAGGGTTACATTCTTTGCACTTTGTGTAAGTATCCCAACATCCTAGTTGTGTAAGTATCCCAACATCCTATTCTCCATGTTCATGCAGTGGTCACAGATAACATCCTCCAAATCCTGCTCCTGCCCTACATTCTACAACAAGCACAATACACGTGTTAGGAATTACCAAAGCCATACACTGCAGTTATCCATTATGAAGAGATTTGTGCTGCACATGAACCTGTTCCGCAATGAAACTACATCAGCTTATCCTAACATCATAGCTCCAACACATACTTTAATGATAGCAATAAAGAAAAAGTCTATAATAACATTGCCTTAAGCCAATAATTGACAGGATTGATGAAGAATATTTGTAGTGCATATCTTTTCCTGATGGAAGAGTCCAGATGATTTTCTTAGTTGAGCCTCTCCCTATGTGGCCAATTTCGGCCCATCTAAAGGTTAATCCATTTCAAAGTTATTCAGAAATGATCACAGCAAAAGAGAAAATGCCACTAGAAATATCCGACATTACTGCTAGAAAGAGAAGGTTTTGTTGCACCAATTTGCTTCATTTCCCAGAAGAAATTATGAGGTCTATAGATGAGGGAATGCACTGAACATTATTCACATGGATTTTCATAAAAGCATTGATGAAATACTCTGTGTTAGATTGGTCAAACAGCAGATTAGGAAATGATCGGTGATAAACTTGATTACAAATAAAGGACCTTGCAGATATTTCCTAAAGTGGGCAGTGAGGTTGTAGGGTTTACAAAGGGAATTTCAGAATGCAGAGGTTGAAAGGTTTGCCGTGTGTTTTGGGAGTAAGACGGCATGGGTATGAAATAAATTCAGAGTGGTGAAGGACAACACAGGATCGGACAGCTGGAGATTATGGGGAGAGGTTGGATAGGCTGGATTTGTTTTCCTTGAGGTGGAGGGGGCTGAGGGAGAAGAAATGTATGAATAGTGTGGATAGTGGGAAAATCATCCCCGTACTGGAAGTATCCAAAATGAGAAGGCATGGGCTATGAGTGAAAAATGGAAGGGGTTTTAAGCCGATATCAGAAAGCACTTTTTTTACCGAGAATCTGGAATGCAGTCTGAGTATTATCTGAATGAGCACTTGAATCACCAGACATAAAGGACTGCAGAGCTAATGCTGGTAAATTGGATAGGTACTTGATGGTTGCTATGAACATAGTGGACCAGAGGGCCTATTTCTGTGCCGTGTGACTCAGTGACTTCATGATTCTGTGATTCAAAGGTTGCAGGGATAGTTAGGAGCAAAATCCTGCAGAGATTTGAAAATTTAAACTGGACACACTTGAAACACTTACTATTGCACCCAGTGAGGTTAATGGAATTATGCTTTGCGTTACAGATGGTGATGATCAAATGGATTTTGTGCAATGCAGGATCAAGGCAGTTAACTCCATTTGGGTTTAATCCTGACCTCATGCACTGCCTGTGTGGTATTTACACATTCTCCCTCTGATCACATCAGTTTCATTCAGGTGCTCTGTTATTGTTCCACATCCCCAGAATGTTCCTTAGGGCGGCACAGTGGCGCAGCTGTAGAGTTGCTGCCTTACAGCGCCAAAGACCCGAGTTCGATTCTGACTATGGGTGCTGTCTGCATGGAGTTTGTACGTTCTCCCCGTGATCTGCGTGGGTTTTCTCCGCGAGGTGCGATTTACTCCCACACTCCAAAGACGTGCAGGTTTGTAGGTTAATTGACATGGTAAAATTGTAAATTGTCCCTAGCATGTGTCGGATAGTGCTAATGTGCGAGGATCGTTGGTTGGCCCGGACTCAGCCGGCCGAATGGCCTGTTTGCATGCTGTATCACTAATTCCCAAGATGTCTGGATTGGTAGATTAATCTGTCACTGTAAAGTGGTAGAGGTGGGCTCGAGTTAATGGGAATGTGGGGAGAATAACGGAATTAGTTGAAAATGGGTGTTTGATTGTTGTCACAAACTAGATGGGGCTGTATGGTCGGAAAAAAAACTGCAGTTGCTGGTTTAAATCGAAGGTAGACACAAAATGCTGGAGTAACTCAGCGGGTCAGGCAGCATCTCAGGAGAGAAGGAATGGGTGACGTTTCGTATGCGACGGATACAACAAATTATCCTCCAACATTTCCGCCACCTCTAACGGGATCTCACCACTGGCCACATCTTCCCATCTCCACCCCTTTCTGCTTTCCGCAGAGACCGTTCCCTCCGTAATTCCCTGGTCCACTCATCCCTTCCCACCCAAACCGCCCCCTCCCCAGGTACTGTCCCCTGCAACCGCAGGAGATGCAACATCTGTCCCTTTATCTCTCCCCTCGACTCCATCCAAGGACCCAAACAGGTGAGACAGAGGTTCATCTGCACGTCCTCCAACCTCATCTATTGTATCCACTGTTCCAGATGTCAACTTCTCTGCATCGGCGAGACCAAGCGCAGGCTCGCGATCGTTTTGCTGAACTCCTCCGCTCAGTCCGTCTCAACCAACCTGATCTCCTGGTGGCTCAGCACTTCAACTCCCCCTCCCATTCCCAATCTGACCTTTCTGTCCTGGGCCTCCTCCATTGTCAGAGTGAGGCCCAGTGCAAATTGGAGGAACAGCAACTCATATTTCGCTTGGGCAGTTTACACCCCAGCGGATTGAACATTGACTTCTCCCATTTCAGGTAGTCCCTGCTTTCCCTCTCTATCCCCTCCCCTTCCCAGTTCTCCTACTAGTCTTCCTGTCTCCGCCTACATCCTATCTTTGTCCCGCCCCCTCCCCTGACACCAGGGGTCTGAAGAAGGGTCTCGACCCGAAACGTCACCCATTCCTTCTCTCCTGAGATGCTGCCTGACCCGCTGAGTTACTCCAGAATTTTGTGAAAACCTGGGGCTGTATGGTTGTATGGCTCAATTACGTTAGGCATATTGAAGGGTCAGCGGTAATGTTCTTTGCATTGTGCTATCGTGTGCTTGTTCCCTTTGAAATATATAAATATTCTTCACAGTACTACAGCCTTGTAAACATGTTTTAACACCCATTTGGAATCCCATATTTAATAATACTATGCAAATTAATTTGTTGCACTTAGTGAACTAACCGAGAATTGTGCACTGAATCAGCTGCTCGAGTTCTTCAGGAGCACAAAATACACAGATTTCTGACTTAGAAGAGGAAAGGCAACCAATTGGTGTCAGCTACTGTCACGCCAATTAACTTTGGAATTGAATATTCATCCTATGCCCCTGAAATACACAGGCTATGACATTAGGCTTGTTGTCATTTTTTTCTCAGTGTTACAAGTGCTGCTTTGCTTAGAATTCTGTGCACAAATCACAAGTGCATATTTTTAGCATTATTTATGTAACTCAATAACTATGTTGTACAGAAGAGCAGGCATCGCATTTGCATGTCAGAAGTTTGCACTGTAGACAGTAAAATTGGCTTACAATGATCCATTGACTGTGTGAGAGAAAACCAACTGCTACGCGCACTGCATTATTAGATACTACGCTTACATCTACTGCATCGGCAACTACTATACTTGGATTCCTGAACACTGCAGTTACTGTACATTCTCCCTCTAAACTTGCACCACAACCTAAATATTGGGAATGCTACCATGGAAGAGAACCATGGTTCACTTGTCCTTCCAGTAAATTTGGAAGATTTTGTGGAGTTTTTATCAGTGTATTTATCCAGAGCTTTAGGATCTTGCTGTGGATAGACCAAGTCTCAGAAGCATGGAGGAGGGCAGGCATCACTGTTGCCCAAATGACCATGAGTTTTGGAATCGGATCTGATGTCTTGAACTTCACGTACTCTTTTTCTCAATTGAAGAAAGGCTGTGTTGGTGCGCTGAAGATAGTGGTGAATTTCATCCTTAAGGTGTCTCTTCACGAGGAGGTCGCTCCTTAGATATGGTCCAGATTTTCCATGGTCTTGCTGTGGACCTTGTTGATGGAGGGGTGGTGGCAGTATTTTGCCTCATGCTCGGGATGCTAAGGGTCTTGTTTCGCCTCGTGCATGTTCAGTGGAAGATACAATAAACTTCAATGAGAAAATAAATGATAGTTTGGAGCTTAGCCTTTGAGCATTTGCAAATGCAAATATAGTCTATAAACTGAAGCTCGATAAATGAGATTTGGGCACGCTTGGTTCTGGAGCATAGTTGTCTGAGTTGAACAGCTTCTGATTAATTTTAAAGATTACTTCACTTCATTGGGAAGTTTGTTGGAAATGAGATTGATTAGAGTCATAGAGTGATACAGTGTGGAAACAGGCCCTTCGGCCCTTCGGCCCAACTTGCCCATACCGGACAACAATATCTCAGCTACACTAGGCCCACTTGCCTGCGCTTGGTCCATATCCCTCCAAATCTGTCCTATCCATGTACCTGTCTAACTGTTTCTTAAATGATGGGATAGTCCCAGCCTCAACTGCCTCCTCTGGCAGTTTGTTCCATACATCCACCACCCTTTGTGTGAAGAAGTTACCCCTCGGATTCCCATTAAATCTTTTCCCCCTCACCTTGAACCTATGTCCTCTGGTCCTCTAAAGGGGGGGGAAGCACATTTTCTTTTTACCTCCAGTTCCAGCTCCTCCAGCTCCAGTTGACTGAGAAAGATTCAGTAAGTGTTTGACATCAGTCTTTACTGAACATGGCTCCATTGTTTACTGAAGACAGACACAAAGTGCTGGAGTAACTCAATGGGTCAGGTAGCCTCTCTGGAGAAAAATAATGGGTGACATTTCAGGTTGGAAACTTTCTACAGACTGAAAGTAAAAGGGATGTAACTGGAGGTAAAAAGAAAATGTGCCTTTTTCCCTCCATTTTTACTTCCTCTACTTTACGTTTGAAGAAGATTCCCGACCCGAAATGTTACCCATCCTTTTTCTCCAGAGATGCTGCCTGACCTGCTGAGTTACTCCAGCACAATGGCAACAGGTGAAAACACAAGCTTAAACTAAACTAAAGGAAACTAAACTAAGCTAAACTAAGCTAAACAATAGGCAGCTGGTAAAGGTGGTTCATGGGTTTCCACCTGAATGAAGCAGCAAAAAGGATGTTTATCACCTCCATAAGAAATGATGATAAGTACACCCACACCTGCACTTGTACCTGGTACAACCACACGTACACCACCCACACCTGCACCTGTACCTGTACCTGGTACAACCACACGTACACCACCCACACCCACACCCACACCTGTACCTGGTACAACCACACGTACACCACCCACACCCACACCTGTACCTGGTACAACCACACGTACACCACCCACACCTGCACCTGTACCTGGTACAACCACACGTACACCACCCACACCTGCACCTGCACCTGTACCTGGTACAACCACACGTACACCACCCACACCCACACCTGTACCTGGTACAACCACACGTACACCACCCACACCCACACCTGCACTTATACCTGGTACAACCACACGTACACCACCCACACCTGCACCTGTACCTGGTACAACCACACGTACACCACCCACACCCACACCTGCACTTGTACCTGGTACAACCACACGTACACCACCCACACCTGCACCTGTACCTGCTATGCTCACACCCATTACACACACACTCACTACACCCACACTAAACCTACGTCTTTCACATCCACATCCACTAAACCAACACCTACTGCACCTAGATCTACACTAATACCTACACACACACCCAGATCTACACCAGGATGAAAAGTAGATGGAGGAGCCCTGTAGAGTGCAGTACTTAAATCCTATAATCAGTGTAATCTCCCACACTTCACAATATACAATGCATCCAGAAAGTATTCAGACCCCTTCACTTTTTCCACATTTTGTTACGTTACAGCCTTATTTTAAAATGGATTAAATTCTTTTTTTTTAATCATCAATCTACACACAATACCCCATAATAAAAAAGTGAAAATAGATGTTTAGAAATTTTTGCAAAGTAATCAAAAAATAAATAACTGAAATATCACATGTACATAAGTATTCAGACCCTTTACTCAGTACTTTGTTGAGGCACCTTTGGCAGCAATTACAGCCTTGGGTATGACACTACAAGTCTTCTTGGGTATGACACTACAAGCTTGGCACACCTGTATTTGGGTAATTTCTCCCATTCATCTCTGCAGATCCTCTCAAGCTGTCAGGTTGGATGGGGAGCGTCGATGCACAGCTATTTTCAGGTCCCTCCAGAGATATTCGATCTGGTTCAAGTCCTGGCTCTGGCTGGGCCACTCGGGACATTCACATATTTGTCGTGAAGCCACTCCTGTGTTGTCTTGGATGTGTGCTTAGGGTCATTGTCCTGTTGGAAGGTAAACCTCCACCTCAGTCTGAGGTCCAGAACACTCTGGAGCAGGTTTTCATCAAGGATCTCTCGGTACTTTGCCCCGTTTATCTTTCCCTCGATCCTGACAAGTCTCCCAGTTCCTGCCGCTGAAAAACATCCCCACAGCATGATGCTGCCACCACCATGCTTCACCGTAGGTATGGTGCCAGGTTTCCTCCAGACGTGACGTTTGGCATTCAGGCCAAAGAGTTCAATCTTGGTTTCATCAGACCAGAAAATCTTGTTTCTCATGGTTTGAGAGTCCTTCAGGTGCCTTTGGGCAAAATACAAGCAGGCTGTCATGTGCCTTTTACTGAGGAGTGACTTCCATCTGGCCACTCTACCATAAACGCCTGATTGGTGGAGTGCTGCAGATATAGTTGTCCTTCTGGAAGTTTCTCCAATCTTCACTGAGGAACTCTGGAGCTATGTCAGAGTGACGATCGGGTTCTTGGTCACCTCCCCCGATTGCTCAATTTGGCCTGGCGGCCAGCTCTATGAAGGGTCCTGGCCGTTCCAAAATTCATCCATTTAAGAATGACGGAGGCCACTGTGCTCTTTGGGACCTGCAATGCTGCAGAAATTGGTTTATACCCTTCCCCAGATCTGTGTCTCAACACAATCCTATCTCGGAGGTCTACGGACAATTCATTCGTCTTCATGGCTTGGTTTTTGGTCTGACATGCAATGTCAACAGTGGGACTATATATGGACAGGTGTGTGCCTTTCCAAATCATGTCCAATCAATTTAATTTACCGCTGGTGGACTCCAGTCAAGTTGTAGAAACATCTCACGGACAATCAATTGAAACAGGATGACCCTAAGCTCAATTTTGAGTGTCATAGCAAAGGGTCTGAATACTTATGTAAATGTGATATAGTGCAATCTATTTCTTTTAAATTACTTTGCAAAAATTTCTAAACACCTGTTTTCGCTTTTTTGTTATGGGGTATTGTGTGTAGATTGATGATTAAAAAAATGAATGTAATCCATTTTAAAATAAGGCTGTAACGTAGCAAAATGTGGAGAAAGTGAAGGGGTCTGAACACTTTCTGATTGCACTGTATCATTTGCAATGTTTTTATTTACATTATTTCAGTTGTGAAATTTGCTTGATTTTAATGGTGTTCCAGACAGGTGTTAGGTCGTACGGTTCATTCAATGCAGTAAACATCAGCTTCACAAGAAGCCACAAAGTCCATCTCCCAATGTGCCACAACCTGCCACAAGGATGGCCAGGATGACAATTGAATTCGTATTTGAGTCAGAGGGAAAATAAATGTTGCTTTGAAGCAGCTCTTCAAAGACCCTGCAAAGGATTGATGATTGGCAGTACTGAAACACAGAAGCGGCAAAATGCGGTTGGAAAAGGGAAAGTAGTTGGGATGTTGAAGGTTTGATGTCCGCTGATGCACAATAAGTCAGTAAACCCACATCCAGTGCTCAGGCAGCACCAATTAAAAAGACAGCAGTAGTCAGAGGTACTGTGAGAGACGGAGAGAATTCAATAACTGGAGGAATCACAGGAGAGTTGAACACAGTGCAGAGACGTCTTCTGTGCAGTCGTGTCACTGTTCAGGCAGGAAACAAGAAAAAACAGTGAGTCAAATGTGGCCTGGAAGTAGACAAATGAGCATGAGGATCCTTCACTGCAAATATTGAGAGAATAGAACTGCTTCTAACAATTGGAAATATTCAGGAAATAAGCGATCACTTTAGAAATGCATAAAAGAGTGTAAGAGAACTGTTTGATTGACAGCGATCAGTTCTGAGACCAACAGTTGCTTCTTCTTCTTCTTCTATTGAGGCACTCCCTCAGAATCAAGATTTCAAGGGGGTTTCATGATTGTATGCACGCGATACGAATAGGAATAATGAAATTCTTACTTGCTGCAGCTTTACAAATACGTTAGAGGCAACAACAACAATAAATATTCAATAAATTATAAGTTATTCAAAATCAGATTATGATAGTTCAAAAACCAAAGTACATAGAACAACTATAGTCGTGCAAAGTCTGTAGTGGTTTGGTGCTGAGGTGGGGTTGTGGTTAGGGTGGTTGATGGGTAGAAGCTGTTCTTGAATCTGGACGTACTGATTCTCAGGCCCAGTACGTTCTTCTTGATGTGACCAGTGAGAAATAAATTATGACACAAGGAACTGCAGATGCTGGAATCTTCAGCAAAGCGCAAACCGCACAGTAACTGAGCAGGTCGGGGAGATTCTGTGAAAGGAATGGACAAATTTCATTTTGAGTCGTGATCCTTCTTCAGAGTGAGAATATCGGAAAAACAACGAGAGTGGTGTGGAATGGTTTGATGATATTAGCTGCCTTCTTGTAGATACCTTCGATGGTGAGGAGATCAGTAACCATGATGGACTGGGTAATGTCTACCACCTTTTGCAGCCTCTTGAAACTTCTTCTACCATGGACTGTGGAATCTAAGGTAACTGATGGGACAGGAGTTGGGTGGTGGGGTGGGCAGTGGGTAGCTGGTGAGGTGATATACTCTTTCCATCCTGCACCCTGCATTTCAGTGTGCCCTTGATGCATGGAGTCCTCAATATCTGTTTAAATACTCCTTCTCCACTTTGCGTGGGCATGGGCCAGGGTTTCCTAGGAAACAGTGAAGATGCTGCGTTTCTCCAGGAAACTTTGGGCTCATCCTTAAATATTTTGCTCTGTCATCCTAATAATTTCTTCCCGCGACGGAGCTTGGAATACACTGTACATGCTATCAAATATGCGAACAACATGGTCTGCCCAACCAGATGCCTGAGTATTACTCAGGTCTGACTGTTGGGAACACTTGCCTGGGAAGGAACTTTGGTAAGTAATTTGTTTATGCTTCAAAAGTATTTGGAAGATTTTATAGAGTCAACGTTATAGATTCTTTCCAGTACCATGTGGCTCATGCTATTGGTAGTTCAGGACTCAGTAGCCTGTCAGAGGATATGGGTCATTGCTACCCAGGAGACATTGTTTTTTGGACTATCCTTTACCCGTGGCCAAAGGTTTGCTGGCACATTGATGACAAACGTGTATTTCATCATCAGTATCCGCCTCTGCTGAGAGGCAGCTCCCAGGATATGGGAAGTCTGGGTTTTACTTAAATGTCCGAAGGCAATGTGGTGTAACAGGGGTGGGTTTGGTATTGAGTCGAAGGCTGATCCTCTCACACACTGCTGATTGAATGAGTCAACGGTGATCTAGAGTTCAACTTTTGACTATGCATAAACACAAGCATCGTTTGCAAACCACAGGTCTGGACTGAGCTTCAAGTGACCTTGGTTCTGGAATGTAAGTTCAAACAGCTTTCCGTTATTTGTGAAGAGAGGTTTCATTCCTGTGGAAGAATGATGCAACATTTTGATGTGAAAGATTGAGAAAAATATTATGGCTGTGATGCAGCCTTGTTTGACCGCAGACCTTACAGAGAGAGATCAGCTCTGCTGTTGACCCTTTGATTGGGATCAGGGCTTGCATGTCTTCATGAAGCAAGCATATGGTGGGCAACTGAATTTGAAGAAATTGTTCCATGGCCTCACCAGGCTGAGAAATTCAAAGGCTTTAATGTGGTCAAGGAATGATGCATGTCGGATGATGCTGGGTTTTGCATTCCCCTTGGAGTTGTCAAATAGGGAAGATTATATCCAGTGTACCCCCAGATGGATTGAATCCATACAGCGATTTGGTGTGCAGCTCCTCAGCCACTGAGGGAAGGGATCAAAAAGTGGATACATAAATGCATTTATACAGCACAGAAACAGGCCCTTCAATAGACCAAGATTCCCTTTAAACCGTTCCTATCTACAGTATGTAGCTATTGAAGCGTCTTTTAAATTTTATATTTGTACCCGCTTCAACCACCTCACCTGGCAGCTCGTTCTATGTACCCACCACCCTCTGTGTGAAAACCTTACCCCGCAGATCCCCTTTTGATCTTTTCCTTCTCACCTTAAACCTGTGCACTCTCATTTCAGTCCTCCTCCTTACAGACGTAAACAGTGAGGTTGTGGATTTGCGATTTAAGCTCTTCTTTGCTCAGTTTTACCATCTGCATCCAAGGCTCTTTTAATCCGGTGGCCCCAACGATTCCGGGCCGACCAGCGATCCCCACACACTGACTGACATTATCCCACACACTAGGAACAATTTTCAATTTTGCCATGCCAATTAACCGACAAACCTATGCGGCTTTGGAGAGTGGGAGGAAACCGGTGATCCCAGAGAAAACCCACACAGGTCACGGGGAGAATGTGCAAACTCCGTGCAGGCAAGCACCCATAGTCGGGATCGAACCAGAGTCTCTGGCGCTGTAAGGCAGCAACTCCACCGCTGTGCCACTGGAGAGTTCTGAATAACAAACAACTACAATGCATGGACTAGGTTAATGGTGGGAAAGCATGTTTGCAGTACTGAATAATAACTTGCTAGAATTGAAGGAAAAGTTAAAAGTGTTCATGTTGGCATTGCAGTAAGAGATGTTGCGGAACCTACTGGAGAAATTCATGGAAGAAAGTTTAATTCAGAACAACCATTGACAAGGAGATACAAGTCCGTCGTAAATTGAGACAGGATATCACCCATTCCACAATTCCAAACAGAGTAAAGAAAGCCACTAACGAACCAAACTGTAATTATTTTGCACAAGTGAAACACTCTTTCAGAGAAGAATGATTTGTAATATATCCACATGTAAATGAATCACATGTGACTGTGATGTAATTACACCATAGTACATTTAATGTAATCACATATAGCTGTGGATATTGCTCTTCTAAAAAGGCGTAACACATTTTCTGCAACTGCTGGGGATTAAACACTACAATTAAGACAGATGAGTTCCCAGAGGTTAGAGTGTAGTTAATGTTGTTCCTTTATCTAAGAAGGGAAGTGGAGAGAATCCAGCGAATCATAGTGGTGAGAAAACTATTGGAGAGGATTCTTTGGGATAAGATTTACTGACATTTGGAAGTCAATGGACTAGTTATGGGAAGTCACCATTAGCGTTCTACATGGCACATTGTGTATTACTGACTTGGTCTTTTTTTTTGAGGATGTGATGAAAGTGATTGATATGTTGTTTACATATGTATTTTGGTGAGCACAATAATCGCGCCAAGACGATAGGCAAACATTGTTGAAGATTGGAGTTGTTCTTTCATATGAACCAGGACATTTCATGTAGATTTCCAGGCTGGAGCACATGGAATATATTGCTAATACTCTGTCACCTTTTTCTGCAGAGCATCCTATTTAATTCCTCAGCTGAATTCTCCAAAATAGAACTGGTGTACAACTTGCTTACTACATCAGCAGCTTGCAAATCATAAGAGATATTGGTATAACAGGAAAGTGGAAAGCATCACCTTCACTAATATATGTGATGCCACTAGCCACAGGCTTGTGATCAGTCCCTATTTTAGCCAGCGTTCTCTGTTCTAAGCAATTAAGCTGATGAAATGTGTGTTTGCACCCCAGATGTCAATTCTTGCTCCTCACAATTAATTTTCCTGCAAGAGAAGAGGAAGTGTATGAGTGAATGTGCGGAGAAGATAATGCACCTTCCATGAATGAATCGTTGGAAGACTGTATGAGTTAAGAAATGTATGTCTGAGTTTTACACCCAGGGATAAAGTGTAAGATATGAAAGGCCATATAAACATTAGGTATGACTCAGGATTTTTAGATTTTGTCTTTACATAATATGCAGTTTGTAGTCAGATGCAAGAATAATGGTGCAGTTGTTGATGGATGAGACATGATGATTCTCCAATGAAACTACTACCTGTTGACATCATCATTTATCTGACCTTGCAGTAATACCTCAGGAGTTTCACACTTGGAATTGATCATCATTGACTTCCATCAGCAACAATGATGGATCTGGATGGTTTCTTTCTACCTAGAAACATAGAAACATAGAAAAATAGGTGCAGGAGTAAGCCATTCGGCCCTTTTAGCTGCAGTTTAGCACCCCATTCCTGCTTTTTCCCCATATCCCTTGATTTCTTTAGCCCTAAGAGCTAAATCTAACTCTCTTGAAAATATCCAGTGAATTAGCCCCCACTGCCTTCTGCGGCAGAGAATTCCACAGATTCACAACTCTCTGGGTGAATTTTTTTCTTCCTCATCTCAGTCCTAAATGGCCTACCCCTTATTGACGATGACCCCAGGTTCTGGACTCCCCCAACATCGGGAACTTTTTTCCTGTATCTAGCCTGTCCAATCCTTAAGAATTTTATCTGTTTCTATAACCTATGTGGAAATGACATAGGTAGGGAGGGATTGGACCAGAGGGGATAGAGTGGGACCGCAGCTATTTACAATATACATTAATGACTTAGATGAGGGGATTAAAAGTAACATTAGCAAATTTGCAGATGACACAAAGCTGGGTGGCAGTGTGAACTGTGAGGAGGATGCTATGAGGATGCAGGGCGACTTGGACAGGTTGTGTGAGTGGGCAGATGCAGTTTAATGTGGATAAATGTGAGGTTATCCACTTTGGTGGCAAGAACAGGAAGGCAGATTATTGTCTGAATGATGTCAAGTTAGGAAAAGTGGAAGTACAAAGAGATCTGGGTGTCCTTGTTCAGCAGTCACTGAAAGTAAGCATGCAGGTACAGCAGGCAGTGAAGAAAGCTAATGGCATGTTGGCTTTCATGACAAGAGGAGTTGAGTATAGAAGCAAAGAAGTCCTTCTGCAGTTGTACAGGGCCCTAGTGAGACCACACCTGGAGTACTGTGTGCAGTTTTGGTCTCCAAATTTGAGGAAGGACATTCTTGCTATTGAGGGAGTGCAGCGTAGGTTCACTAGGTTAATTCCCGGAATGGCGGGACTGTCGTATGTTGAAAGACTGGAGCGATTAGGCTTGTATACACTGGAATTTAGAAGGATGAGAGGAGATCTTATTGAAACATATAAGATTATTAAGGGATGTGACATGTTAGAGGCAGGAAACATGTTCCCAATGTTGGGGAAGTCCAGAACCAGGGGCCACAGTTTAAGAATAAGGGGTAGGCCATTTAGAATGGAGATGAGGAAAAACTTTTTCACTCAGAGAGTTGTAAATCTGTGGAATTCTCTGCCTCAGAAGGCAGTGGAGGCCAATTGTCTGGATGCTTTCGATTTTTTAGATTTAGATTTAGAGATACAGCGCCTTCGGCCCACCGGGTCCGCGCTGCCCAGCGATCCCCGCACACTAACACTATCCTACTAGGGACAATTTTTACATTTGCCCAGCCAATTAACCTACAAACTTGCACGTCTTTGGAGTGTGGGAGGAAACCGAAGATCTCGGAGAAAACCCACGTAGGTCACGGGGAGAACGTACAAACTCCGTACAGATGGCGCCCATAGTCAGGATCGAACCTGAGTCTCCGGCGCTGCATTCGCTGTAAGGCAGCAACTCTACTGCTGCACCACCATGCCGCCCTTCAAGAGAGAGTTAGATAGAGCTCTTAATG
Organism: Rhinoraja longicauda; assembly: GCF_053455715.1. Taxonomy (NCBI): domain Eukaryota; kingdom Metazoa; phylum Chordata; class Chondrichthyes; order Rajiformes; family Arhynchobatidae; genus Rhinoraja; species Rhinoraja longicauda. The sequence goes on from NC_135967.1 coordinate 19,367,157, forward strand.
ATAGCGAAGTCAGGGGGTATTGGGAGAAGGCAGGAACGGGGTACTGATTGTGGATGATCCGCCATGATCACATTGAATGGTGGTGCTGGCTCAAAGTGCTGAATGGCCTACTCCTGCACCTATTGTCTATTGTCTATTGATGGAGTTGAGGTATGTGGAAATGATATAGGTAGGGAGGGATAGGACCAGGGGCGAAGACGTAGGTAGGGAGGGATTGGACCAGGGGGCGTAGGGTGGATTGGAGCAGAGGGGGTAGGCCCTTGCTTTCCCTCTCTATCCCCTCCCCTTCTCAGTTCTCCCACCAGTCTTACTGTCTCCAACTACATTCTATCTTTGTCCCGCCCACTCCCCTGACATCAGTCTGAAGAAGGGTCTCGACCCGAAACGTCACCCATTCCTTCTCTCCAGAGATGCTTCCTGTCCCGCTGAGTTACTCCAGCATTTTGTGTCTACCTACAATTCAGATAATAATCTACCTTCATGTTTTCGCCTCACATTTATCCACATTATACTGCATCTGCCATGCAATTACCCACTCACCCAATCTATCCAAGTCACCCTGCAGCCTCATAGTATCTTCCTTGCAGCTCACACTGCCACCCAGCTTTGTGTCATCCGCAAACTTGGAGATGTCACATTTAATTCCCTCATCTAAACCTAGGCTTAGGGGATCTCTCTCACTCTCTCACTCTGCCTTCTACTCTTCAACTTATCCACAAAGGTGTTCAGAGTTACTCCTGCCAACAGGATACCTGTTCTCTCCTCTGCAATGATCCAGCTTCCTGAAGTTTATAATACATTCCGACAGGATTCAGAAGAAATGAGCAATGTTCACTTGTCCAAGCAAGTATTCCCATCCTTTCTAAGCAACGTCAATTGGGGCCAAAATTTGCAACTAATGAACCAAATGCATCATAGTCTCTGGCAAGTTGCTTTAATAATGAGGCAGAAACAACGATTTCATATGGAATCTGTAATGGATCAAACTCCCTCAGGATAATTGTGCATCAAATTTCTACCTTACATTTTTCAAGTGCAAATCAAATTTTTTCTCAGAATTCAGATGCAACTTGGATTTGATTTGAACTTGTGTAGATAGTGTATGAATTTCAACCAGAGTAAGCAGTGATCATTGTACCTGGCTTTAATATTGTTGTGCTAGGCTGGGAAAAACAGTCTATGTTTCTATTGTTGATCCAGAGCCAATCAAGAGTAAAATTAGGAAGCTTTTTTTTGGCAAAAGTTAATGGCTAATAGGAATCCAGAAATCTTTTTGTAAAGGGATGTGGATCCTGGAACAATTGAAATTTTCATGTCTGACATTAGTTGTTGTGGCCTAGTGGCGCAGCGATAGATTTGCTCCCTTACAGCACCAGTGACCCGGGTTCGATCCTGACTACTGTACGGAATTTGTACATTCCCATTGTACCCATGGCATTGTGGGTTTTCTCTGGCTGCTCTGGGTTCCTCCCACACACCAAAGATGTACAGGTTTGTAGATTAATTGGCTTCGGTAAAAATTATAAATTTTCTCTAGTGTGTAGGATAGTGCTCGTGTACGAGGATAGCTGGTCAGCGCGGACTTGGTGGCCCGAGGGGCCTGTTTCCATGCTGTATCACTAAACTAAACTAAACTAAACTAAACTAAACTAAACTAAACTAAACTAAACTAAACTAAACTAAACTAAACTAAAGGGGTTTTGTAGGTAAGAGAGTGAATGAAAGGATATAAACCAAATGAGTTTAAGTGATGATTGAACATTTAATTGAACAATGCCATTGGGTGAAAATCTGAGTGGACTACTTTTGATTGTTATCCAATGGCTGTTGATGGGAAATGCAGTGTGAGTAAAGGCAGGATTAATTGTGGTCTCTTTTGCCTAGATTTAGAAATAGGAAATGACTAATTGCCAAGCCACAGGGGGAAAATGTATTGGGGCCTCAGGATAAAGGGAGGAGGAAACTGCACGAAAAGTAACTGTCTAGTCGTCCAGATTTTGTGAAGGTTAACAGTGACAACTTTATGGCTTGCAGTTACATCTGCAGCCTTACTAACATAATAATAGTGCAAGAATTTCTTTTGGGATTTAGCAATGACCCTTTCTCTCTGCGGAGGTTGATGACGAGTGACAGGTGGCTTGTATTTAAAGTAAGAAGAAGTGCCAAGAAAAATTCAGCTTGTTGCTTCTAAACTCTGTTAATGACATCTGCCTTGGGGGCAGAGATCAACTGTAGACCTTTGGAGTTGTGATGATGTGCACAAATAAGCCAAGAGTATCGGCTGAGTCAAGTACATTCAATTTCTCTCTGGAATGTGTTATTTTACTGCACACAACCTCCCACACATTGAAATGTAACTCTTTCTTAGCATGGATAACTCACAGCAGGACTGAACAGATCTTCCAGAATAACAGCAGTCATTAGTCTTCCTAGGCAGGCTCTCACAAATGAGGCTGACTTGCTTCCCCTCCTGCATAGAAGGGACAGGAGAACGAGGTGGTGTTTTCCTTCTACATTTTATGCAAGACCTCCATATGCTCCTGATGTGTGGCCATGCAGAATGCACCCCCTCAATTCTGAGAAGTCATATGACAGGAATTCCAAGGAATCAGTGGGCGTGATGCATTTTGGCAAGGAAGCTTTGAGGATGTCATTGAATCATTTTCTCTGTCTGCCTAACATCTCGTTCTGGTTCCGAGCAGTCTTTGACAAATGGAACAGAAATCAACCAGTCTGCAGAATACTAGAAATAAAGTCATTGTTCTAATCAGTTCTTACAGACACATGCGCAGATAGATGCCCAGAGTCGAGGAATCAAGGACCAGAGGACATATGTTCAAGGTGAACGGGAAAAGATTTAATAGGAATCTGAGGGGTAATTTTCTCACACAAAGGGTGGAGGGTGTATGGAACAAGCTGCCAGATGAGGTAGTTGAGGCTGGGACCCTCCCAACATTTAAGAAACAATTAGACAGGTACATGGATAGGACAGGTTTAGAGGGATATGGACCAAGCGCAGGCAGGTGAGACTAGTGTAGCTGGGACATGTTAGCCGGTGTGGGCAAGGTGGGCTGAAGGGCCTGTTTCCGCACTGTATCACTCTATGACTCCATGACTCTATGACATGGAAACCTATCCCAAATGGGAAGATGTGCCTTTCTTTATTTGCCAACCATACTCTGTGCTGGTCCAGTCCAATGAAATGTTATGATTTGGTGTGTTAATTCACCTCCCAGAGACAAAAATCAAGGCTCATTCACTCTTTTTATATGACTGGCAAAATTCCATCTGTAGTCTGCAGTGCAATTTACTGATTCAAGCTTACAAATTATTCATTCATCTACATTGCATAACTTAGCAGACACGTAAAGTAATCATTCAGAATACATCAAGGGACCAGCAAAACAATGACGTTTTCATTCTTTATACTTCCATCCCAATTTTCATTGTCAGTTGAAATACATGCTGAACAGAACTATTCCAGTATTGTTTATTAAATGTTACCCTCCCTCGTCCCTCATCCTTCACCCTCAACCCGTGAACAACACTTCAGATAACTTGAACTTTTCATGAGATTTTGAAACCTTGTTGCATCACTTGTCATCTCTTTTATCAAACCCTTCTCAGTGCTTCATATTTTGGGTAAAGTTTTCCTATTTGCTTAAGTCAATTGCGAATCCTACTTTATAACAGTAGCTCTAGATATGATTATTATATATATATATATATTTTTTTTAAATAGGTGCAGGAGTAGGCCATTTGGCCCTTCGAGCCAGCACCGCCATTCAATGTGATCATCGCTGATCATCCACAATCAGTGCCTTCTCCCCATATCCCTTGATTCCGCTAGCCCTTTGGTTTAATAAATTAAAAGTTACAGAGCCGTAGTCACTATTTCCAAAAATGTTCTACCATTGATATTTCAATCATTTTCCTAGCTACATTCCCAAAGATTTTGACCAATACTGCCTCTTCTCTATAATGTCCATACATAAGTTTAAAACATTCTTCTGGGTGCACTTTAATAATTCTACTCCCTCTAAGACTTTCACATTATGGTGGTCCCACTTATTGTTGAGGAAGTTGAAATCCCTCACCATTGAAACTTTCTGAGTGTAAGATCTCCTCTCTTTCTACAGTATGTGTACTACCATTGAACTCTAGTAAATGCGAGCCCAGTCAACCCAATCTCTCTTCATATGGCAGAACAGCCATCACTGGAAGTTATTCAGTAAATCTTTACTGCACTCAGACTCTCAATGTGAAAACTATAATTTTTCTAAGTACGGCTGCAAAACTCTAAGTAATACTCCTACTGCAGACTCATCAGGTTGCTTCAAAAATGACCCAATCTTTCACCATTTAAAAAAGATTCTGTTTCGTTTCCGTTTCGAGCCCTAACTTGGAAAACTATCTTTCCACATTATCATCCATATGTTTTCTTCCTGGAAACTTATTCACCTTGATTATATTACTTAAAGTTTATTTTCCTTATCACCATCCCACCTAGTTTTGCATCATAACAGCATTATAACAGTTGATAACAGCATTAGCCATCCGTCCATGGTAAAAGACAACAACTCATTTCCTCAGAAGTTAATCCTCTCATGCTTGAGCTAGACTCCTCCAATCTCTTTGGAATTACGATGGTTCTATATTGAAAGCCTGTCGGTGTATTGTAATTTGTTCATTATTGTGCACTGAACAGAAGAAATGAGAAACAAGAGCCGTCTCGGCCAAAATGCCCTTTGAGCCGGCTATGTCACACAATAGGTTTGTGTTTGATCCTATCTTCACCTCAACAATATTTTCCCACTCTTTCCTCATAAACCATGACTTCCTTTAAGTTGAAATATTTGTCGATGTCTACCAATGTATTCTTTACTTCAGATTTTTAATTCAGAGATGCAGCATGGAAACAGGCCATTTGGCCCACAGAATCCATGCTAACCAGCAATCATCCATAGTTCTATCTTACAAACCAGGGGCAATTTACCGAAGCCAATTGACCTTTGGAATGTGGGAGGAACCGGAGCATTCAGAGAAAACCCACACGGTCTTAGGGAGAACATGCAAATTCTATACAGCCAGCACCCATAGTCAGGATTGAACCTGGGTCTCGGGCGCTGTAAGGCAGCAACTCTACCGCTGCACCATTATGCCGCCCTATTCAATTACACTGTTTCAAGAGTACACCAAGGTAGAGAATTCAAAACAATCATAACCCTCTGAGAGAAATGTCTAAAAAGGGAGAATGCCCATATCCTGAAACTATGTCTCTTGGTCAAATGTCCCCCCTGGGATAATGTGCTCTCAGTATTCACCCTGATGCTTCCCCTTAAAAACTCATTTTATTGAATGTTGTTCCACGAAGTTGTTCCGTGTGAGTGATTGCGGTTTGAAAATTGGCTGCTTTACTTCCTACATCATGACTGTCATTATGCACCAGAATATTTCATTCTTAACTAAACACTTTTGAGAGGATATGAAGTCATAGAAGGCTGCATAATTGCTAGCTAGTACATTATTTTTTCACCATTCAGAACTATCAAACCATTGCAAGTGTCCCAATTTGACTGAACATGAGAGAGCGCAGATACTGAAATCCTCGAGGAGTATTTTGGACCTTGGTACGCTTGACTGCTCTCTGCCTGTAGAAGCATGAGCTCTGTGGGGAAAAGGGGGTATGGTGGAACATCTGGAGTTACAATCTAAAACAGTTTTGTTTAATTGCACAGTGAACTTTCAGTCAGTTTGATAAATAATTGGCATGGAAAGCAGCAATGTGGCAAATGTTTAACAACTGTGTATTGTAATAAAAAATAGATTGCTTTGTTAAATAGTTAACTGGCCAACACAGTGTTATTTTATATTTGGAGTTGTAGGAATCATCTTCTACATCATTACAGTTTGAAAATCTAATTGGATTTGATCTATTTCAGTCACAATAAATAGAATCAGGATCACAATCCTTTGTTAACGTATGAGGTATGTGACTGCCATGGCATGAAAAATTGAATGATTCCTTATTACAGTCTCAAAATAGTATGGGGGTTCCTTTTGGAGGAACAGCACCTCATATTTCGCTTGGACAGCTTACAGCCCAGCAGTATGAACATTGACTTCTGGAGGAACAGCACCTCATATTTCACTTGGGCAGCTTACAGCCCAGCGGTATGAACATTGACTTCTCTAACTTTAGATAGTTCCTCGATCCCTCTCTTCCCCTCCCCCTTCCCAGGTCTCCCTCTATCATCCTGTCTCCACCTATATCCTTTCTTTGTCCCGCCCCCCTGACATCAGTCTGAAGAAGGGTTTCGACCCGAAAGGTCACCCATTCCCTCTCTCCTAAATGCTGCCTGACCTGCTGAGTTACTCCAGCATTTTGTGATACCTTCAAAATAGTATGTATATTCATGTCATTTAGCTATGATTTTTTTTAAAAAAGAGAGCCATTTATTTTAATATATTAATATTCAGGGTTTTTTTAATCATTCTGTCCCTTTTCAGATCTAGGATATCTATTGTTGTCAAAAGGGAGAAGCAGGAGTAGACATTTAATTTCCCATCCCAACTTCTGCCTTCTCGAAGCAGTCCTTCTGGAAACAAGTCCTTTGTTTGTATTCTAAAGTGAAATAAATGCCAATAATCTTATGAATCATGGCAAAGTGAAATGCCACAAACTGCTATAATTGCTGTAAACTGCTAATTGCTGTAATTTTTTTAATGTAAAAGAAAGGGAAGATATCAAAGTTACATCATTGATCAGCGGTAGAGTCATTGTCCAGAGTTACAATCTTTTCATTCATCCGTGTTAACACACTATCATGTAATGCAGATAAATGTCTCCAAGCCGGCAATGGTGGTGAAGTTTGGTTATTGTTGCTTATTTGGTACTGGCATAACTGGCAGCAATATTCCAGCTGATCATTTTAAAATCCTCATTATATACAATTAATTCACATAAAATGATTCAGCAGCTTCTTATGATGCCTTTGGGGAAGCTTGATATACATCTTTGTTTGTTCTGAGAATGATTTATTTGTGTACATTTGCAAAATGATTTCTGTTTCACTCTAATTTACTTGGCACATGACTGATTGACTCATTAATTAATTTATTTTGCTTTAACATGTTCTTTTAACTCATTTTCCTGTTGTACTGTATTTGGATGTTTTTGAAAGTACTACCATTTTCTTCAGTGGCACAATAGAATGATATGAACAACCAATCTAAATTGTTCACATTTTTCAGATTTAGCTCTCTTAATATCTGGTATCATCAACAAAATCTCAGCTGTAGTAACTTAGCTAAAATAATCACTATTGCCCAGGAATCTGTGCACCATGGAAGTCTGATATGTCATCAGAGGAGCAAATAAAAACATACCCAACACTAGAATTATCGTAGTTTTTATAATAACATATGATTAAATGCTGGCAAAACTTTCAGCTGTCTTGCCTCAATACTAATTAGATCATCATTGGACTATTCGGTACTAGGAACATTTCCCAGTTGATTTTTGCAATTTCTGCCAAGAGTGAATTATCCTAATCGTGTCTTGACCTGGAGGACTTGATAGATGCCAAAGATCTATTTTAAGTCAATAGCTTGACCTACCTGAAAACAAACTGCTTTTTAGCGAACCTTTATAAACAAAATGTTCTCTCTAATATAAGTAGGTTTTCATTCACAAATTACAGGCGTGTTTCCATTCTTCTCCACACTGCCCTTTTTGAATCCATTTAAACTTTGAGTTACACATCTGGCCAATTACTTGCATATCTAAAATACACAAAAGGACTCCATCTTTGTCTGTTTGGTAAAAATCAATCCAGACATTTTGGTAAAATTGACCAGGGCCTCTGGCACCAAAGATCTGTTTTTTTCCTGCAATTAATGATCGCTGCTTTCCAAAAAATATTTCTGATTGTTTATTAGATAACATTTTGGAGGGTGGAAGATTAACCAAGTCCTCTATTTTATAAAGGAGGAAGAGAGAAAACAGAGAACAATAGAGTGCTCAGTCAAGCACCAATAAAGGAAGATCGCTGGAATGTATTATAAAGGATGTGTTAGTATAAATGATTGATCGCAATGGAATTAGACAAAGTCAACTGGGGATGTACAAAAGGGAATTCATGTTTGATGAACTCCTGGAGTTTTTTTTAGTTTAGAGTTTAGTTTAGAGATAGTGTGGAAGCAGACTCTTAGGCCCACCAAATCCACACCGACCAGCAATCCCCACACACTAACACTATGCACACTAGAGACAATTTAAAATAATACCAAGCCAATTAACCTACAACCCTGTACATCTTTGGACTGTGGGAGGAAACCAGAGATCCCGTAGAAAACCCATGCAGGTCACGGCAAGAACATACCAACTCTGTACAGACATAGTCGGGATCGAACCAGGTTCTCTGGTGCTGTAAGATAGCAACTCTACCACTGTACCACCGTGTCACCATAACTGGAAGAATTGGTAAGGGAGAACCAGTGACGTATTTGAATTTGGCTTTGGCGTAGGTATTGGTTTATTATTGTTATGTGAACCGAGATACAATGAAAAACTTTGCTTTGTGTGCTATGCAGATAAATCATACCATACACGAGTACAATCAAACCATGCTCAAATACCACAGATAGACCAAAGAGTGTAAAGAAACAGAATGCAGAAAATAGTACTACTGGTACAGAGGATGTACAGATAAAAAATAGTGCAAGGGCCTTAATGAGGTGGATTGGCAGATCAGGAATTCATCCTTAGCATATCATATCATCATATCATATCATATATATACAGCCGGAAACAGGCCTTTTCGGCCCACCAAGTCCGTGCCGCCCAGCGATCCCCGTACATTAACACTATCCTACACCCACTAGGGACAATTTTTACATTTACCCATCCAATTAACCTACATACCTGTACGTCTTTGGAGTGTGGGAGGAAACCGAAGATCTCGGAGAAAACCCACGCAGGTCACAGGGAGAACGTACAAACTCCTTACAGTGCAGCGCCCGTAGTCAGGATCGAACCTGAGTCTCCGGCGCTGCATTCGCTGTAAAGCAGCAACTCTACCGCTGCGCTACCGTGGTCTGTTCAAGAGTCTGATAACGGCAGGGGAGAATCTTGCTTTCAAAATTTTGGATCTACTGTCAACGTGGAGGGGAGAAAAGACAATGTCCAGGTTGTAAATAATCCTGATTATGTTTTCTGAAGCCTTTGATAAAGTCACACATAAGAAGATAGTGGAATAAAGTAAAGCACAATGGATTGGTGGTAACAGACTAGTTGACAGAAAAGAAAGAGAATTGGAATAATGGATCTTTTTTGGAATGGCAGGCTGCAACTGGTGGAAGCATTTAGTGCTATGATCCCCAGAATCTTGTATTTCTAAGTTTACCAATGGCATGAAGCCAGGCAGATGTGTGAATTGCATGAAGAAATACAAATGGTAGAGTACAGACATTACCCAGCACACTAGCACCTAGTTTATGAATGGTTGCCCACTGTTAACAAATTTCAATCATGGTAAACATTCACAATAACTGTTATAATTATACCTTTACCCATGCTAAAAGTGGAATTGAAAACAGTTTAAATACTAAATATTGTTATTTGCCACAACATCTGCAGATGGAATGATTTAAAATAAATATCTCTAAAGTGAAGCACTATACAATACATTTTAAATTGATGCAGCTGTTTGAAGCAACTCCCAGCCACCCACCCGCTTCCTGTAAGTAGCCGCTGATTAAGTTCTTTGTCTTGTATTCCAAGTACTAATGGATTGTACTACAGGACTCCAATGGGATTGTACTATAGGCCACCCAATAGTCAGCGAGAATTAGAAAAACTGATATGTAGACAAATTACGGAAAGATGCAAAAGCATCAAGGTTGTCATAATGGGTGACTTTAACTTCCCTAATATCTCCTCTGCAATATGTTCTTGACTGCATTGAGAAAGAGCAAAAACGTATCCAAGGACGTAGAGTTGATTTTAAGATACCAGGCCAATTATTTACATGCGCAGAACTCTCACTGCAAACTCTCACTCCCATTCCATACACTCTGTGAAACAGTTACCTTGCTCGAGAAACAGGTACACCAGATGATTCTGCTGTCCATCGTATTATAGACACACACACTGAAAAAAATATAGCATGTTCCATACTTAAAGAAACATTATGGTAGATTCTACATTTATTTAAGATACTTTAACATTTACAGAAGAACATTTTACGATTATAATAGGAATTATAAATGCCAGTTGAATTTTAGACAATAGACAATAGGTGCAGGAGTAGGCCATTCGGCCCTTCGAGCCAGCACCGCCATTCAATGTGATCATGGCTGATAATTCACAATCAGTACCTTATTCCTGCCTTCTCCCCATACCCCCTGACTCTGCTATCTTTAAGAGCTCTATCTAGCTCTCTCTTGAAAATTGGCCTCCAATATGTTTTAGCCGCTACCTGAGTTGGTATTAAGGTCTGTGATATAGCCTCTTCCCAAACATTAGCAACTTAGAATCAATGTTTCAATTAATAGATTAGCACACCAATAGCTACCTTGTACTCCCAGCCAAATTCTATATGAAGGCTACATTTTGTGAAAAGCTTACATAGTCCAGAGGATCTCCTCCATAGCAACCATTGTATCTTAATGACTTAAAAACTGGCCATTTACAGTATTATGGTGGGCAGTGATAATGGCCTATGATAACATAATCAGCAATGATTATAAAACAGACAATGCATCTGCATCCATAGATACATCAATTGGTCATACTGTAGTGCAACAGGTAGTGTTGCTGCCTCAGAGCTCTAATGATCCAGGTTCAGTTCTGAACTCTGGTGGTGTCTGTGTGGAGATTGCATGTTCTCCTTGAGACTGTATGTATTTCCCGCAGGTGTTATGGTCCCAAACCATGCTGGTTGATAGATTAATTGACTACTATAAAATACCGATAGCACGGCGGTTGGCAGGAGAATCAATGGGGAATTGACAATCTTGCGAGAGATAATGCAGGGAAATAAATTGGGTCATGTGATGATTGGATTATTCTGAGAGCTGACAAAGACTTGGTGGTCTGAATGGCTTCCTGCAGTGTCATGAGAAATATGAGAACTGTCAGTGGCAAAGGGCAATGAATGATGAATTGGCTTTGTGGCTGGCAATGTTACCAACAAACCAGTAAAAAAGTGTGTTATTGTACAACAGCAAAGTAAAATCATGAAGTTGACAACTTTAATATAGATGGCTATGATGTCATAACTAACAACAGTATAGATGGTGAGAGCAGTAATAGCATGCAGTTGTTTGGGAGTATAGAACCATAACTGGAAATGAGCTGATATCAAAATAATTTGCATTACATTAGATAGCAATCTGGCACAATGCAATTTCAGTGATAAATGGAGGACAAAATGCAGCTAACAGGGTAAATATTTACCAAGATCTGACAAGAGCTTTCAGTTTTCACAGTCTGCTGAGTTTTTAACTCAACCAGTATAACACTGATAATATGACTCATTCTCCAACTGTAGGAATGGCTTTGTATGTCCATCTGCAATTTGACCTCTGGGTGGTGTGTGGAAAATCTATCAACATTTTTGCTGGATTATTCACATAATATTGTTCAAACAACCGAGTCTACAGACAAAAATATTATCACTAAGAAATTATGATTACTTATGTCCCTTAAAAGAAATAGAAAGAAATCAGTCTGAAGAAGGGTCTCGACCCGAAACGTCACCCATTCCTTCTCTCCCGAGATGCTGCCTGACCTGCTGATTTACTCCAGCATTTTGTGAATAAATCAATTTGTACCAGCATCTGCAGTTATTTTCTTATAGAAAGAAATCAGAGTTCATTATATGCTAAATTGGATTCATGTGTGCACTTAACCTTCCTACATGGTTAAAATCAAGTCAAGTTTATTTGTCACATACACATTCACGATGTGCAGTGAAATGAAAGTGGCAATGTTTATTGCTCCAGTACAACCATATAACTTAGCTTTTGCCAACTGTTGAAAATAACCAATAGTTACGTTTCACCTTGGGTCTTTGATTGGTTCTTTAACTGCATTGTGTTAATAAAATCCATATGCCCAATGTAGAACGGTGACATTTAGCCTGATTTAAAGTCATTCTCAAAATCAAAGCCAAATGTTTAATGAATTTGGACCTAGTTAAAAGCAAGTAGTTACCATTTCGAAGTAAACTAATTCTTACTTTTTCAAAATGCTTCTAATACCTCTTTTCTATTTTTTTCACAAAATTAATATTTAAAATATTTTTCTTGGAGCGATAGTACAAGAAAAAAGATGTGCATAGGAAGTAACCACATGTGAACAAAACATGTCAACAGCAGATCTCTATGTAACAATTTCTGCCAAATTCTCAATATTGTTAGACCTCAAGCTGATTCATTCCTTGGATCATCTTAAATTTCAAAGGTCCACAGGAAACAGTGGTGTTCAACTTTGATTGCCTCATTGGCCAAAACAACTTTGTTAAAGTTAGTTTATATAACAGAAATCTCTCCATTACCAATGTCATGTTGATTCCTTCAAAATAATGCAGCCTACACATAGGTATTGTGAAATTCAGCATTTGCAATTTTGTGCTGCTAATTTAGTTTAAAATATGTTCCATGAGGTTACGATGCTTAGTCCATTTATTAATCTGTATCCCTGAGAATCTTTGGAAACATGCACAACAAAGATAAGGTTAAAGGACAGAAGATGTGTACCATCATTGAATCAAGTGATATGGTATAAAAAGCGTGATCTGAATAAAATACCAGAGAACAACACATTGCTCAATAAGCCGCATTGACTTGATGGGCAAATGCCATTCTTCAAGGGGTCATAGATATATGGAATTAAGACTTAGTGGGAGATTCTTACTAAATTTGGTTGAACTTTTCATTTAAGTTTGATGTTCCAAAATGGCGGCGCTGCCATAGCAGCTGCGGCTTACCTGCGGTCCATTTGTCTTTGTGTTTTTGTTGTTTTTTTGTCTTAATTGTAGTTGTGATGTCGTGTTTTTGTGTTTGTGTACTGTGTGTGTATGTGGGGGGGAGGGGGGGAACTGTAAAAATTGTAAATATGTGTCCCTTCCGAACGGAGACCCGACCTTTGTTTTCTGGGTGTTGTCTCCGTTCCTGCTGCGGCCTACCATCGGCCCAACTCCTGGAGCTGGCGGCCTCCAGGGCTCTGGTTCGCAGAGCCCGCGGATCGGACTTACCATCACCGGAGCCGGCCGTCCTCGGAGGCTGCGGGAGCGGCTGCGACTCGCCTTAGGCTCGGGCCGCGTGGATGCCGACATCGGGAGCTCCGGCAGCAGCAGCGGGTTCGCCCGCCCTGGATCGCGGGGCTTGGGGCGCGGACATTTCACCGTCCGGCGCGGCCTAAAATATGCCGCGGGATGTTTCTCTGCTGGGCGGGGGCTTCAATGTCGGGAGCCACGACCGCCCCGACGTGCAGCAACAGCGGCAGCAGCAGCGTGTTCGCCTGCCCCGGATCGGACTTATCATCGGCGGAGCCGGCCGTCTTCGGAGGCTGCGGGAGCGGCTGCGACTCGCCTTAGGCTCGGCCCGCTGCGGACCGTCCGGCGCGGCCTCCAACCACAACAACCTGGCCGCGGGAGAGGACAGCAGGAGAAGGGAAAGACATTGTGGCCCTCCATCACAGTGAGGAGAGGACTGGAGGAGACTCACTGTGATGGATGTTTCTTTGATGGATGTTTCCTTTTTGTGTGTTTTTGTGGTTGTGTAATTTTAATGCCTATTTAATGCTTTTATTGTTGGACTGTGGGTGACTGAATTTCCTCCAATATTGGATGACAAATAAAGCTATCTTGAATCTTGAATCTTGAATGAAGTTAAATTTGTGCTGGTAATTGTGAAACGTTGATACAAAGCTGATACAAAGCTGGGTGGTAGTGTGAGCTGTGAGGAAGATTCTATGAGGTTGCAGGGTGACTTGGACAGGTTGTGTGAGTGGGTGGATGCATGGCAGATGCAATTTAATGTGAATAAGTGTGAGGTTATCCACTTTGGTGGTAACAATAGGAAGGCAGATTATTATCTGAATGGTCTCAAGTTAGGAAAAGGGAACGTACAACGAGATCTGGGTGTTCTAGTGCATCAGTTACTGAAAGGAAGCATGCAGGTACAGCAGGCAGTGAAGAAAGCCAATGGAATGTTGGCCTTCATAACAAGAGGAGTTCAGTATAGGAGCAAAGAGGTCCTTCTGCAGTTGTATAGGGCCCTAGTGAGACCGCACCTGGAGTACTGTGTGCAGTTTTGGTCTCCAAATTTGAGGATGGATATTCTTGTTATTGAGGGCGTGCAGCATAGGTTTACTAGGTTAATTCCCGGAATGGCGGGACTGTCATATTTTGAAAGACTGGAGCGGCTAGGCTTGTATACACTGGAATTTAGTAGGATGAGAGGGGATCTTATCGAAACATATAAGATTATTAAGGGGTTGGACACGTTAGAGGCAGGAAATATGTTCCCAATGTTGGGGGAGTCCAGAACCAGGGGCCACAGTTTAAGAATAAGAGGTAGGCCATTTAGAACGGAAATTAGGAAAACCTTTTTCAGTCAGAGAGTTGTAAATCTGTGGAATACACTGCCTCAGAAGGCAGTGGAGGCCAATTCTCTGAATGCATTCAAGAGAGAGCTAGATACAGCTCTTAAGGATAGCGGAGTCAGGGGGTATGGGGAGAAGGCAGGAACGGGGTACTGATTGAGAATGATTAGCCATGATCACATTGAATGGTGGTGCTGGCTCGAAGGGCCGAATGGCCTACTCCTGCATGTATTGTTTATTGTCTATTGTCTATTGTCCTCATTGTGTGGGAAATGTTTCGGCGTAAACCCATTTCCTAGTGCTCTGCTCTACTTGAAGAGAATTCCATGATTCTTTGAAAAGTTTAACGTGAGAACTGATTCAGAACTAAAAGACAGAACAAGGCTGGAGGAGGACTGTGATAGTGCAATCATTTCCAGTAAGTTAGGAAAATAAAAAGGAGGAGTAAAATGCCCCATCCAGAACCCGTGGGGTACAAGTTAATAAGTTATTTATCTTAAGAAGAAATTCAGTGACCTTTTGTAAACTGTTTGTAAGATTTCCATCCACAGTTTTGTTATTGTCAGCTTTACTGCACCTCAATGAAAGTCTTGGCACAACCTTTTCATTTTTTTACTCTAACAATTAGCCGTACCCTTCAGACACACTTGTCTCTTTTCTGTTTCTAAACTCATTATTAATGCTTTTTTCCTGCACACTCCTCATCCTTCTGCACCGAAACAGACCATCTATTATGGATTCATACATATTGAATATTCCTCAGTGTGTTAATAATTAACACATTCCCTTTCCCTCAGTAGATCAAACTGGTACATATTGAGGAGAGAATTTCAAGAGAAGTGCTCCATGATTTTAAATATTCAGATTTGTAAAACGGTTGACAAGGTTTTGTTATTGTCATGTGTACCGAGGTAGAGTGAACAGCTTTTGTTTGTGTGCTGCCAATCAAATCAGATAATACTTACATGAATACAGAAAAGTAAAAACAGTAAAACAAAGATAAAAATAGTATTGCTGGAAATCGCTGGAAATAGTAATAGATTTACAAGTGGAAAAGAGATTTAAACGAGTGAGGCAAATGTTTTAGGTGATAGTAGATCCCCCTCTCATATTAGCTTGCAGTTATCATCAAGATACATCGGAAGTTGTTAAATTACATAATGATGCCCTGGTAAGACAGAGTTCCTTCTCGTTGTTGTTTATCGTGCAATACCCTGGATAATACTTGGAGCAAAAAAAAACACGCAGATGCTTGAAATCCAACCAAGCACAGAGAATGCTGGAAACATGCCAGCATTAGAGGGGAGAGAAGCATTTCAGGTCAAGGATTATTCAGCTGATTTGGAAAGTGAGAAAATAAGCAAAGGTGCAGGGAAGGGAAGAGTGAAGGGTCAAGGGAAATGTTTGGTTTAGAATGTAGACCAAAGGTGTCAAGGCAACAATTACCTTCAAAGACAGTAGTTGGAGACAGAAGGAGGAAACAAGTAACAAGTATAAACAGATAGTTCAACTGTATCCGTAGAGAGAGAGGGAAATGTGTGATTATGTTCGACAGAAGATAAGGTGTTTATTTTCAGGAGCTGGCATTGGGCAATGTTAGAGCAATGGAGGAGACTGAAGACAGAAGAGACATAGTGAGATTCAGATAGAGAATCAAAGTGGCAGGTAGCCGGGAGATCAGTGTCCCCCCATGTGCCCTGATAGGAGGTGTTCTACAAAATGGTTACCCAATCTGTGTCTGTTTCTTCAGGCAGTGGAAGCCACTTTGCTAAGTATGAAGAATTTGAAGTGACTTGAAATGAATTTCTGTTCCACCTGTAAGGACAATTTGGTAGCCTGATGGCAAGTAGGGTTTGAGGTAAAAGGGTAGATGTTGCACATCCTGCAATTAAGTGGAGAAGTTCGATGGGAAAGGGAGTAGTTGCTGGAGATGTAAGAGAAACCTAAGAAGTTTCAGAAGGAATGGTCCTTTCAGAAGGGATGGGAAGATGTAATTGGTAGTGGGATCCAGTGGAAATCACACAAATTATGCAGGATGATCCATTGAATATGGAGGTTGGTGGAATGGAAGATGAGGGCAAGGGGAACTATGCTCATTTTGGCTGCTCAGAGGATTCAAAAATATGTGGTTGAGAACCATGCTAACTATGGCACAGGGGAAGCCATGGTTAAGGATAAAGGGAGACATCTTAATGACATGCAAAGCCTCATCTGAGAATAGATAAAGTGTAGATAAAGAAATTAGGATCCTTCATCAGTCTGAAGAATGCACCCCACCCGAAACATCACCTACTGTATCCATGTTCTGCTGAGATGTTGCCTGACTCACTGACTTGCTCCAGCACACTGTCTTCTAAAGATACTGGGAGACTGGAATGGAGTCCCTACATGAAGTAGGTTGGAAAGAAGTATACAATTGTGCAAGTCCATGGGGTTATAATTGATACTGGCAGATAATATGGGTTACAATATATCTTGTATTCCATGTCAAGAGCTAAGTTATATATTAGATCGAACTCGGGAGATACATCTGGAGGAAATTGTCCTAGTCCAGTGTTGTGGCATTGAAAGCAACATATTCAAACTTAATTGAGATAGAAAAATAGCTGGCATTTTAAACAGCGTAGAAGAAATTAATTACAACGAGACACCAAGAGATTAATTGAATGCATGGAAGTGTGACAAATGGATTCAGTGTAAGCAAACATACTGTAAGGTCATCCACTTTGGATCCAAAAAAATAGATGACAATATTTGTAAATGGTTAAAATTTTGAAGAAGTTTTAGTGCAAAAATGCATGTTTTCCACCACAATACAATACAATATATCTTTATTGTCATTGTACAGGGGTACAACGAGATTGGGAATGCGCCTCCCATACGATGCAATAATTTAATTAATTTAATTAATTTAAACAACAGCAACCCAACAAAACAAATTGTAACAGTTTTAAGACAGAATAAAGTGCAAGTAGATCTGTGCCGGATCACTGTGCGTTGTGACCATCCGGCTCAGCAGGACCGGTTCATAGCAGCTATGGCCCTGGGGATGAAGCTGTTCCTGAGTCTGGAGGTGCGGGCGTAGAAGGCCTTGTATCGTCTGCCCGATGGAAGGAGTTCGAACAGACTGTTGCAGGGGTGTGAAGAGTCTGTGGATGCTGGTGGCTTTTCTGAGGCACCGTGTGTTGTAGATGCCCTCCAAGTCTGGTAGCTGTGTTCCGATGGTAATGCATTTTGGGAAGACAGGCAGGGTAGGACAAATGCAGTAAATGATAGGGCGCTAAGCAATGTTGATGAACAGAGGAACATTGGGGTTCAAGTCCACAATTTCCTGAGCTCTATGGACTACCCGCTGAAGAGCTTTCCTTTCTGCCTCCGTGCAGCTGAGGTACCACACAGGGATGCCATGCGTTAGGATGCTTTCTATGGTGCAGCGGTAGAAGCAAATGAAGCAAAGGTGGATTTGATTTGGTGAGAAAAGGAAAATTAAAAAATTTCCTTTATATCTTCAGGATGAGAATATGACGTGACCAAGATATACCACAGTTTTGAGCACTGAACGTCAGGAAAGAGAAATTTAATTGGAAGAATTGCAACATATATTTACCACCATTTTTATTCTGTGATTCTTGGGGTTAATTTATGGGAAGAGCTTGCACATTTTGGAGGATCATTTTGATCATAGTTTACAAAGTATTGGGCTAGATTATGTTTTTGCGATCCTATGACCTTATGGATTCTAGGCCCTGTCCCCAGTGTTAGCCCCACTGCCAAACCTGTCATGCAGCTCCCAATGACTTCAAGGCCGCACCACTGTGGTTGTTCATAGATGTGGAGCCAGCTGCAAGCAACAGATAGGCATCAAGCTGTGCATTTAAACTCCCACAGCTGGCAAATTGGGTGGAATAATGGCAAAAGGAATTTATTCCAAAAAGTGCAAAGTAATGCATTTTGGGAAGACAGGTAGGGTAGGACAAATGCAGTAAATGATAGGGCGCTAAGCAATGTTGATGAACAGAGGAACATTGGGGTTCAAGTCCACAGTTTCAAGAAAGTAGCCATGCAGATAGATAGGATGGGAAAAAAGAGCAAAGGGTGTGATTGCCTCCATAGGTTGGTTCATAGGATAGAAAAGTTGGGATGATATGTTGTAAATTTACAAAATATTGGTTAGGGCACACTTAGAGATTTGTGTTCCGTTTTCGAGGCATCATTATAGGAAGGATATGGTTGTGCTTAAGATATTACTTTTCCAATATTAGTGGAGATGGAAACCCATTTAAAATAAATGCCTCCATTAAAAGATCTGACAAGGTCATACAGTATATTAATGGTGTAATACAATGATATCATTTGCACACAATAAATTTTAGTTCTTTCAAGCATGTGATTTAGCCTTTTGGCAACCGTCAATATTTTCAGACAATCTTCCAAATCATTTGTAGGATCCCACAGTCATCTGGAAGAGATCTGCAATACCATATCAGTAAAGCATGAGCTGTGAAGGCCACCAAGATGATCAGAGTCATCGAGCAATACAGCACAGAAACAGATCCTCTGCCCACTGTGCCCATACCAATCCTCTGCCCACTGCACGGATAGTTCTGTATCCTTCTATCCCTTGCCAAATTAAGTATCTGTCTAAATATCTCTTAAACACGGAGAATATTTCTAACCCCACCAGGAATTCGGAGCAGCCACGGTGGCGCAGCGGTAGAGTTGCTGCCTTACAGCACATGCAGAGCCGGAGACCCGGAATCGATCCTGACTGCGGGTGCTGTCTGTACGGAGTTTGTACGTTCTCCCCGTGACCACGTGGGATTTCTCCGTGATCTTCGGTTTCCTCCCACACTCCAAAGACATACAGGTATGTAGGTTAATTGGCTTGGTGCATGTGTAAAATTGTTCCTAGTATGTGTAGGATAGTGTTAATGTGCGGGGATCGGTGGTCTGTGCAGACTCGCTGAGCCAAATGGCCTGTTTCCATGCTAAATTATCTCTAAACTAAAAATAAACTAAACCTCTTCTGGCTACGTTCCAGATATTAGTCACTTAAAGTGCTAAAAAAAAAAATTAAGTTCATCCTTTTCACCTTAAACCTGTGTTGTCTTGTTCTTTATACGTCCACCATTAGAAAAAGATTCTACCAATCTGCCCTATCCATGCCTCTAAGTTTTTAAAAATCTGTTCACCCCTCTGTGTCATTTGCTCCGGTGAAATCAAAGCCAATCTATTCAACCTTTTCTTACAAGCGAACTCTTCCAATCCAGGCAACATCCTGGTGAATCTCCTCTGCACTCTCTTGAACATAAATTTGACAGCAAATTCAGACAAGTGATGTAATAGTAAGAGACTTCAAATATCTTAATGCTAAAATCAAATAGAGAGGGCACTGAATTACTAAATTGCATTCAGAACTTTTAAGGAAGAATATGGCTGGCACAAAAATGGAAGGGAGTGGCAAGTAGGATCCCTGCCCTAGCTTTCGGTAATGAAACTAGACTGGAATTTGGAATACTTTATTGTCACATGTGACAAGGCACAGTATAATTGCTTGCATACCCAAGGTTTGCAAATAGATGCCACATAAACAGCGCTGACAAGGTTACAGAGTATCCCGGACCGGCTCCTCCTTTGTTCCCCCCCCCCCCTCATGGCGGTCCCCCCACGACGGGTCCTCCTTTGTTCTTCCCCCTCTTCCCCTTACGGCGGTTCCCCCGCATCCTCATCGGCCGCCATAGGGGTGTCAGAGTGTTGAAAGGAGTGTCAGAGGGAGTACAATTTTGGAACAGTGATTATAAATCAGTTAGATTGAACATAAATGTGGAAAAGAACAGTGAAAACGGGGTAAAGGTATCTAAATTGTGAACAAGTCACTCGGAGGTTGAAGCTGGTTGATATAAATAATGTATAGTTCCGCTATCCACATAATTCAATAACTCCTGAATACTCTCCAACAATGCCAATTTGCTAGTTTGAGAAGTGATTTAGCAAGAAGTGAACTGGGAACAGTCAACTGAAGGCAAAATTGTTTCAAAGCAATGGGGCACAAGACCAAAAAAACTAACTAAGTGCTGGAGTAATTCAGCAGGTCAGGCAGCATCTCTGTAAGACATGGATAGGCAATCTTTTGGGTCTGGGCCTTCTTCAGACCACCCCTTCCCCAGGTCCTTTCCCCTGCAACCACCGGAGAAGTAACACCTGTCCCTACCCCTCCTTCCTCGCATCCATCCAGGGACCCTTCCAGGTGAGAGGGAGGTTCACATGCACCTCCTCTAATTTCATATACTACATTGGTGCCCCTGAGGTGGCAAAACCTAGCGTAGACTAGGCAACTGTTTTGTCAAACACTGGTAACTCAGGTCTGCCAAGGCCCGCTGGTCTCACGGTTGCTGACCACTTTAACTCCCCTTCCCATTCTCATACTGACCTTTATGTCCCAGGCCTCTTCCATTGCCAAAGAGAGGCCCCACGCTAGCTGGAAAAACAGCACTTCATATTCCACAAGGGTGGCTTACCACCCAATGGTATGAACATTGAGTTCTCTAATTTTAGGTAACTACCCAACAACCATCCCCCATTTCTCAGCCTCCCTTCCCAATGTCCCACCTTGATGCACACCCATTTCTTCCACTTTTTTCCCTTCCCCCATTCCCTTCCAGCTTAAGTCCTTTCCTCTGTCTTCATATTTCTTGTCTTTTCTCTCCTTATCTCACTGAATTTTCCTCCTCTGGCTTTCATCTACCCATTTGCCAATCAAAGCCCCTCACATGTCTCCACCTATCACTTGTCTGGCTTTGTTCCGCCACCACCTCTTTTACAGCTTTCTATTATAATCAATCTGAAGCAGTGTCCCGACACGAAACGTCACCTATATGCAGCTCCTAGACTGTGGAACAGCATCCCTCTCTCCATCAGAACTGCCCCATCCATCGACTCCTTTAAGTCCAGGCTCAAAACCTATTTCTACTCCCTAGCGTTTGAGGCTCATTGAGGAGGCGCTGTGAACTGTTTGCGTGCTACTATACTGTATGTTTCATTTTTTTTCCTTAGTACCTAATCAGATGTACAGCACTTTGGTCAACGTGGGTTGTTTTTAAATGTGCTATACAAATAAAATTGACTTGACTTGACTTGACTATATGTGTGTCTTCCAGAGATGTAGCCTGATCTGCCGAGTTATTCCAGCACTTTGTATTTTTCTAAGCAATGAGATATTTAAGAAAAGGGTTTTACTGTGTTCCAAGTGCACAGCTTCCGACAATGAAAGTGAAGTCTGTCGTCTCAACCACTAAGGATTGCAAATTACATAGAATTTAGAATTAAGCAAAAAGGAATGCTTATGTCAGATGATAGATTTATATGCCAGAAATCTTGGAAGAGTGTAAGAAAGTGTAGGAGGCAAATTAAAAGCAAAATTAGGAAAGCAGAGGGAGGAAATGAGAAATATTGACACGAAAAATTAAAGTAAATCCAAAAGTATTTTCTAAGCACAAAAAGAGAAAAGGTATAACAAGCAAAAGAGCAGGGCTTATAAAGGACAACATGTGTGTGTGTGAAGACGAATAATGTGTGTGTGGTTTTGAATTCCTTAAACTAAACTGGGAAATGATGTCAATGTTTTGTTAAGATGAGCAATCTTGAAGTATTGTACGTGGTAAAGTAAAAGGGAAAGCATTAACAGGTTTTTCACATTCAAAGATGGATAAATTGTGAGACCCAGATGAAATATATCCCACTGTTAAAAGAAGCAAGAAATTCAAGAGGATTTGATTGTTTAATCCTCTCTGGCTATAGGAATGGAGTCAGCAGATTGGAAGGCTACTAATGTTGGGGTGAAGGAATGCAAGTCTTAGATACGAGGCTGGTCACTAAAGTAAAGGCCATGGGATCCAAGGGAGACTGGCAAATTTAATCCAAAATGGCATTACTGGCAGCAAACAAAAGCAAATAATTGCCATGTGTTGGGAGCCTGTTACCATTGGGGTTCCTCAGACCTCTTACTTGGCCCTTACTTTTTGAAACATATATGAATGAATGACATCGACCCAAATATATAAGAAATTTGCCTTACAAGTAAAGATTAGTTAGTTTAGTTTGTTCATTATTATTGTCACATGAAACAAGTCAAAAGCTTTTTGTTACTTTCTATCCAGTCAAAGAAAAAATTATATACATGATTACAATTAAGCAGTCCACAGTGTAAAGATAAAGGATAAAGGGTACAAAATTCAGTGCAAGATAAAGTCTGATTCAAGATAGTTCAAATGTCACTAATGAGGTAGATGAGAGGAAAAGACTGCTCTTGAGCAGGTGATTGGACAGACCAGTTGCCTGATTACAGCTGGGAACATCTGGGCAGCACAGTTCCCAGATGTGCTGCCCAGGCTGTAAGGCTGCCTTACAGTTACTGCCTCGCAACAACCTGGAGCTCAATGCTCATAAGACAGTGGAATTGATTGTAGACATTAGAAGAGCTCCACCTTCTATCCCCCCACTGACCAGCAACAACACCACTGTCACATCTGTGGAGTCATTTAAGTTCCTTGGAACCATCATCTCCAGGGACCTTAAATGGGAGGCCACCATCGACTCCACTGTCAAAAAGGCCCAACAGAGGATGTACTTCCTGCGGCAGCTGAGAAAACACAATCTGCCGCAGGCAATGATGGTCCAGTTTTATACAGCCATCATAGAGTCTGTCCTCACCTTCTCCATTATGGCCTGGTTTGGCTCAGCCATCAAGCATGACATCTGGAGGATGCAGCGCATCGTTTGATCAGCCAAGAAGGTTGTTGGCTGCAACCTTCCCCCCATCAACGAACTGTACTGCAAGGTGCAGGGAGCGAGCAGGCAAGGTCATCTCTGACCCCTCTCACCCTGGCCACAAACTCTTTGAAGCACTTCCCTCTGGAAGGTGACTCCGGACTGTCAAAGTCGCCACAGTCAGACATAAAAACAGCATTTTTTCCATGAGCAGTAGCTCTACTCAAAAGCCAAAAGTCTGTAGCCTTCTTTTGCTCTGGAATTTTATTTTATTCTTCACATTTTTAAATTATAATGTTTTATTTTCAATTGTCTACTGTAAATCGTGTTGTTATTCTTGTTAGAAAAGCACCAAAGCAAATTCCTTGTATGTATATATACTTGTCTAATAAAATTTATTCAATTCAATTACAGTGCCAGAGACACGGGTTCGATACTGACTATGGGTGCTGTCGTACGGAGTTTGTACGTTCTCTCTGTGATCTGCTTGGGTTTTCTCTGGGATCTCCAGTTTCCTCCCACACTCCAAAGTCATACAGGTTGTAGGTTAATTGTAAATTGTCCCTAGTGTGTGTCGAATAGTGTAAGTGTGCAGGGATCGCTGGTTGGCGTGGACTCAGTGGGCCAAAGGGCCTGTTTCTACGCTTTTTAACTCTAAGTTCAACAGTTCAACAGAGCTTTATTTGTCATTCGGTACCAAGGTACCGAACGAAACTACATAGTAGTCACACACAAAAAAGAACACAAGACACATGACCCCAACACAAACGTCCATCACAGTGACTCCAAACACCCCCTCACTGTGATGGAGGCAACAAAACTTCCACTCTCTTCCCCACGCTCACGGACAGACAGACCGTCCCCGACCGACCCGCACAGTCCCCGCAAGGGGATGGAAGTCCCTGCGGCCGAGTCGCACCGGGCGCTGAGACGTCTCGCGGCTGAACCGGGCGATGGAAGGCCCCGCGACCGAGCCGTGCGCAGCTAAGTCCCGCGGCCGAGCCGCACCGGGCGATGTTAGGCCCCGCGGCCGAGCCGCACCGGGCGATGGAAGGCCCCGCGGCGATGATAAGTCCAGCGGCCAAGCCGCACCAGCGATGAAAAGTCCCGCGGCCGAGCCGCGCCGGGCGATGTTGGGCCCCGCGGCCCGGGCACTGTTAAGTCCAGCGGCCGAGCCGCACCAGCGATGTTAGGCCCCGCGGCCAAGCCGCACCGGGCACTGTTAAGTCCAGCGGCCGAGCCGCACCAGCGGTGTTAGGCCCCGCGGCCGAGCCGCACCGGGCGATGGAAGGCCACGCGGCCAAGCCGCACCGGGCACTGTTAAGTCCAGCGGCCGAGCCGCGCTGGGCGATGTTAAGTCCAGCGGCCGAGCCGCACCGGGCGATGGAAGGCCCCGCGGCCGAGCCGCACCCCGCGCCGTGAGGAGGAGACCTAAAAGAGAAAGGTTTCCCCCACCCCCCCACCCACACCACCACCCCCCCACCCACACCACCACCCCCCACACATACACAACCAAAAAAAAACAAAAAACATCCCAACACCGACACACAACAAAAAAAAAGGAATAAAGACGAACAGACTGCTAGCGAGCCGCAGCCGTTAGGCGCCGCCACTTCAGACTAAACTAAAACTAAACTATGAGGTTTTATTAAAGTGTATAATAGTATAATATTATATAATAATATTATAATATTAATAATAAAAGTAATTAGACCACAGTTGAGTGCGCCATAATGCACTAAAGACATGATAGCACTGGGGAAGGTGCAGAGAATCTTGAGAAAGATATGGCCATGACTGGAAAATTGTAGCTTTAAGGAAAGATTGAATGGACTGGTGTTGTTTTCTTTGGAACAGAACAAGCTTTGTAGAAATGATGAGTGGTCTAGATAAAGGAGGGACCCATTTTCCTTCAGCAGAATCATCACAAAACAGGGAAAACAGATTTAAAGTAATTTGCAAAGAGGTTGGTGGGAAGATAAAGAAATTCATTTTCCCTCAGAGGGTGTAAGTGTCTGGAACTCAAAAGGAAGGTAATGACTGAACGGTTCTTGGAGTGTGACTTGAAGAGCTATGATTTTCTGGAGGAGGGATATAGTTATTAGGCTGCAGAGCTCTTTTTCAAATGTCACAGAACAGACAAATGATTATTGTCAGTGTCATATCAATAGACCTAAACCACAGGAAGACATTTTATTTTTCCTCCATTAGAAAACCATAAAACATGCCCGCTCTGCAAATGCTCTTTACTGTTAAATTATGTTGTATGTAGTTCACAAAGACACTCGAATGGTCAATTGTACTTAAAGCAATAACATTTAATTTAAGTTGGATAAGGTTAGTCTCAATTTTTCATTGAGGAGAATTAAGGCTCAATAAGGACACATCAGATGTATCCTAATAGTATTGCAATATATTGGTTTAAATCATGATCTAAACAGCAATCAAAATTAAATCTTGTGCAAACCATGTGTAGCTATAACTGTACCTTCATAGGATTACCCTCACCATATAGAGTAGCTAGTTGACTCTATCATGCCTGTATTGACTCTGGAAGTATTCAATCAAACGTAGTTCAGTTCCCTTTGTAAATTTCTGCACATTCATTTTCCCCAATCGTTTTGAACATATGAATGTAAAAAATTGGAGCAAGAGCAGACCACTTGGCCCTAAGCTGTTCCTTTATTCATAAAAGATCATTATAGATTTTCTACCTGAATGCAATTTTCCCACACTATTTCCACATCCTTTTATTCCTTAACATCTAGGAAGCTATCAATCTTTAATCTATCAACCTATCAATGAACTCTACGACTGAGCTTCCACAGCCCTGCAGGACAGGGAAATGCAAAGATTCACCACACTATGGGTAATGAATTTTTTCCTCATCTCAGTCCTATAATGGGCTACCCCTTATTCTGAGACACCATTCTCTGATCCTAGACACCTCTGGTCCTAAACACTGTGGCACAACAGCAGAGTTGTTGCCTTGCAGCGCCATCGGCGAGAGTTTGATTCTGACTACGGGTGCTATCTGTACAGTTTGCATGTTCTCCCTGTGTTCCCGTCATTTTTTTCTGGGTGCTCCGGTTTCCTCCCATATTCAAAACACATGCAGGTTTGTGGGTTAATTGGCTTATGTAAATTGCCCCGAGTGTATGGGATGCAAAACTGGGATAACATAGAACTAGTGCTAGAACTGGTGATCGTTGGTTGGTGTGAACTCGGTGGGCTGAAGGGCCTGTTTGCACTCTGTATCTCCAAATTAACCTAAACGAAACTAAACCTCAGTCAGGAGAAGCATCGTTCTGCATTCATTCTGTTCAATCATATAAGAATGTTGTAAACTTTGGGTAAGGAGATCAAGACTATGCATAATACTCCAGATGTGTTCTCACCAAGGCCTTTTATAATTGCAGCAAGAAGTTTCTACACCTAAACTCAAATTCTCTCAATACTTTTACATAGTCATAGTCATAGAGAGATATAGTGTGGAAACAGGCCCTCCAGCCCAACTTGCCCACACCCGCCAACATGTCCCACCTACCCCTGTCGCACCTGCCAGCATTTGGGTCCATATCCCTTCAAACCTGTCCTATCAATGTACCTGTCTAACTGTTTCTTGAATGTTGGGATTGTCCCTGCCTCAACTACCTCCTCTGGCAGCTTGTTCCACACGTCCACCATCCTTTGTGTGAAAAGGTTACCCCCTCAGATTCCTATTAAATCTTTTCCACTTCACCTTAAACCAATGTCCTCTGGTCCTCAATTCACCTACTCTGGGTAAGAGATTCTGTGCATCTACCCAATCTATTCCTCTCATGATCTTATACACTTCTATAAGATCACCCCTCATCCTCCTGCATTCCAAGGAATAGAGTCCCAGCTTACTCAACCTCTGCCTCTAGCTCAGACCCTTCAGTCATGGCAACATCCTCGTAAATCTATTTATTCACAAAATGCTGGAGTAACTCAGCAGGTCAGGCAGCATCTCGGGAGAGAAGGAATGGGTGACGTTTCGGGTCGAGACCCTTCTTCAGACTGATGACGGGGGTGGGACAAAGGAAGGATATAGGTGGAGACAGGAAGATAGAGGGAGATCTGGGAAGGAGGAGGGGAAGGGAGGGACAGAGGAGCTATCTGAAGTTGGAGAAGTCAACGTTCATACCACCGGGCCGCAAACTGCCCAGGCGAAATATGAGGTGCTGCTCCTCCAATTTCCGGCGGGCCTCACTATGGCACTGGAGGAGGCCCATGACAGAGAGGTCAGACTGGGAATGGGAGGGGGAGTTAAAGTGCTGGGCCACCGGGAGATCAGTTGCGTTAATGCGGACCTCGTAAATCTTCTCTGTACCTTTTCCAGCTTGACAACATCTTTCCTATAACACGGTGCCCAGAACTGAACACAATACTCTAAATGGGGCCTCCCCAACATCTTATAGAACTGCAACATGACCTCCCGACTTCTATACTCAACACTCTAGCTGATGAAGGCCAATGTGCCAAAAGCCTTTTTGACCACCCAATCTACCTGCGACTCCACCTTCAGGGAACTATGCACCTGCACTCCTAGATCCCTCTACTGTATAACACTACCTCGAGCCCCACCATTCACTGTGTAAGCTCTGCCCAGGTTAGACTTCCCAAGATCCACACCGCACGTATTTGTGCATTAAATTCCATCAACCATTCCTCGGCCCACTTGGCCAATTGATCAAGATCCTGCTGCAATTTTTCACAAACATCTTCACTGTCTGCAAAACCACCTACTTTTGAATCATATGCAAACCTGCTAATCTTGAAACAGACA
This sequence comes from Rhinoraja longicauda, assembly GCF_053455715.1. NCBI lineage: Eukaryota > Metazoa > Chordata > Chondrichthyes > Rajiformes > Arhynchobatidae > Rhinoraja > Rhinoraja longicauda. The sequence goes on from NC_135967.1 coordinate 19,395,347, forward strand.
CTCCATTCCAAGCTCTATCAAGGGAAGAGATTACCAGAAAAAGTTCAAGGATATGCTCCTTAAAGAAATGTGACATCAAAACAACCTTTTGTGAACTTCTAGCTCAAGACTCCTCTGAGTGGAGAAGGAGTATTTGGGATGGTATTGAGAGCCTCAAACATAAGCAGCACTCTGATTCCCTGCCTTAATACCATCTCACTATCGATGGGCCAGCCATGATGTGGCCCATCTGTGTAAGAATCTGGTCCCCACACTGGATATTTCGGAGCCCACTATCATGGAACCCAGGGGACTGCCGAGGAGTGGGTACCAAGGACACCAAGGTCCTTTTGAATATCAGCATTAGCCAATCTCCAACTATTTCTAAACTAATCTGCTTTTCATTTTGTACATCATGACATTTTTCCCCAATATTGTTCATCTTCTATGTAAAGGAGTGGTATGGGTGGGCCAAAGTAAGGCTCCCTCTTGAACTTCCATTGGAAGTCTTCGTTGTGACAAAACTGGGGCCAGGGCTATCAAGGTTTTGCAGTATTTTCAAAATTCTCTTCCATGTATAGATCATATTTTTAGATGACTTTAACATGAACAATCAATTGAAAATACTTCTAAAAACAGCCAAAATATTAAACAAAAATAATGTTAAAAATGTATATTCTGTTATTTTACCTCTCTTCCCTGTAATAATAAGTCTCTATTCAAATTAATGGACCCAATTTCAACACTAGGTTTAATCTGGTACAGAATCTCAAACCTGACTTCTTGGGGTAGTTGCTGGGCCATCTCTGCAAGTTCCCAGTGTTTTGCTGGACTCTGCTCTAGTACCAGAACTTAGCTTGCAAATGGCAGGCAAAGCTAACCCAGTCGGTTCAGATCTTCCATTTTCTACTGCTCACGGGCACGTAACATTGCAGAACACTAGCAGCTCTGTGTGTTACTACCCAACAAACCTTGTGTCAACTACAACTTGAATTTGAATTAATTTTTCTTAAGCTTTGAAAGTGACCACAACTTTGAAACAAATTATGATTGTCAAAATAAGGAGAGAATTGATAAACAAATCATACAATCTTCTATCTTGTCCTCTGTGTGGTTTAAATAAATAGCACAGTGGTGTGAGTATTCTCTTTTATCAATGTGTGCATTCAGGAATTCTGTGCAAGTAATGGAATGGCTGTGGTTTGGAATTGGTTCTTGTAGGATATTGCTCCCTGTTATTTGAATCTTTCGGCTACAAATGGAACATGACCTGTTGGTGTTGCATTTTAATTCATAGAATATATGAAGCGCAACTCTCCACGGCTTTATTGTAGTCCTTCTTGTTACACTGAGGAAAGTGTTATTAGCACTAACTGTGCACCTAGGAACACACAATTATCAGAAGGCTGAACAATAATAAAGAATTGCGCACTGCTGTTGAATACATTTCCAGCAAACATTTGGCGAGCCAATGTGCAATTATCCAAATAGATATCTCTCCCTTTAGTTTCCATGGGAACTCTCTGGTTACAATTCTTCCTTTTCACCTTAGAGTAGACAAATGGTGGTGTTACAATTTCCATTTACCTAGAACCTCTAGAACAATAAAATCCATTCCTTAATCAGCTCAGCACAAGGTGCTTCATAAGAACAATATCAGAAAGACAGGGATATCGCCAAGGATAGCGAGGCAAAGGAGGACTTCAGAAGGGCTAAACATCCAAGGACGTACACGCCACTGGAGATAAATGGGTCGATTGTGGATAGGGTGAGCAGTTTTAAATACTTGGGAGTCCGCATCGCAGAGGATCTGACGTGGGCAACGCACATTGCCGCACTGGTGGGTAAGGCTAAGCAGCGCCTTTACCACCTTAGACAACTGAGGAAATTCAGAGTGTCTCTGAAGATCCTTCATTGCTTCTACTCTGGGGCTGTAGAGAGCATCCTGTCCGGCAACATTACAGTCTGGTTTGGGAACAGCTCTGCCCAGGACAGGATGGCCCTGCAGAGAGTAGCGCGTTCGGCAGAACGCACCATGGGAACTACACTCATCCCCCTGCAGGACCTATACATCAGGAGGTGCAGATCCAGAGCAAGTAAGATCATGAGGGACCCCTGCCACCCCAGTAACGGACTGTTCCAGATACTACGATCAGGCAAACGCCTCCGCTGTCACGCTGTGAAAACGGAGAGGATGAGACGGAGCTTCTTCCCACAGGCCATCAGGACTGTCAACTTTTATAACCCCAGAGACTAAATTTTTGTCGACACTAATAGTAACTTATTAACTTTATTTATATGCTGTAACTGTAATTCTTTTTGTGCACAACCCGCAGGCATTGCCACTTTCATTTCACTGCACATCGTGTATGTGTATGTGACAAATAAATTTGACTTGACTTGATGTAGTAGAATAGGTAATCAAAAGAATGGTCAAGGAGGTGGATAATAAAGGTTGTCTTGAAGGAGAATATAGAACATTAAACATAGACATTACAGCACAGGAACAGGCTCTTTGGCCCACAATGTCTGCGCCGAACATGATACCAAGACCAACCCTTACCTGCCTGTGCTTAACCCATTCACTTCATATCCATGTGCTCCTCCAAAAAACTTCTGTATAAACCAGCATCCGCAGTTCCTTTCTACGTACTACATGCCTTTTTTATTACTCTAACTACTTGTGTTGCCACTCTCAGGGAGTTGTGGACTTGGACCCCACGATCCCTCTGTGGTTCCTGAAGAAATATATTCTGTGGGTGACAAAATTCAGCACACCACATTGCAATGAAAATGCAATGGAATACAAGTGAGCATTTCATTTCAATTACTAGAGTCAAAGTAAAATATAGTATGGATACTGGACTTCAGCCCACCAAGTCCACACTGACTGCTTACAACATCCATTTATAGTAAATCCATTTCATAGTTCTCCACATTCCCATTTACTACCCTAGATTCTACCACTCACTGACACACTAGGGTCAATTAACCTCCAAACCTGCCTGCTGTAGAGGTGTGGGAACAAAGCAGAGCATCCGTAGGAAACCCATGTGGTCCAAGCATAACATACAAACTCCTCAAATATACAAGGATTAAACCTAGTTCACTGGAACATTGAAGCAGCATCTCCACTACTTGTACGGCACTTGTACAGTATTGCAGAAGGATAATCCTAAAGTGTACAAGAAAAGTTTTGAAGCAATGGGGAATATAGGAATTAGTGGAGGAGGATATGCATTGAGGCTGTGTGGTTTATCAAGAGTGCAGTACCCACAGAAGGATCTGATTTCCCAAATTTAATGATGTATATTTATTACCCTTTTAGAACCTGCTATAAATCCAATTACATTTAATTTTAAAAGCGAAGGTTCAGAAAGATTTTAATTGTGGAAATAGATGTACTCACATAAACTGTATTCAACACGTGAAGCAAATTAAAATAAATAAGCTAACTTTTTTTAATTAAACTAATGGATGAACATGTTAAACATTTGTCCACTATAATTGTTAACAGTTCTTATTAGCTTATCTTGGTACAGTTAACCTGTTAATAGGTTAAATATTTCAGCTGATTTTGAAACAAATCATATTTCTGAACTTCAATGGTTGGAAAGCATTTTGGACCATCTTATTGTTGTGAAAGTTGTCCAAACCTTTCTCTCTTATGGATAATTAAAGAAAAGTGAAATAAACTGAAGTGCGTTTACCCCAGCAGCTCTGATGAGCTATTTTCATGCTTTGAGGTAAACCTGGCTAAGTACCTCCAACTGGCAATATACAGTAGTAATCTAATACAATTTTATTGATTATATTGATGCCACTTCTTATATTTCCATGACAGTGATAGCTATAAGGATAGTGATTTCCTTCCCATTTACAAAAATGGATTATGTGTATACAATCGCGTTAAAAACAGTTAAACAGATATTGGAATTCACAAATCTATCCAGTACATAATTCACTCCTGCATTACACCAGTGCACAGTATTAGAAAGTTAAATGTGGGAATCTCACTCATTTGCTTAAATTCAATAAAGCTCAACACCATTCCTTCTTACTCTTTATTTAAAAGCCTTGGCAGTTCTATTACTGCAATGACAGGAAAGCTCAATAAAGCCAATTAATACAATCACACAAAAGAATGTTCTCGTTCTCGGAAATAAGTTTTGTAGATATTGAATTATGGACAACTGCTGAGCAAATATCTTTAAGGAATTGAATTTTTAAGTTGCTATTTAGCAGCTTATTGGTTAACAGAAATATTTTACAAAATGAAGGATTAAATAACAAAATGGCTTTCAAAATCATGAGTTCACCTGGTCAAGATCCAAGAGAGTTTAATTGTCATATATACCAGCAACAGAACAATGAAATTTGTATTTGACGCAACTTTACAAGACAATTAGCCTAATAACACACCAATAAATACACAATAATCAATAAGACATTAAACTTAATAATCAGTAACACTAGGTAATCAGACCTTAATGGTACAAAACTGAAGTATGCAGTGCAACCAAAGTGAAATCCATTGTAGGTCATAGGTGTGAGATCGATAATGTTATGCTATGTTCAAGAGTCTGATGGTTGGTGGGAAGAATCCGTTCTTGAACCTGGAGGTCAAGGTCCTCAGGCTCCTCTATCTTCTTCCCGATGGTCGAACTAAGCTGAGATTGTGAACCATTATTTAAAACATGGGACATTGCTTACCGTACACAGATAAACATACATATAAGCACCAACAGCCTTTGCTTTAACTGAAAGAAGCACACAACCTCCACATATTCATGATAAATAAGCCAGTGGGCGTGTGACCCATTAAATAAGTATAGGCTTTCCAAGAGCATTATCAAACAGCCCCATGCTCCTGTTCTTATCACATAGCTGTAATTCTTTTAAGTCATATTCTAAGCTTATGATTGAACTTGTTTATGCCAACCTTTCAGTCAATGCAGCATAGCAACAGCTTGTAGCATAAAATCATTATTTCTTTCTTTCACATGGCTTTTTTTTAACAATCTGTGTCCTCTGCTACAAAAACAGAATGCTGGAAGAACTCAGCGGGTGAAGTAGCATATGTGAATACAAAATATGTCAGTAGACATTAGATAGTATTTTTTGATCAAGATTCCAGCATCTTGTCTCTTTTGTCTTCATACTGGGTTCTCTAATTACTTACCCAACTGCATGCAGCATCAGTCATTCCAGTGAGGAAGCCCTTACACTTTATAAACTCTGTCTTCAATCAGAAACTAGATTATAGAGCATCGATACAATCACTTTTATCCAAACAGGCCAAGTTAGCCGGTATGTTCCACATCCATCCATCCTCATCCACCTCAACTATCTTTGCCTCACCTCCTTTCCCTGGATACCTAACTGTTTTATATAAGTGATATACATCACCACACCCTTTGGAGGTTCTGTGATTTTATAACACTCGAGGTAAGGATTTTCCATCTAAGTTTCAGATTTTGATTTCTCGGTGTCCACCTTTTCTGAATGACCACCAGTTTTGTTCTTCGCCCCAAATAAAAACCAATAGATCCTGGTAAACACGTGTTCTTCTTCAGTGCCCATCAATATTATTGTCTATTTTATTTCCATGGGTTCTAAGCCCCCTAAAATCAGCTTTTTAAAAACATATTGGTTCATGATGCTAAACTTCCCAGTTCATGGATCAGAGTAATCAGAAGCAGTTCAGAAACTGTGCTTACTGCCATTCGACTAAAATATGTTGAACTTGCATTGCATGGTCCTCCCAGCGGAAATTGAAGACCAAAAACATGATCAATCCATCCAAGGCCCTGCACTGTGATAGCGGTCGGTAAGAAAATGGGCATGTATGAAGGAACTGTAGATGCTGGTTTAAACGAAAGATAGACACAAAATGCTGGAGCAACTCAGCAGGACAGGCAACATCTCTGGAGAGAAGGAATGGGTGACATTTCAGGTCGAAACACTCCTTCAGACTGTCTCGATCCGAAATGTCAGTGTTGATTCCATTCCAGTGGCAATGAGTCATTCATTTAAATGGTGAGAAGGATGAGTATTAGCTAAATTACATATTCTTGAATTAATTACAATTAATGAAGCATTTTAATTGTTTTCAAGTTTCTTTAAGTTTCTCATTTTTAATCTTTGAAATAATTTTAAATGTTTTAATTAACTCATTAATTTTTAATAGTCCTTGACTGCTTCTGAATGTCAGTGAGGTGCAGAAGCAGTGATGAGTCCTTGATGAGATTGATAGCTGGCAAAGCTCGGGGATATTCTTTAGCCATCTGACAAAACTATTCCATGGATACTCTCAACCATATAATGACATGATATCATGCAAGGTGCAGTCACTGTCCTGTGTCTCACCATTTAATACCAGGACAGCTCTGGGCAGCGATGATGCTGCTGGATATGGAAGAGAAATGTTGTACATACCTCGTAGGTCAGCATGGTAGCTCCCTATTGGCTGTTTCAAGCTGATTATGTGTTACACTGATCCTGTAGATTCTATATTTGGCTTACTGGTGATTGTGCCACTTTTCTCTGCTGTCTTTATGTTGTAGTTATTAAGTACAGGTACTCCACTTCCCCATCGTTTTTTCTACATATTTTATATCCTACAAAGTTTCCTTCTCTGACCTGGCTTTTGTGTAAATTTGGCTCAGTAATCTTCCTGGATCTGACTTCTCATCGTGTATTATTACCTCCAATCCTTCAGTTTTATTACCATCAAAACTATATGTGTTTTTCATTTGTTCACAGGATGTGAAAATAACTGGCGTTTATGTCCATCCCTGCACGTCAGTGAACTGTGGAGGCAGTTAACAGTCAACAACGTTGGTGACACTGGGATCATAGGTAGGTCAGACAAACTGAGGGTGACAGATTTCCTTATATCAACGGCATCTGCAGACCAAATGATTTCTTACAAAAATCTGGCAGGTCCAAAGTTACTGTTACTAAGACTAGCTTTTTAAAAAAGAAATTGCAGGTTTATTTAATTAAATTTAAATTCCCTAGCTGCTATAGTGGGATTTAAACCTATGTCAATGGATCAATAGTCCAGAAGTCAGCAGCTAGATGAACCTCTAAATTATTGTGCATTTATCTTTTTTATGGCAGTAATTCCCATTTTATTCTTTACCATTATCACACATCTTTTCTGAAATATTTGTTCCCTGGCATATTAGGCTTAGTTTGTTGTGAGTTTTTTTAATAGTTAGATTTGTTTCACTTTTTGTAGATTCCTCCCAACATCTTACCAATCTTTTCCTGTGTAAGACACTGACCTTATTAACATTTCAGTAGAGTCCAATTGCTGTGGACCTTTCCTGCATTAATGCTGATGCCTTCCACATAAATCATACACTAGTTAAAGTACAGACGGGGCTGTTCAGTCCATTGTGTCCAAGCCAGCTCTGCAGCAAAACAGCTCACCAATTCTCTCCTCTGAGTCTCTTCTCTGTAGCCTTGCAATTCCTTTCTCATAATATAGTTATCCCTCTTGAAGGCTACAGTGGAAACTACCTCCACTACATCTGCAGGCATTGTATTCCAGATTCCAAACATGTGCTGGTTAAAAAAGTTTTTATTTTAAATGTCACTTTGAGTTCTCCATCTCCTTTATTTTATGCTTGTTTCCTTTGGTCTTTGTGACCCCTGTCAATGGAGGGAGCATCTCACTATCCATTATTTTACATACTTCTCGAAAATTGTCCCTCATTCTGTTATTCTCCAACAAAAACAGTCCCAGCCTCCCGAGCCTATCCTTGCAGCAGTAGTTTCCCATCTTACAAAATATTCTCATAAATCTTTTCTGAACCTTCCTAGTGCATTCATATTCTTCCAATTATGAAACAATCAGAATCGGCCACAGTACTTCAATTGAGTTCAGAACAGTGTGTTATAAAGGTTCAGCATGACTTCCCAACTTTTACAATCTAAATCTCTATTGTTAAAGCCCAGAATTGTGTATGCCTTAACGCTGCAAACGTGGCTGCAAGAACAGAACTGATATTGTGATCCTGCATCCAGTGACTCACACCTAAACGCCCATACTCACAAGGCACCAGTCAAGCAATATAAGACCACTCTACGTTTGCCTTGATGAGTGCAGCTCAGCAAAATAACCTTGACATCATCTAGTACCAAGCAGCCGACATGGTTAACTAAAAAAACAGAACATGCTGATAATACTCAGCAGCAGTCACATCTGTGGGAAGAGAAAAATAATGGGAGTGGTAAAATGCAGAACAAATAATTTGTCTAGGTTATTTTGTCTTTGTTTTCAACATCAATGCTCCCATTCGCTCATTGACCAGATAGTCGTGTTTACAATTTATCTCCAAGGATTTACAATTTATCTCCAACTGCGTTTATCCAGTCAGAAATATCCCCCTTCCCCATGCTCTCTGCAGCTTTGCATTTCGTTTGAATCCTTTTCAGTTCCCAAGGAGGGTCTCCGACCTTAAACATTGACTCTGTTTCTCTCCCCACAGATGCAGTCTGACCTGTGGGGATTTCCAGTATTTTCTGTTTTTGTTTTAGATTTCCAGCATCTGTAGTTTTTCTGTGATTTCCGCATTATTTACACCCCATCCATCACCTTAAATATTTGTTGCCTTCCTCAACTGTGTACACTGATTGCACTGTGCACAATTCACAAAATTAATTGCAGATATCTACACTTGTCTACAGCACCTGAAAACACGTGACCTCTGGCACCAACATGTACAGTAGCAATATCAGGGTGGCAAAGTGGCGCAGCGGTAGAATTGCAGCCTTGCAGCACCAGACACCCGGAATCAATCCTGATTATGGGTGCTGTCTGTTCAGAGTTTGGACATTCTACCCGTGACCGCATGGGTTTTCCCCGGGTGCTCCAGTTTCCTCCCACACTTCAAAGACGTACGTTTGTAGGTTAATTGTCTTCTGTGCAAATTGTAATTTGTCCCAAGTGTGTAGGATAGTGTTAGTGTGTGGGGTGACTGATGGTCGGTGTGGTCTCGATGGGCTGAAGGGCCTGTTTGCTCGCTGTATCTCTAAACTAAAGCAAACTTATATGGGAACACAAACTCGGGGAGGAAGCTGAAGGCTTGTGGAGGGACTTGATGTGAGTGGAGGGAAATATATGTAGAGGTTAGATGATTCAGATAAGTGGGGAATATGTCCATCCATGAGATTGTGGTGGTGAACATTTTTGCAGCTTCCGATAGTCCATGTCAGTTCCTGAATGCTGTGCTTTGAATTGCCAGATTTGTACTGAGTCTTCCCCAAGTAACATTATTGTGGTAGAACACAAAGTACTGGAGTAACTTAGCGGGCCAGACAGCATCTCTAGAAGACATGGATAGGTGATGTTTTGGGTTGGAAACTTTCTTCAGATTGATTGTAATAGGAGGGGAAAAGGCTGGAAAAGTGATGATGAATTCCCCCTACTACAAATGGTCTGAAAAAAGGTGCCTACCTGAAAAGTTACCTTTCCATGTCCTTCAGAGATGCTGCCTGACTCATTAAGTTACCCCAGCACATTGTGTTTTATGCAAGATTCCCGCATCTGCAGTTCATTGTGACTCAACACGACAGCACACCACAAGAGAAGTTGTCCTGGGTGTGAAGATAGGCATTATCTCTGGAAAAGGTCATAATAGTTATTTCCACCAATGTTATTGTGGATAGGTGCATGATAAGTATGTCGTTCAGGACTCAAACAGCTTAGTCAGCATTTGTTGGAGTCAGGACAGCTATTACTTCCATATATGGAATGGATTTTATAGGTATTAAATGTTATTGGTATGAAATCCACCAATTGTTCCACGCTTTCTCCTATTTTCTAGAATTTCTGACTTAGTGAACATTAGTCTGAGAAGATTTGATCATTGAAATCTTCTTTATTGCAAGTAACAAAGTAATTTTCATAATCCTACTTATTTCCAGCAACTCTTATATTTCTATATTGGGACATGCTGCCGCACAGGTACTCTAAAATAACAGATGTTCAAAAACAAATGGTACTATATTCTAGAAAATGTGTTTTTATAGTGGAAACCAGTTATCCATGCATTGCAAATACTGGTAGGATAGGCTCGCATGAACAGAAGTCTCTTCCTCACCTCTTGGGGATATGGGGAGAAAGCAGGAACGGGTGCTGATTTTGGGTGATCAGCCATGATCATATTGAATGGCGGTGCCGGCTCGAAGGGCCAAATGGCCTACTCCTGCACCTATTTTCTATGTTTCTATGTTTCTTCCTGTCAGGTTGGTTTAGATTTTAGATCTGCTCTTCCTTCTCCTCTCTGTCTTCCCTGTCATGCCTTAAACACAATTACAAAGCTACATTTTACACAATTCCAAATGTAAAACATTGTTTGGATGAAAGAGAACAGAACTGATGGTTTATTTCTTCTCTCTGTTGATACTGCCTGAGACATTCAGCATTGCCAGCATTCTCTGCTTTTGTTTTTGGAAGCAGAAGAATGATTTGTTCCTGATGAAGGACCTCTAAAAGGTTACAGATAATGTTAACTGTGTACACATATCAGTTGAACAAATGTAACCCCAACTTAATTAGTAACAGACCAATAAGTCAATGAGAATCCCCATCAATATCATTAGTAGGGGGTGTTCCTTGTGCAAAATACCAGGTTTCCTCTACATAGTTAACACATGGCATTATGAGTATTGCTTCTTGAATTAATATCAAATCAGTGCTGCAGAGAGATTGCCATAACTATTTGACCATTTTGCATGCTTCTGGCTGTAAGCATAATGCAAATGTTACCACAAATGTTTATTTGACGAGTATTGTGAGCATTACAAAATAAATTTACTCACAATCCCATTCAGAATTGGAAGCATATCACCATCCATACTATTGAAATAAACTGCACTGTCAATTCGAATTCTAACAATACAATACAATATAATACAATACAATACAATATATCTTTATTGTCATTGTACAGGGGTACAACGAGATTGGGAATGCGCCTCCCATACGATGCAATAATTTAATTAGCTAGTCAGTATTAATTTAAACAACAACATCCAACAAAACAAATTGTAACCGTTTTAAGACAGAATAAAGTGCAAGTAGATCTGTGCCGGATCACTGTGCGTTTTGACCATCCGGCTCAGCAGGACCGGTTCATAGCAGCTATGGCCCTGGGGTTGAAGCTGTTCCTGAGTCTGGAGGTGCGGGCATAGAAGGCCTTGTATCGTCTGCCCGATGGAAGGAGTTCGAACAGACTGTTGCAGGGGTGTGAAGCGTCTTTGTGGATGCTGGTGGTTTTTCTGAGGCATCGTGTGTTGTAGATGCCCTCCAAGGCTGGTAGCTGTGTTCCGATGGTCCTCTGAGCTCTATGGACTTCCCGCTGAAGAGCTTTCCTTTCTGCCTCCGTGCAGCTGAGGTACCACACAGGGATGCCATGTGTTAGGATGCTCTCTATAGTGCAGCGGTAGAATGTCGTCAGCAGCTGTTGGGGTAGACCAGACTTCTTCAGTGTTCTTAGGTAGAACAGTCGTTGCTGTGCCTTCTTGACCAACGCAGCAGTGTTTTTGGACCATGTTAGGTCCTCTGAAATGTGAGTGCCCAGAAACTTGAAGCTGGACACTCTCTCCACACTGTCCCCGTTGATAAAGATCGGGGCGTATTCCCCATTGTGTGACCTACGGAAGTTGATGATCAGCTCCTTGGTCTTGGTGGTATTTAGGGACAGGTTGTTATCAGAGCACCAGCCTACCAGGTTCTGCACCTCCGCTCTGTATTTTGTTTCATCACCGTTGGTGATCAGCCCGATCACCGTTGTGTCATCTGCAAACTTGACAATGGTGTTGGTGTCGAATGCAGGAACACAGTCGTGTGTGAAGAGGGAGTAGAGCATGGGGCTCAGAACACAGCCCTGTGGTGTGCCGGTACTCAGAGTGATAGTGGAGGACAGGTGCGGGCCCATTCTCACTGCCTGCAGTCGCTCCAGCAGGAAGTCCAGGATGCAGTCGCATAATGATGAGCTGAGGCCTAGCTGGTGGAGTTTGGTGATGAGCTTGGTGGGGATGACCGTGTTGAAGACAGAGCTATAGTCAATGAATAGCATCCTCACGTACGTGCCCTGTCTCTCCAGGTGAGTCAGGACAGTGTGAAGACCCAGAGAGATGGCGTCCTCTGTGGATCTATTTGCCCTGTATGCAAATTGATGTGGGTCCAGTGAGTCAGGGATGCTGGATTTGATGTGTGAGAGGACCAGCCTTTCAAAGCACTTCATGACTATCGGTGTTAGGGCAACCGGACGGTAGTCGTTCAGGTCGGTGATCTTTGCTTTTTTCGGCACCGGCACTATGGTAGCCGACTGCTAACCTGTTCTTAAGTAGCGCATCTTTCTTCAAACCTCCTTGCAGATTCTCCATTGTACATCTTTTCATTGATGGCCATTGTGTAACATCTGGCACCTCTCTTTCATGGTCTGATTAGATATTCCGATCAATCAATGGACATGCAGAAAATGCTCAAGCATTTTCAAGTAAAACAAACTTTTCAACACCTATACAAGTTTATTATTTTGTCAGTTGCTGTGGAATTAATGGATCATTACTGCATATTTTCGTTGATTGGCTGCTAGCTTTCCATCATAGTGAGTAAAATGACATTCCCAGTAATTACCTGCTTGAAAGCATGCATCCTGCAATTGTAAATTACAAAGAAAATTGATCAGTTCGTTGATGTGCTGCATTGGGTGCATTACAAGCTACACCATGGAAACAGTGGTTTATTTTTGGTAACACAAGCCCCACGACAGTAGACTTTGTTGACAAACACGTCAGCGTTGCCAGTGCACCAACATGGCCTTCAGCTGATCAAAGGAAAATAGCAGTCAAGGAGCACAACCTCAAACCGACCACTACCTTTGCCTATCCCGTGGCAGAATCCATGGGTCCCACATTGCTTTCTTCAATTTCCTGAAAGCCCCCCAGAACGAGACTGGACACAAATCATCCTCATGCCCGAGGGGCTACCTGAGAGAACAAGATACAGCTTGAGGGGGAGGGACATTGCTTGCAATAATGATGCTGTAAATCCAGAATAGACACAGAAAATCCTGGAAGCACTGAGCAGGTTTGACAGCATCTGTTGGATTACATATAGAATTAACATTTCAGATCAAAAACCTCACGGTGTCTTTAACCTGAAATGTTAACGCGGTTTCTCTCCCCACAGCTGCTGAATGTTTTTATCATTATCTGTTTTTGTTTGAGATTTTCAGGATGTGTTCTAACCTGCAGAGACAGGTGAGATATATTCAAAAAGTTATCTGTAAGTGGCCATTTTCAGTCTAAACTCCCCTCACCTGTCACTTGCCAGGATTTGTTCCACCCCCACACATTTTCCAGCTTTCTCTCTCCCACTACAATCAGTCTGAAGATGGGTCCTGACCCAAAATGTCACCCTATCTATGTTCTCCAGAGATGCTGCCTGGCCCACTGAGTAACTCCAGCACTTTCTGTTCTACAAAAGATTCCAGCATCTGCAGTCCCTTGTGTCGCCATTTTCTGTCTCGAGGTTGGTAGTAGCTCGACAACAGCAACTTTCTGATATAGTTTAAATACATTTTACTGCCCCTTTTTGCACTTTTTTTTTGTTTTTCCTTGTACATATCTATTTCCTACATACTTAAAAAAATGATGGTTCAATCAGTTCAGTGGTAACTTCCTTCGATAATCACAGATCACTTTTTTCTTGTCATGTTTATTTCTCAGTCGGATCTATATTTCTTGAGAATTTTCAAATATTTATTTTAATGTTCAGCACTCGATTATCTTCTGGCAAACATTTTAATATAACTTTGCAATCCATCTTAACCAGGGCCGTCTTAACGCATGGGCCTGATGGGCACTTGCCTGGGGCCCCACGAGCATAGGGGCCCCATGCTGATCTGTGTATGTTAAGTGACTTGCAATAAATAAATACTACTTTAAAAATGTAGGTTCAATAAGTGCTTTTTTCGCAACATTTTCAGTCACTAAGTGCTTCTCACAGCGATCTGTAAGTGCTTTTTGCAACATTGTAGCACCCTAAGTCCATCGCTAAGTGCTTTTTGGTAAGTGCTTTTCGCCGGCACGACAGGGGGGGGGGCTGGTAGGGAAAGGGGGGTGGGGGAGAGTAACGGTAGGAGCCCCAGTACACTGCTTTGCCCGGGGGCCCATAATGCTGTAAAAACGGCCCTGATCTTAACCAATCCAGCCCTTACAGCAGCAACATGTCTTCTTTGTTCAAGATAGACAAAAAATGCTGGAGTGACTCAGCGGGACAGACAGCATCTCTGGAGAGAAGGAATTGGTGACGTTTCGGGTCGAGACACTTCTTAGATCAAGACTTTGGTTTATTGCATTTGGACTATGCAGTTCTAGTCGCCCTATCACAGAGCCAATAATCCGATAATCTTCTGAGCTCTATAGACTACCTGCTGAAGTGCTCTCCTCTCTGCCTCCGTGCAGCTGACCACTAACTTTGCCTATCCCAGCTGAGATACCACACAGGGATGCCATGCGTTAGGCTGCTCTCTATGATGCAGTGGTAGAAGGTCGTCAGCAGCTGTTGGGGCAGACCAGACATTTTCAGTGTTCTCAGGTAGAACAGTCGTTGTTGCGCCTTCTTGACCAGCGCAGCGGTGTTAGTGGACCATGTGAAATCCTCCGAAATGTGAGTGCCCAGAAATTTGAAGCTGGACCCTCTCTCCACGCTGTCCCCGTTGATAAAGATCAGAGCGTATTCCCCATTATGTGACCTACAGAAGTTGATGATCAGCTCCTTCGTCTTGGAGGTGTTTAGGGACAGGTTGTTATCTGAGCACCAGATAGTAGTGTTTACGATAGTAGTGTTTAAGATGCTTTTAGATAAGCACATGGAAGTACAAGGAATAGAGGAATATGGTTCTTGTACTGGCAAATAAGATCTGTTTAACTTGGCATCATGCTTGGTACAAACATTGTGGGCCGAAGGGCCCATTCTGTGTTGTACTGTTCTATGTTCTCTGTTCTTAAGATTCCAATTTCCAATTGGTATATGTTCTTGACTGTTATCACAAACAGGGGTGAAAGCAAGCTACTTTATTTCCTGATAGAGCACTCGAGAGCTTGAATGGGAAGTTGAAGAAGGGGTGAAGAGTACTCTAGCCTTCTCTAGAAGAGTAGGGAGATCCTTCAGAGGCACACTGAACCACTATAGTGAGATGTCTGCAGAGAAGGTAAATGTGAAGATTTTCGAAGTATGTTTTTAACATTCTCTTTACACAAAGAAAGATGCATTCTCTGTTGATATTGCCACCTCAAATTACGTCCATCTTTAGGCATATCAGAGTCCCATTAACCACTGTGCAGTTTCACCACAGCCCTTGGCTTAATATCATGTGCTTTTTTTCTCATCTCCTGCATATTTAATGTTTACATGCTTTGTCCAAACTGCTACTTTACGTCCCAACAATGTCAAGTCAAAGTCAAGTCAAAGTCAATTTTATTGTCAATCCTCAGCCAGTTTACACAGACAGAAAATCGAAATACCGTTTCCCACAATCCCGAGGAACAAAGTGCATAAAACTAAGTTAAAATTAAAAAGGCACAGCAAACAACAATCAACATAAAATATAAAATATAAAATATAGTCACTTCAAATGCGTTAAAAAAAAAAAATTTTTTTTAAGTGTCTGGTGCTGGATGTGCGTGTGTGTGGGGTGTTAAAGTCCAGGTCCAATAGGGGCAGGGGAGAGAGGAGGAAGGGAGGGGAGAGAGTTCAGCATCCTGACAGCCTGGTGGAAAAAACTGTCCTTTAGTCGGGTGGTGCTTGACCTCAGGCTGCGAAACCTTCTCCCTGAAGGCAGGAGGGTGAAGAGGCTGTTGGAGGGGTGGAAGGGGTCACCCACAATGCTCAATGCTTTGCGGGTGAGGCGGGTGGTGTAAAGGACCAGGAGTGTTGGGAGTGAGGCGCCAGTGATCCTCTCAGCAGTGTTCACTATGCGCTGCAGGGTCTTGCGGCTGGAGGCTGTGCAGCTTCCGAACCACACAGTGATGCAGCTGCTGAGGATGCTCTCGATGGCGCCTCGGTAAAAAGTGTACATGATGGGTGTGGGGGCTCCCGCTCTCTTCAGTTTGCGGAGGAAGTAGAGGCGCTGCTGGGCTTTCTTGGCGATGGACGTGATGTTGTTGCTCCAGGAGAGATCCTCGGTGATGTTCACCCCCAGGAATTTGGTGCTGCTCACCTGCTCCACAGCAGCACCATTGATGGTCAGTGGGTGGGGGTGTTGGGTGTGCGTTCTCCTGAAGTCGACAACAATCTCCTTTGTTTTCTCCACATTCAGGAAGAGATTGTTGTCTGTGCACCACGCGGCCAGCTGGTCCACCTCCTTCCTGTGGTGGGTCTCGTCGTTGTTGCTGATGAGACCCACCACTGTTGTGTCATCCGCAAACTTGACGAAGTGGTTGGAGCTGTAGGTGGGTGTGCAGTCGTGGGTCAGCAAGGTGAAGAGCAGGGGGCTTAGCACACATGGTTTCCTGCTGAACTTTCTTTTCAGAGCAAGCTCCACATTTGTCGACATTGGGATTGTCATCATCTCCATCTGCAATAGTATTCTGATCACCAACTTCTCAGCCCATACCTTGATCACCGGATGTCCTCTCAAGGAGTGAGTTATCTATACTCACTCAACCTATTACATACCAAGTTTTGGGTGACTTTTCAGGTCGAGACCCTTCTTCAGTCTGAGGAAGGGTCTCGATCCGAAACATCACATATTCCTTTTCTCCAAAGATGCTGTTTGATCCACTGAGTTACTCCAGCTTTTTGTGTCTATCTTCAGTTATTGCAAAAGGAGCCATTCAGTCTCTCATGAGCTATAGATTTTTTTGGATCCTCTGAAGCATGCTGGGCCAGTTGTTAATTTGGGCAGGGCCAAAGCACTCCTAAGTGACTCCCGAATTTCTTCACTATCCAGTGCTGTGAACTTTTCAATTCCCTACCCCTTAATAAAATCCATGCCCATATCAATTGAGACATGCTCCTGGCTCCTAATTAAACTAGGCTTCCGGGCTAAATACTGAGAGTTTGAATCATCTTTTTCCTGAGACACTCACTATCACAGGACCTAGTCTTCAGCCAGTTTGACTCATCATATCAACAGATGGCAGAGAGCCTTTGATGTAACAAAGGCCATGGGGATAGACAGCATCTGGTTTCTAGTGATGAAAAGCTGTGTTCCAGAACTAACCATAAACCTGGCCAAGTTATTCCAGTGCAGTTACTATGCTGATATCTACCCAATGATGTGGAAAATCACCTCAATATATCCTGTCCTGTTCATAGAAACAATCTGGATAATTACTTCCCAATCGGTCTATTCTACATTGCTGTGAACAGTGTTATCAGGAGACATGATCACTTTTCCTTCGATGCCCAGTTTAGGCTTCACCAGGATGGCATGGTTTCAGGATCCACACAGGAAGCTGAGGTGATGTGGTAGAGCTGAGCCTCACACTGCCAGCGGCCCGGGTTCAATCCTGTCTTTGGATGCTGCATGCTTGGAGTCTGTGTGGAGTTTGCATGTTCTTCCTGTGACCGTGTAGGTTTCCTTGCAGGTACTTTGGTTTCCTCCCACACCCCAGATATGAAAACCCATGTGAACTGTGAACTGGTGATCAATGGGCAGTGTGGCTCTGTGGGCCGAAGGGCCCTGTTTCAATGCTGCATCTTTCAATCAATCATTCAACGGGAAACACTCCAATGTTTGGTGTCATTTCAGACAAATAAAATTGGTTTTAATTTTTGGAAATCAATAATCTTAATTCCAGGATATCACTGAAGGAGTTCAACCAGTGTCCTAAGCCTAGCCATCTTTGGCTACTTCATTAATCACCTTCCTTCTATCAAGAAGTCAAATGAGCTGAGAATTGCTAAATGTTGAGTTTTATTCTTGGAATTCTGCAGAAAATCGAGTCCATGCCTACTAGCAGCAATTTTAAAAATATTCAGTTTGATGAACGTAATGTTTATACCACAATAGTGTCAGGAACTGACTATCTCCAGAAAGTGATAGTCTGCAAACTAGCAAACTTTGACATTCAAAGACACAAAACTGTATCTACCTACCACTGACATTCAATGGCATTACATCACCAAGACCATCAATATCCTGGGATCACCTTTGACCAGGAACTGAACTGGCCAGCCATATAAATGCCATGGCTGTAGGAGCAGGTTAGATTCACCTCCTGATACCTGATATCAATGCTAGGAATGGAATGATTTCTATGTCCCTGGATGAGTGCAGCTCCAACAGCATTCTAGAAGGAACTGTCTTCAACAAAGCAGGCTGCTTGATTTCCATGAGATTCACCATTCAATACACCAATGCCCTACTCTCCTCGGTGCGCAATATCATCTCCAAAATGCGGAGTTTTCCACTGATTAATTTCAACAGCGCTCCCCAAGCTTATGGTCTCCAGTACAAGGAGCACATGGACAGCAGGCACACAAGAACGTCACCCTCTGCAGGTTCCCCTCCAAGTGGCACACTATTCACACTATGAGAAATCTTCTGCAAATCTTTCATCATCGCTGAGCCTAAATCCTAGATCTCTCCCCCCACCCCCCTGCAGCATTCACCAGAAGTACCACAGCAGTTCAGGAAGGCAGCTCTTGCATCAAGGGCAATTGGGGTGGTCAGTAAACGTAGACTTGACAGAGGTGCCTACACACTCAAAAACAAACTAAACAAAGAATTCATCTGCCGCCACTGACAACGTAATTGTTCACCTCTTCCATAACTCAGGCTCAGTGCCCAACACCATTCTGTTATCCAAGCCAAATCCTGATTATACTAAACCGATTTGAGTGATATTATTATGTTTGCTGCTTTCTCCATCTGTGGTGCATTTTTAAATTAAAAGAGAAAATGTTGGATACACTCAGCAGACCAAGCTACATTTGTGAAACAAAAAATGAGCTCGTGCCTCAGATTGTTGAAGGGTCTTCAACTTCAAATGTTAGCTCTGTTTTTTTTCTTAGATCTCCAGCAACTGCAGGTTTTTCTTGATTTTCTTAGATGTGCTATTCTTGTTCCTTTCCTTGGGTGGTCACAGATCCATTCAGCAGGGTCCTTTCCATTCTTACTCCAGTTCTATTTGATGTATGCTACACCAGGAGGATGGCTTCATACCCTTGATCCCCAGTGTTCTAGACACATGTGGTGGTTGTTGATGGTGGAGGAAGCTGTACTCACATGTAATATGCCCTACCCTCTGACTCATGCAGCATCAGGTTAAATTACACAGGCATTCTCACACAACATTGATGGTAAGACCTCCCACCTTTGCACCCATTGCACCAGTGCGCTCATTACACTGGGTTCCTGCCAAGCCCATTTGGAGTTGCCATGTGGTCAGCTGCAAAGGAAGAAGGCCACCAACACCGTTCCCTACTTGACCCCAAAGCGTTGCCCTGGGCAAACTGCCTCGTGTATTTAAGAGACTCCCGCTGCTTGTGGCTACTCTGCACACTCCCTCAAACGTCCGGTGCATCAAATACAGTAGCTTCACATGAATTCCACTCATTTTCCATCCCGCACACTAAACAGTCCCACTATGCTAGATCTAAAAAATAAAAAAAATCCCAGGGTCTTTAGTCTGACCACTAGCCTGCTTTCATAGTCTTAAAAATGTTCCTTAAAAAAAATATTCTTAGAAAATATTCCATATTCGTAAAAATGTATGTCCTTTCAAGATTTTTACTACATACTTATATGAGACCTTGTACATGATTATTGGTGACTGTGGACTCACCACTGTCTCAGATACATCCACTTCGACCACTGAAAACAGCATTGCCTTCTTTTTTATATATACAGACAATATTCTATCCTATGTCATCCTAGGACCTTATATTTGCTCTCAACAACATCTCCATATTTCATATAATCTGTTTTTCTCACGCTTACGTATATATACATCATTCCACTGCCAGCGATCATTACTGTTCTCTATTATCAGCATAACATCATTGTCTTAATGATTCCCAATGAAGCAGCACATCACAAACTATACCAAGTCTGAGGGCTTTTTAGCATTACTGTTTACTGAAGCAAACAATGGTGGGAAAGGTACCAACAAAATATTCTTTACTGAAGATAGTTAACACTCCAATAGTAGTGGCTGGCACAGTAATGTATAAAACATTATGGAACATGATACATTCAGTTCTTAAAGATAAGTACATAATAGATAGGCAATAAAATTTGGTGACCATAATTTAATATTTAACTGATGATTACAAATTCAGTCCACAAACTCAGTGTTGAGGTTCATTTCTGTAACAAAGATCAATAAACATAAATTAACAAATTGTATTTTTCCTTCTTACATACCGTAGGTAGTTGATGTTTTGACATTTAATATGTCTGGACATTCCTCTATTACTTTATCACCCATCCCCAAAAACACTGCAAAATCTTGTTATGAAAAACTGGATCGAACTATCTGTCCCCATCTCAGTGCAGGTGTTGTGCTACCTAAATGCTCACAAGCCATTGCCATGACAGCATGACGCTGAACCACTGAGGATTATAAGCAGAAAAATAATGGTGAAATTGCCAGTGCAATCTCTGAGAATGGTAATCAATGCAATGTACAGACTTATGACCTAATTATTTATTACCCACCAGCCTCAGCATGGAGTTCCCCTGGTTCTCAACCTACACAATACAGTTCCCCCGGTCTTCACCTTTCACCCCACCCATTGCCTGAGTGAGGCCACAAGCAAACTGGAGGAATAGCACCTCGTATTCCACTTCAGCAGCTTACAACCCACTGATATGAACAAAGAATTCTCCAACATTTGGTAATTATAAACCCCTCCCCCACAAACACCCCCTCCACCGTTTCTTTTCCCCCATACCATTCCCCCCTCTCTCCCATGTGTCCCACTTGGACTCATACCTATTTCTCCCCTCCCCCTCTACCTATATTCCTTCCTCATGCTTCACAATTCCCAACTCTTCAATCCTTTTGTCTCACACCTTCCGTCTTTTCATCTCTGGCCTTTGACCAGCTTAGTTTACTGCCCATTGTGCCACCTGGCATGGAGGCAACAACGAAGGTCCCCCACTACTGTCTTTTCTGGGCTACTTTCTGGACACTACCCCAGGTCAATTCCATAGTTTTCATTTCCTCCTCTACAGTTCGACGCCATGTAGTTTTGGGTCTCCCTCTTTTCCTTTTCCTTTCTGGTGTACAGTGCAGAGCTATTCTTGGGATGCTGTCTGGTTCTCTTCGGCTTTCACCATTGACATTCATCCTAGCGTCTGTTGATAGCCCCGGAGGTCCGTCACGCCCAGTAGTGTTGATTCCTTCAGCTGTTGTTTCCGTAACATATTCGTTTTATGAGGCGGGGTGTGCTCAACCCCCAACCTGGAGGACCAGTGGATCGCTCTTCATCTCGTCTCTACCCTTTGACCTGCCCTTCATGGGAAACCTTAACAGGAGACGAATCTCCCACTGGCATAGCTCTAGGGGTCACTGAGACACACAAGCTCCACGACCACGACAAGGTTGCAATCCAGCCTTTGACCAGCCATCTGCCAATATTGCCTGACCTGCTAAGTATTTCCAGCATTTTTGGTTATTGACCAAAGTACTTCCTCTTTTTTGTTAAGAAACATTCCAAAGTTCCACACCGCGAAATGTGGAATTTGGGAAAGACATTGGCCATTCCACTCCTGATCCTTTGTGGTTGGTGACAACAGCTGAAACACTCATGAAGCTTGATATTATCTGGTTCATTTTAATTGACGTTCCCGGCATTTAACACAATGGATCTTTTCCACCACCATGAGTTGCAGTGAGCATGCTTGACCAAATGCTCAGTTACAACGTATATGGTTATCTCCAAAGAACGCCTCAATGCTACAACCCCTATCATTGAGCTAAGACAAAAAGAACAAAAACTGGTTATGTGTTCCACTATAAATCACACACCAGCATGAACACATAATGCTGCTAATGAGGGGAAAGCCCAGAATCCACCCAACACCATTGCTGAAGAACTTCCACCATCTGGGCAGTACCTTGTTGAGAAAGACTCACTAAAACCCTCTCATGGCAACTAGGGTATGATACTGACACACAAACACATTATTTCGAGTGAAATGGATGAATTTCTTTTATTATGCCAGATGTGAATGCTTAGTTGCAGCACCTTGCTGTTTGTGATATTAATCAGAGGTATGACCAGCTAATCTACTTCTCCATCTAAAGTGATTTTAGAGAAACAGAAGTGTTGGTCGCAGGATTTCCAGATAGCTTGTAGTGCCATTGTTGGTCTTTCACCCTGCTGGTCAAGGCATTATCCGAGCTCAGTATGTGGATCAGTTATATCCACTTTCTGCGAGCATGGACTCGCACTCAGAAATCCCACTGTAGATCAATGCCCTTATTGTCCCTACCATTTACTCTATATGTCCTACAAGAATTTAACTTCCCAAATTGCACTACCTCACTCATGTTTGGATTAAATTGCATCTGCCATTACTCTGCCCAACTTTCCAACTAATTTATTTTCCACTGTATTCTTAGATAACCTTCTTTGCTATTTATGACTCCTCCAATTTTCATGTAGTTTGCAAACTTACTGATCAGACCACCTACATATTAAAGGTATCACAAAATGCTGGAGTAACTCAGCAGGTCAGGCAGTATCTAGGAGAGAGGGAATGGGTGACGTTTCGGATCGAGATCCTTCTTCAGACTGATTCAGACCACCTACATTCTCATCTAAGTTATTTATATGTATTACAAACGGCAATGATCACAGCACCAATTTCTGTGGCACACTAATTGTTCCAAACATTGAGTCAGAAAAATACCAATCCACCATCACCCTCCGCCTCCTATCACCAAGCTAGTTTGCCAACACACCTGGAACCTTTGATTCTTAATTTCCTGGACCAGCTTTCCATTTAGGAATTTGTCAAAAATCTAACCAAAGTCAATGTAAATCATGCCTACTGTGAAGCCTTCACCAATTTTTATTGTTTACATCCTCAAAAATGCCTTACCAGATTTGTGAAACAAAATTTCTCCTTCCTAAAACAATGCTGACTCCTCCTAATCAGTCTTCGCCTTTCCAAATAAACATAAATCCTGTCCCTCATTATCTACTCCAACAATTTTCCTACCAATCTAGAACTTCCAGGCTTAAGATGGCATTATATGTTGGATACATTAACAATTCCGTGGGCAGTAACCCAGTAATACCAAAA
This sequence comes from Rhinoraja longicauda, assembly GCF_053455715.1. Lineage (NCBI taxonomy): Eukaryota > Metazoa > Chordata > Chondrichthyes > Rajiformes > Arhynchobatidae > Rhinoraja > Rhinoraja longicauda. Next base: position 19,418,620 of record NC_135967.1, read on the forward strand.
TAAACATTAATAATCCTGTAATATACAAATCAAATGTGTCACTAGCCATGTAATGTGATTGTAACAACTCGATATGGCTAAGATAAGAATAAATGTACAAATTTATTTGTAAATAAAAATATTTGATCTTGAAATGACACTGTTAACTTAATAATAGTTGAATACAAGCTTATTCATCCAACATTCTATTTTCTACTCATTAAACTATATGAAATGATTACAGAGAACAGAACTGTACAGCATTGGAACAGACCCTTTGTCCTGTGATTCCTGTGACAATAATGATGCCAATTTACTTTAAGCCCATCTGCACGCTCATGGTTCAAATCCCTCCAAACATTGCCTGTCTAAATGTTTCTTAAAGATTCCATTAGAATCCAATCAACCTTCTTGCAAATTTGTAAAAGTTGGCGGCACAGTGGTGCAGTGGTGGCGGCACGTTGGCGCAGTGGTAAAGTTGCTGCCTCACAGCGCCAGAGACCCGGGTTTGTTCTGGAGTATGGATGCTGTCAATACAGTGTTTGTATGTTCTCCCCATGACCTGCGTGGGTTTTTTCTCTCGGATTTCCGGTTTCCTCCCACACGCCAAAGATGGACAGGTTTGGAGGTTAAATGGCTTGGTATAATTGTAAAATTGTCCCCAGCGTGTGTAGGATAGCATTAATGTGTGGGGATCGCTGGTTGGCGCAGACCTGGTGGGGCGAGCGGCCTGTTTTTGCGTTGTATCTCTACACTAAACAAAACTAAACCCCTAGTAGCACTTTCCAGACGTCTACCATGAAAATAGAATTCCAGTGAAACTCCTGTGTGGTAATGTTAAATATTGTTTGATCATAATCGTATACTAGTGCATTAGTAGGTGACAGGTGTAGTATAACGTGAGGGTAAAACAGAAGCTGAGTCAATTTAGAAAAAAACAATGGAAAAGGTTTATAATTGAGGCGATTCATTGATTTGATATCGGAGACAAGTCCCAGTGAGACGATTGGACACCTGCAAGAGACTGATATTCAAGGGTTCTGAAAACTAGTATTGTTAGTTTGGAGGAGATGACCGTACTGAGGGGATGGCCATGAAACAATGTGATTAAATAGCAAGACATGTAATTCTGGTGAACAGAAAGATCTTGGTGTTCCAACTTACGAGACGCAGGAAGTAGACATTAAAATGCAGCAAGTAATTACAAAGACAAATTGAATGTTGAATTATATTGGGGGAGTGTTATAGCAATGGAGTAGGAAGTGCTTTTGTAGTTATACCAAGGTTCAGTGAGATTGCTCTTCGGTTGATGGGGTGAGGGATACTAATTATGACGGTCTGAAGCTTCACAAGGGTAGATTGATGTCTGCGATGGGAGAGTTGTGCCTGAGAAATTCACCTGAGAAATTTGGCCTAAATTTACTGATGAGAGATGTACAAAGAATTAACTTGGGAGATGCTGAGAATCTGATTCCCCAGACTTGAAAACTTGGAATTAGTGTGCATAGCTCCGGATATAAGGGAGATGTCATTCAGTTCTGAGATAAGGAGAAATTTCATTATTTTTTTTTTCTAACTCTTTGAAATATTCTTTGCCACCTAGCTTTAAGTACTCAATCATCATACACCCTCAGGGTGGAGTCAATGGATTTTTGAATCAAGGTGTATAGGTATCAGCAGGGAAATAGACATTATATTGGATTGGCCATTATGTTGAATAGTCAAGGGGTTACATGGCCTATTCCTCCTGCTGTTATGCATTTAAGGTCATCCCTGGCTGACATTCTTCATTATGGATATCCCCACACTCACTCAGATCTGCCAGGATACCAAACATTAATATTACAAAAAATAGAAAATTAAAAAGTGCAACTCTCCTTAGACCAAGATCAGAGTTAATATTTGAAGAGAGTTGAGATTTAATGGATGCAAGAAGGCACCAGATTGTTGCGACTCGTGTGTATTGTCCAAGACGTGGATCTACTATTATCCATTAAAATCATTCAATTTTTTAACTTGTGTTTGGTTTGATTGATGTATGGAATGATTTGACTGGATAGCACATAAAACAAAGTTCTTCATTGTGACTCAGTACATGAGACCATAATCACAATTCAAACCAATAAACCAATCTTCTTAAATTAAGTAGTTGAAAAACATAAAATGGCAGAGATTGAGGTTTCAGATGAACAAATTGGAATTTAAATTCTAATATTTTCACCTGCCAGCTTGAAGCGTGACTTTTCCCCTTGTTTATTTACTGCATTTGGTAGCTTTCCTTTTTTATATTATAGTTTACTTTTATCTAAATTGATTTATTACGATCATATTTAGCAATGATGGGTTTTACTCACCTGAAGAAAATACTTAATATATATGTGGCACTGGAACCTTAGACAAAGTAAATTGTGCATGAGCTAATGCAATCAACATATAATTAGGTTCATCTGATGTTTCAGAAGACAGTAGATCACTCCTATTAGATGAATTCACATTTGTACTGCTGTATTTCTTGTGTAAGTCTATCACTGATAATCAGAAGGAAACTATAAAATTCCGGTTCTTGGGGGGGGTCCTGTGGCGGTCCCGGGGGATCAGGCCACTCCTTGGGTCAGCCCCCTCGTTACGTGACGGACAGGCGTAAGGGGTTAAAAGCCAGCCCGTGGGGAGGCGTGGCTCATCCCTAGGTGGACTACGCTGTGAGCAGGAGCTCACAGCCTAATAAAGAACCTTACCTTAAACCGCCTGGCGTATTGCCTTATCTCTGGCCTCCGCCAGGCCACTACAATATCATGCAAACACAATTAATTGCATGGATTTGGCAGAGAAAGATGCTGATTAACTCAAGTTATGGCACAAGGTGCCACAAGTTTTGTTTTAATATAATCTTACACCCAGTTTATCAATTGATGTAGAATTACAAATTTAGAGATTCAGAGTATGCTCTGCTAAAGAAAGAAAATGACTGTTGTGTAAGAACCAAAAATAATCCATCACAACAGGGAAGGGAAGAGAACTATTGAGTGGGAATTTCGTAGCTGGACTAATTAATGCTTCTGAATTCAGAAACTTGGTGAAATGCAGGCAGATTTTATAGTCCTTGGAAAGTTTCAAGAAAAAGTCCAATACTATAAAAGGAGCAACATTAGAACCTCTTTGTTGGATGACCTTTGGAGAGCTGAATGACCCTTCTCATAAATAATCATCTTGTAATCTTGTCAAGACAATTGACTTGGTGTTGTTGGAAGAAAGTGAACAGAATAAGTCAGCAAAACAATGAAAAGAGTTACAGAAAAGAGTTCCAATATAACCATATTTTTATTTATTCACCTACCTTTTTAGATTGGAACTGATCGATCTAATCAAATGGCTGTAAGCCTGACCTCTCCAAGTATGAATTGTTGTGTGAAACATGAACATTAAAATCAAAATTGAATCAAAAACGGGGTGCAATCTGTCGCACCAAGAGTGATTGCATAGATCAACACCGAATATTACACCCATGGCAGTCCAGTCAAGCAAGTCATAAGCAGGAATAAAGTAATCAAGAATGAAATCAATATTCCATCAGTTTGACTCTTTTAAGGCTTACCAATGGGAAAATACAAAACAATAAATGGTGATATGTGTATCCCTGTTCATCAATCAAAATTAGCTTGTTTCGTCCCAGCGGTTGATGAAGTAGAAATTGCACAAATATGTTCACAGCAGGGTTATTTTCAGAGGTTTTATGAATATGTAATGATGATGATAAAATGTGTTTTTACATTCTACATTATAAGATTTAACTCAGAAAAAAATTGTTGCTCTCTGATATTGTTTTTGGATTGAGCGATTAAATTATTACTCATCTCAATGGAACAAGTATTTTTTTAAATGACACATAAAAGAAAAATAAATGACATTGAATGACAAGCTGTCAGAGTATGACACCTTAATAAAAATGAAACAGTAATTATTGAAAATTTCAGAATGCATTGTCTGCTGAAATCTGAATAATAAAATAACTGATGTGAGAGGGTTGTCTGTCCAAGTTGCAGAGTGTAGATTATAAAGTGGCCATGTTACTCTAATAAAAATATTTGTTCCATAAAATTCAGTCTACCAAATTAAAAAAAATAATCAGATAAAGACCTCCTTTGCATTACGATTACATATATTCATACATTTTTGAATTAAGCATCCAGTATCAACAAAAGACTTGCAATGATTCACAACTATTTATCAAGGCGTTTTGTGATCCAAGGACAGTCAGTTTTTTTCTAAGATAAGGCTCATCCGCCCATCAATATATTTTCTTTCATGTGCCAGTTTTAGATAACCCAGCAGTAAAACGTTTTTGTAATCTTGTTGAAATTCACTTTGAGACTATAATGTTTTAAAGGAGAGAGTGAAGTGTTGTGCATTCTTTGTTCTTAGTTTTAAGTGAATTCCTGCTGATGAATTGCCCATTTGGTTAAAAGCCCACTGGTGTTCATCATTATATCAGATGCGGCACTTCTGTCAACTCCCCAGTGATTTAATAGCCAAGTATCTGTCATGCAGTTTACCCATTTCATGTAATACTCCTGTCACATGTCTTTCATTTTATAATATTATAGACAAGAGGAAGTAATAAAAGATGCTTCTTGTTTACGTTCAGCATGATATACTTAATGATATATCACTCAAGCCTTCAGGATGGACACTCTCTCTTTTATTTACCACCTGGTCACATGAAATCATCACCAAATGTTAGGATATTACAACAGGTTTTCTAGTCTGCTGCATTTATAATATTGGCAAGAGGTGAAACAGAATGGAACTGTAGATTTCCATAAGTTGCTCTAGTCTTCTTTCACATTTCATTCCCATTGTTCCATTAGTCATGCTTATTCTCATTCCATCTTACTTCTTCCCAAGATTTTCCCTCAACTACATCAATCTCTGGGTATTTTCTACATTCAGATAGTGGATTGTGTCTTATGTTCCCCTTTTCCCATGATTCCATCTCTCTCTCTCTCTCTCTCTCTCTCTCTCTCTCTCTCTCTCTCTCTCTCTCTCTCTCTCTCTCTCTCTCTCTCTCTCTCTCTCTCTCTCTCTCTCTCTCTCTCTCTCTCTCTCTCTCTCTCTCTCTCTCTCTCTCTCTCTCTCTCTCTCTCTCTCTCTCTCTCTCATCAGTAAATCAGATTTTTAACTTCTCTTCAAAAGTTTGAGTCATTTGTCCCTTGACCTTACTATTTGTCTTTTCAAAATTCCTTTTTGATTCTTTCCTCAAATGTTTCAAGGATGCAGTCTAGACACTTAGAATCAGTCAGTCTGAAAACAGACCCTTTAGCCCACCAAATCTACGCTGACCAACATGAATTTATTTACACTGAAACAACCATAATCCCATTTTATTCATCCTACTCTCCCGTCAATTCCCCCATGATTCTACCATTCACCTACCTACACACTAGGGACAGGTTATGTGGTCAATTAACCAACCAACCAACCAGCACAACCTAGGAATGTGAGAGGAAATTGGAACAACTGGAAGAAAGTCACACAGTCACAGGGAGAGCATACAAGTTTCACACCAATAGCAGCAAAGGTTAGGTTTGAACTTGGGTTTCTGGACCAGCAACTCCACTAGCTGTACCTGTGGGCAGCAGCTCCACCAGCTGTACCTGTGGGCAGCAGCTCCACTAGCTGTACCTGTGTGCACTCACAAGAATCCTTGTTAGATTATTTTCTAATGTACTATTCATGTTGTACTATAATGAACTATACAGTTGTACCGGGACTGTAAGGCATCAGTCACATGAAGAGATTAACCAAACCGATTCTCCTTCAAGCATAGAAGATAAAGACATGATTTAATGGTGCTGTTGTATATTCGAATGACCTTGGATAAAGAGTAAATCTTTCCACAAATGGATCATTAACCAGAGAAGCTAATTTAATGGAACAGCCAAAAATGACGAGATGATGAATTTGCCTAAAGGTGATATCTCACCCTCTGTTAATGCGCTAAACATGTGCTGTTCTAATGCCCATTCATGTCTCCTCAAGATTTATTAAATTGGGAAAAAACATGTTGCGATTTACACAATTTATTTGCGCCGATTACTGAAAGGGAGGTCAGACCTTTAAGGGATCTCTCTGCATGGCTGCGGTAAATGCAGGGAAGTGATCGAGGGCTTGAATTGCGAGGGTTACCCCTCAGAATTTCCTAGTAGGAACTGATTGACTTGGAAATGATGGCCAGCGCATAACCCAAGGGAAACCTGAAAAAGTAGTGAAACCAAATTCAACAGAGAACTGGATATTTACTTAAAGGGGAAATATTTATAGGGACTTGGCACCAGCACAATAAACACAATGATGTCCTGCTACGTTATGTAATGCTAAGATTTACATTACATTAGTGATCTCGATCCCTATCGAAAGGTGTCTACTTGACTGCTGCAATCGCCTCCAGTTGCAGACTTAGCGTGCCCTTTCACAAACAGAAAAGTTTAAATTCCATGTTTGCATCTATTGTGTTTTCTGTCCATATTCTGGGCATATAGTCCTTCTAGCTTCAGATGCAGATATTTACTCCTGCTGCAATTCCATTCCAGAAGAATCGAATGTGTGATGCAAAGATGGTTCTACCTTGAAATACAGTGCATTCAGAAAGTATTCAGACCCCTTCACTTTTTCCACATTTGCTACTTTACAGCCTTACTTTCAAATGCATTAAATTCATTTTTGATATCATCAATCTACACACAATACCCCATAATAAAAAAGCGAAAACATGTGTTTAGAAATTTTTGCAAAGTAATTAAATAGAAATAACTGGAATATCACATTTACATAAGTATTAAGACCCTTTACTCAGTACTTTGTTGAGGCACCTTTGGCAGCAATAAAAGCCACAAGTCTTCTTGGGTATGATGCGACAAGCTTGGCACACCTGTATTTGGGTAATTTCTCCCATTCTTCTCTGCAGATCCTCTCAAGCTCTGCCAGGTTGGATGAGGAGCGTCGATGCACAGCTATTTTTAGATCTCTCCAGAGATATTCGATTGGGTTCAAGTCCGGGCTCTGGTTAAGCCACTCAAGGACATTCACAGACATGTCACGAAGCCACTCCTGTGTTGTCTTGGCTGTGTGCTTAGGTTCGTTGTCCTGTTGGAAGGTAAACCTCCGCCCCAGTCTGAGGTCTCTCTGTACTTTGCTCCGTTCATCTTTCCCTCGATCCTGGCTAGTCTCCCTGTTCCTGCCGCTGAAAAACATCTCCACAGCATGATGCTGCCACCACCATCCTTCACCGTAGGCATGGTATTGGCCAGGTGATGAGCGGTGCCGCTTGGCATTCAGGCCAAAGAGTTCAATCTTGGTTTCATCAGACCAGAGAATCTTGTTTCTCATGGTCTGAGAGTCCTTTAGGTGCCTTTTGGCAAACTCCAACTGGGCTGTCATGTGCCTTTTACTGAGGAGTGGCTTCCATCTGGCCACTCTACGATAAAGGACTGATTGATGGAGTGCTGCAGATATAGTTGTCCTTCTGGAAGGTTCTCCCATCTTCACAGAGGAACACTGGAGCTCTGTCAAAGTGACCATTGGGTCCTTGGTCACCTCCCTGACCAAGGCCCTTCTCCCCCGATTGCTCAGTTTGGCCGGGCAGCCAGGACTATGAAGAGTCCTGGTGGTTCCAAAGTTCTTCCATTTAAGAATGACGGAGGCCACTGCGCTCTTCGGGACCTGCAATGCTGCAGAAATTGTTTTATACCCTTCCCCAGATCTTGACTCGACACAATCCTGTCTCGGAGGTCTACAGACAATTCCTTCGTCTTCATGGCTTGGTTTTTGCACTGACATGTGCTGTCAACTGTGGGACTTTATTTAGCCTTTCTAAATCATGTCCAATCAATTTAATTTACCATTGGTGGACTCCACTCAAGTTGTAGAAACATCTCAAGGATAATCAATGGAAACAAGATGAACCTAAGCTCAATTTTGAGTGCCATAGCAAAGGATCTGAATACTTATGTAAATGTGATATTTCAGTTATTTCTTTTTAATTACTTTGCTAAAATTTCTAAACACCTGTTTTCACTTTTTAATTATGGGATATTGATGATAAAAAAAATGAATTTAATCCATTTTAAAATAAGGCTGTAACGTAGCAAAATGTGGAAAAGGTGAAGGGGTCTGAATACTTTCTGAATGCACTGTATAATGTATTTGTGCTTATTGCAAACATCAGAATAAGGTTTTTATCACAAAGGAGATCATTTTGAAATCCAGTTGCTCTTGAACTAAACTAGTATCAATGGAAGAGAAATTAAGTTTAGCAGTGCTGCATAACTAATCTTTGTGTTGTCTTTTCTTGGCTCTTGGGTTAATGTCCAAAGTAATGGCTGAGAATACAAATTCCTCTGTCATATCACTACCAATAAATGAAACTTCAAATCCATCAAGCATGATGCACTCTAAAAGCCAAGGCTATCATTGAGAAAAAAATCTTCAAATAGCCAGCAATACTAGAAGTCTGCTAAGCATTTCAAAATGGCGTCACGTATCTCGAAGGTGTATTGATAAAAGCTGGCACATATGATGCAATAACATAGGAAAATGAAATGAGAGATAAAAGCTTTTCATTCTTAGTTTTTGTTAAAAGAAGGTAGACACAAAATGCTGGAGTAACTCAGCGGGTCAGGCAGCATTTCGGGAGAGAAGGAATGAGTGACGTTTCGGGTCGAGACTCTTCTTCAGTCTGAAGAAAGGTCTCGACCCGAAACGTCACCTATTCCTTCTCTCACGAGATGCTGCCTGACCCGCTGAGTTACTCCAGCTTTTTGTGTCTACCTTCGATTTAAACCAGCATCTGCAGGTTTTTTTTCCTATTGTTAAAATAAGTTTTGCACATGACATTATTTTAAGAATTTGTTATTTGTATGCCGTGAACAGTCGAACTTTCAAATTATATCACATTTACACCATGCATTCTAATGACTAAGGCAAGGGATCCCAATATCAATGACTAATAACATAGAATATAATTGATTGTAGTTGTTCAGACTACAGCGCGGTGGCAGAGAGAAGGTCAAAGAAGATGGCCGCCGGCAGGTCAAACATGGGGCAGCGCCTTGCTGCTGCTCTCCTACTGCTGGCCGCTGCGATGGCTGCCTGGGGCTGGGGTGAGTGGCTCCCTCTTCCCTTTCCTCTCCCCCCTCGCCTGCCCTCTGCCCCGGGGGAAACTCCCCAGCCGCCACAGCCTCGGATATACACTGGGATCTTGCTGTGCGCTTTCGGAGTGGGGGAGGGGAGGGTGGTAGACCAATGCAGGAGAGGTTTGGAGCCGATTGGGGTCGTGGTTCAAATGCAAGGGTTATTGAGTATAATCTGAGTGGGATCTTGCTGTGCATTGCAGGGGAGGGGGATGTGGGGACAGGGAGGGTGCTAGACCAATGTAGGAGGGGTTTAGAGCTGATTGTGGTTGTGGTTCAAGTTACTAAAGAACCTTTAGTAACAATGGGAACCCAACGGGTCCACGGGTCATCTAGTTATTAATAAAACTTCTGACCTGGTATAAGATCTGAGACCCCCACCTAGTGACAGAATTACACCCTCTTTTTGATTGTGCCAAAAATGTGCTGCGTACATAACATAAATCAAAAGTCAAGAGTGTTTTATTGTCATATGTCCCAGACGGATCAATGAAATTCTTACTTGCAGCAGCACAATAGAATATGTAAACAAGCTTTGAACTCCCAAATAAATTCAAAACATTGGGCCCAAATGGAGTGCTGAGGTATTGTATGCACAGATTCTTGTCTTAAGATAGGATCAACAGATTACTGTTGGGACCTGTGTGCAAAGTTAACAGTTACCACATCATTAGCGAGTTGAGCGCTGTTCGAGAGGCAGAGTGTAAACAACTCTCCCCGTGGCAGTCACGATACAGTATAATAAAATGCTAGTGTGAAGATGAAGAATATGTGTACTGGGGAAATAATGTACAATCTAATTTATCTGGTCACTCCACAAGATGAACTGGACCCACTGACTTGCATGCTATAATTGAACCCAAGCTATCTCCAATCGCACCATACAGCTTACATTTAGGTTTCAGAAAAGGCCCGACCAGTGAAAGGACAACGCTGATTGCAGTTACATAATGTGGACTATATGACACTGAGGCTGTGGGGTGCAATGTGGTCAATATGAGAAAGAAGACCAAAGACTCCATTAACAGAGAGCATTGCAGTCAGAGAAAGGTGACTTGGTCAGCCATCAGAAGATGTGTTTCATCAGATTGATCGGGACTTTGGGACATTGGAAACATGCAAGGCTCAGCTTGCAGCACATGCAAGTATGAAGGGAAGAGTATCATGCTGTCAGTGAGTTGCAATGTAATCTCTCAGACTCAAGTGAAGTTACATCACCACCACAAGGGAATTTTGGGCTCTCGCCCTTTGTTTTGATGTCGTGATCAATAAAATATTTATTGATCTAAAAATACTTTTTAGGCATCCGACAATGTTCAACATATCAAGGAAGATTCTCTCGTAACTCTGTAGATTTCCTCTAGAATTCATTTTGACAGGATGCATGACAGCTAGATATGGCATCTGCTCTGCCCTTGACTGTCTGAACCTGGCAGAGTGTAGTGAACACAGCCCAGTCCATCACACTTTCTTCCATCTACTCCATCTTCATGGTGCTTTACATTAAGAAGGCTAGGAAGGCGGCACGGTAGCGCAGCGGTAGAGTTGCTGCTTTACAGCGAATGCAGCACCGGAGACTGAGGTTCGATCCTGACTACGGGTGCTGCACTGTAAGGAGTTTGTACGTTCTCCCCGTGACCTGCGTGGGTTTTCTCCGAGATCTTCGGTTTCCTCCCACACTCCAAAGACGTACAGGTATGTAGGTTAATTGGCTGGGTAAATGTAAAAATTGTCCCTAGTGGGTGTAGGATAGTGTTAATGTACGGGGATCACTGGGCGGCACGGACTTGGTGGGCCGAAAAGGCCTGTTTCCGGCTGTATATATATGATGATATGATAAGTATTATGAAGGATGCCTGCCAACCTGTCCAGTTCCTTTTCTCTCTTCTACCTTCCAGGAGAAGATACAGGAGCTTGAAAGCCTTGGACTCCAGATGTAAGAACAGCTTCTTCCCCACATGCTGACTGACTCCTGAACTAATCACCTCTTTCACACCCCTCTAGGAATGTGCTGCCACTTTTAGCTCTACCTTGTCTGGTTCTGTTATTGTACTTTAATATCTTCTTGCACTACTTCAGATTGTACTACAATCTAGCTCCATTCTGCTGTTTTACAGTTGCCATTGTACTTATTGTTGTATCTATCATTCCTGTATATCTAACATTTACTCTGTGATCTTCAGATGAACAAGGAATTTCATTGACCCTGGTGTATATAACAATGAATCTGAATCCAAATCTGAATATTATACAAGCTGCAGATATTGGGGAAACAGAACAATATTATCATCCCCCTCTGCCATGTTCCCACACAGACCGATTCCTGGCTTTAACATCTTGTTAAAATTATACTTTCTGTATGAAGCTTCTACCTTTTTCGACAGGCTTTTGATCATCTGTCCTATTTCTCTTTACTTGCCAAATTTAGTTTGCTAACATTCCTTCCAATGTGGCTTGAAATGGTTTGCTGCTTTAAAGGTGATAAATGAGTTGATGAAATAGTTTGAAAAAATGAATAACGTTGCAGCCAAATGGGACAAAGCAATTTTAACAACCAGCTAATTATACCTTGATGGAGTTGCACAGCAAAAAGACAGGCCCATCAGCCCATTACATCCATGTCAACCTTTCTGGCCATCCTCATACGTCCTCTTTGCAGGCATGAGGTCTGTATCCTTGCAGGCATGAGGGCGGCACGGTAGCGCAGCGGTAGAGTTGCTGCTTTACAGCGAATGCAGCGCCGGAGACTCAGGTTCGATCCTGACTATGGGTGCTGCACTGTAAGGAGTTTGTACGTTCTCCCCGTGACCTGCGTGGGTTTTCTCCGAGATCTTCGGTTTCCTCCCACACTCCAAAGACGTACAGGTATGTAGGTTAATTGGCTGGGTAAATGTAAAAATTGTAAAAATTGTCCCTAGTGGGTGTAGGATAGTGTTAGTGTGCGGGGATCGCTGGGCGGCACGGACTTGGAGGGCCGAAAAGGCCTGTTTCCGGCTGTATATATATGATATGATATGATATGATATATCCGTTTATGTCTTTGCTGTTTGTCTAAATTTGTGTTAAATGTAATGAATGAATAAGATTCTACCACCTCCTCTTCCCACAGTTCCAGATATCAACCGCTCTCTGTGTAAAAAGCTTCACCTTCAAATCACCTTTGAAACTCCTTTCTCGCAGCTTAAACCTTAAACCAATTGTTTTTGATACCCTTAACCTGGCAAAAAGCTTCTAAATATTTACCAAATATAATCCTTCTATCTATCTATCTATCTATCTATCTATCTATCTATCTATCTATCTATCTATCTATCTATCTATCTATCTATCTATCTATCTATCTATCTATCTATCTATCTATCTATCTATCTATCTATCTATCTATCTGTAAATATATGTATTTCTGTGATTTTGCCAAAACGGTAAACCAGAGCGCCACAATTTTTGCGCCACTTTAATCACCACTCTCGCGGCGACTCTTTATAACAAGTTTTATTTAAATCGGTCTTATATTTCTTAACTTAGAGACATTTTAAAGTTCAAAAATCTCATTTCTAAAGACCTTTTTCCGAGGGCTGCTGTACGTATGACGTCACCATAGGGCACGCATGGACTCTCTCTTCACTCACACAAACAAGATGGATGCTGTTAGCGGAGCCGCCCGTCTGCAATCAGGGGCTCCCCTCTCCTCTCTCCCCTCGCTTCTCTCCTCTCTCCCCTCGCTTCTCTCTGCCCTCTCCCCTCTCTCCCCTCTCCACTCTCCTCTCTCCCCTCTCCCCCACAACCACTGCGAGTAATCCCAGCTCGGCTAGGCCACAGCCGCCACAGCGCTGCCCGTCTCCAGTGGTCCGCCGCTCCGGGAGTGTAAGAGTGGGGGGGGCGGGGAGGGTGGGACGAGGAGAGAGTGGGGGTGGGAGGGAGAGTCGGACTCACTCACTCACACCCTCTCCCCTTCCCTGTCCCCCCTCTACGAGGAATGGGCCCAACGGGTCCACTTGGTCTAGTAACAATAAATCTCTATCAGATCATACCTCAGCCTCCGTAAGCCAAATAAGCTAAGCCAATCCAGTCACTCCCTAACCAAAGTCCCAATCCAGAAAACATCCTGTCAAATCTCCTCTCCAATTTTTCAAGTGCAACCTTATCCTTCCTAACATGTGGAGACCAGAACTGCAGACAAATGCAGTCTAACCATTGTAATGTTGCAGCATGATGTCTCAACTTTTATATTCTGTGCCTAACCTATAAAGAAACTACCCAATCAATGTGTTGTCACTTTCAGGGAATTATGGACTAGAATCCCATGGTCCCTCTGTTTACCAACATTCATTAGTGCCCTACGATTTACTAGTATATGACCTACCCCACTTCCACTTCCCAAAAGACATCATCTCTAGTGATTGGGATTAAATTCCATCTGCCAATGCTTTGCCCAATCTTTCAACTGATCTATATCTTGCTATTGTCTCAGACAACCTTTCTCTCTATCCACAACAACATTAATTTTTATGTCACCCACAAACTTACTGAGGCAGATACTGATAAGATCAATATAGACACAAAAAGTTGGAGTAACTCAGTGGGACAGGCAGCATCTCTGGAGAGAAAGAGTGGGTGACGTTTCGGGTTGAGACCCTTCTTCAGACTGGACCCGAAATGTCACCCATTCCTTCTCTCCAGAGATACTGCCAGTCCCGCTGAGTTACTCCAGCATTTTGTGTCTATCTTTGGTCTAAACCAGCATCTGCAGTTCTTTCCTACTGATAAGATGATCTGCGTTTGCTGATGGTGGCTGAAGAGTAAATATTTTCCAGTGCACTAAGAGAACATTACTCAGCCTTGATAGAACCAGCCATAATTTGACATGTCGAACTGCCTTATTCTGCTGCTAGAACTTCTGAACTTCTGAACTACGACTCCACTTAGGGTGATTTATATGATGCTGAGAAGGAAGTCGGTTTAACATCAAACCTCACCTTTGACAGAATGGTGCCCCATCAGCCCGGCACTGGATCCTCGTCCAAGCTTTTATGTTGGAGTCCCTGGAGTGTGACAGCTACCGGTTTAGTAACCGTATTGAAGTGAAACTAGACCCATGCTAGTTTTTAGGTCTATTCACCTTCTGCGCAGTGATTCAATTCTGCTTAGCGGGATACATCAAATAATGGTCAAAATAATAGAGTTGCAACTGATTTTTCCACATAATCAATTAGTGAACATTAACTTAGTACAATTATTATGTCAATTATGTTTTTTCCCTTCAAGGTTCAATCAATAATCAATCAATCATAATTCCCTTGGTGTTGATACATCACTGAGAGAAAATGTATATATTAGAATGATTCATAGCTAATCAGGTATTTATTCACAAAATGCTGGAGTAACAGCAGGTCAGGCAGCATCTCGGGAGAGAAGGAAAGGGTGACGTTTCAGGTCGAGACCCTTCTTCAGACTGATGTCAGGGGGGTGGGACAAAGGAAGGATATAGGTGGAGACAGGAAGATAGAGGGAGATCTCGGAAGGAGGAGGGGAAGAGAGGGACAGAAAAGCTATCTAAAGTTGGAGAAGTCGATGTTCATACCCCTGGGCTGCAAGCTGCCCAGGCGAAATATGAGGTGCTGTTCCTCCAATTTCCGGTGGGCCTCACTATGGCACTGGAGGAGGCCCATGACAGAAAGGTCAGACTGGGAATGGGAGGAGGAGTTGAAGTGCTCGGCCACCAGGAGACCAGTTTGGCCAACGCGGACCGAGCGCAGGTGTTGAGCGAAGCGATCGCCGAGCCTGCGCTTGGTTTCGCCGATGTAAATATGTGGACATCTGGAGCAGCGGATGCAATAGATGAGGTTGGAGGAGGTGCAGGTGAACCTCTGTCTCACCTGGAAAGACTTAGCTAATCAGGATGATACAGACTAATACTTTCTGCCTCAACAGTGAAGTAGCCCTGGACTGAACTAAGAAAGAGAAAGAAACTAATTAGTTTTTGTTAGGAGAGAAGGTTAGGGAGGGATGGGTAAAACAAAAGGAATGTCTCTGATCAGGTGACACCAAATGGGTTAATGGGGCAATTAGAGCAGCAGCTCGTAGCAAATCACGCTTCACTGCCTATGTAATGTGTTGTTAAGAGAGAGGCCGTGTGATATGTCTGGCAAACCAGGCAATCTCAAAGGAACAAAAATTGAACCCAAAGCACAGAATTAGCCTGTTCTGATACAGATAGTATCACCCAAAGGTGAATAATTCAATACAAAGTTTGGAAGGGTGCATCTTGTCTATGTGGAAGACAAAGTGTTGTTCCTCAAGCTTGAGTTGAGCCTTATTATAACATCGCAGGAGGCAGCAGTCGGAAAGGTCAGAATAGGGTATAGAACGATAATAGCAGGCAACTGGATTGGGTGCAGATGCATAGCAAAGTGATAAGTTTAGTTTCTCCGTTGTGGAGAAGGTCACATTGTGAATAATGAACATGGAATACTGGATTGTGTCCCTCAATGCACATGCATTGGTCAGCTGAAGCAGGAATCCAGTCCGGGTATTTACAGGAATGGAGTGTGAGCTGTCAGATAAAGGAAAGTGATAAATCAGTGTTTATGGAGGATTGTGGAAGGGAGCTGCTGTGTTAGTGACAGAGATTCATCAGTAGGTGCAAAATGGATGTGTTTGCAAAAGATTTGTGGTCCACCAATATTAATGACCAGCTGCCACTGAATGGAGTGGACCATTCATTAATGTAAAGCATGTTTAGGTAAACCTTTTCCAAAAGTTATTTCATTAGGAGGCAAATATTTGTCATTGTTGCGTATTCTTTGGATTCTGATAAACTGTAGTCAATTGGCACTTGGTTTGAGTACACCATCCCATCGCAATTTCTCTTCACATTTGAAAAGCTTCTCTGGCTAAAGATGAAATGTTGTTTGACAAAATCAATAAAGGGGAGACAATTTATGTAGTTTAAGAGAATTTTCCTTGCTTCCCTTCCTCCTGTAGACTTTTGTTTATGCAGTTTACAATGCTGTGATGGAAATTGAAGTGGCATTTTGCAAAATAACTTTAATTGCTAAATGCACCAAATAGTAAGAAGTTCCAGAAGAATACAATAATAATGGTCAAGAAATATTTTTGGAGTCAGCAAATTGCTCTTCAGCCATCGATTTTCCCAAAACTGTTAGATTTTAAGCTGCTTCTTTTTATTGGAAATTGTGAACAGAACCTCTGGGACCAAATGTGCTTTCAGTTCTCTGATATATGACAACAGCCACAGCAATGAGGACTGCTTCCAGCTGTCACTCAGCCACCATAGAATTCCTCAGGCAGTCAATCAGCCAGTAGCACTCCAACCACTGAGTCCAAATGCTTTCAATCGAAACCTCACACTGAAATCCTGAGTTCATGCTATCTCCATCTTGTGAGTAAGCTGCACCTTTGGAGGTACTGGCCAAATAATTCTTTGGTGCTTGGAAAGGCATATTAAACATGCAACACTGACCAGTGTACATTCTTTGTGAGTGCTTATATTTACAGTTACACTCCACATGAAATTGAAGGCATGTTGTGTAATAGAACAATCCTTGTGTAATTATGGGGTTAAAAGGTATTTAAAGGTATTTACTCTCACTTGCTGAGAGGAATGGACCCTGCAACCAGGAATATTAGTCAAGGCTATAGCTCGGATGGATGGTGATCCTGAATGACCGCTTAACTACTGGAGGCATGGGATCATCATCAACTGCTGTTGGGTTAGGAATCAGGATTGCAGTTGGATTGTCTGGTTTGGTGCAGGGGGAAAGCAGTCCAGGGTGATGAGTTTTTTCTCAAAGTGCACTTACTTCCAAGCAACGGACAGCACATTTCAGCTGGGGCAAATCCTTTCAAGTGATATGAAGCAAGTGAAGGCAAGTGAGGGTGGCACAGTGACGCAGCAGTGGAGTTGCTGCTTTACAATGGCACCGTGGAGCTTGTGGTCCCTTGGTTAGTGACCGACTTTGGGAGCTCCAGGCCGCGGGAGCTTCGACTGCCCCGACGCGGGGGCTTCGATCGCCGGCTGTGGGAAATACGATCACCTTGACTGCGGACGGTTCGACTGCCCCGACCGCGGGAGAATAAAGAGGAAGAAGATTAGACTTTATTGCCTTCCATCACAGTGAGGAATGTGGGGAATCCGCTGTGGTGGATGTTTATGGTAACTTTTATGTAGTTGTGTGTCTTGTTGTTTTTTTTTGTATTACTGTATGGTAAATCGAATTTCACTGTACCTTAATTAGTACACATGACAA
Source organism: Rhinoraja longicauda (assembly GCF_053455715.1). Classification (NCBI taxonomy): domain Eukaryota; kingdom Metazoa; phylum Chordata; class Chondrichthyes; order Rajiformes; family Arhynchobatidae; genus Rhinoraja; species Rhinoraja longicauda. The sequence goes on from NC_135967.1 coordinate 19,436,054, forward strand.
TAAAATACCTTTGAACCATGCCAGACACCCGGGTTCCATCCTGACTACGGGTGCTGTCTGTACTGAGTTTGTACGTTCTCCCCGTAACCTGCGTGGGTTTTCGCCGGGTGCTCTGGTTTCTTCCCACACTCCAAAGACATACAAGTTTGTAGACTAATTGGCTTGGTAACATTGTAAATTGTCCCTAGTGTGTGTAGGATAGTGTTAGTTTGCAGGGATTGTTCGTCGACACAGACTCGGTGGGCCGAAGGGCCTGTTTCCATGCTGTATCTCTAAACCAAACTAAAACTAAAGCCTGCTTCTGTGGGAGAGGCATTGGCACAGAAATCAGCCACTGAAATGTGCTGGTCCTTCCACGTATGATCACATCACAGCACGGATGAACTGGCATGAAAACATGCTAAGTTCCCAATTATGCTTTACAATAACATTTCTAAAGCAGAGATGAACAACTACCTTAATCTCCTAAAAGCAGCATAAAACCTGAGGTGACCCTCAATTTCAGAAGAATTGTCGTTGATATCAGGCTACATCAGCAATGGGGTGTAACTTTGCACACATACTAAAGATCAAACATCTGTGAATACTCTGTGGGCAGTTTTGAAAGTTCTGATAAAAAAATATTGATCTGAAACATCAACCCTGTTGGCCTCTCCACAGAAGCTGCTTAACCCACTGTAGATTTCCAGCATTCTCTGTCTTTATTTCAGATTTCTAATATCTGCAACATGTTATGTTTTGAATACTGAATATTTTGTTACACCTTTATTATTAAGGTAACTTTCGAACGCTCATTTCAAAAGCCCATTATGTTTGGGGCAGGTGCTGGAGGATCGTTCTGAAGTCCAGATTAACATCCTCTCAATGGCAAATTCATCAGCTGACTCTGCTGAGCACTACAAGAATGCCAGCGGTGAAGTGTTTGCCTTAGAAAGCAATTTTACAGTTTTTTGAAAGGCTTATGTGCTGCTTCTGCACTGCAACTGAAGGCACCAAGCACTCTGTTTTGAGCTCGTGTGGAGTCCTGTCCACTTTGGCTTTGTCCCCAGCCAAGCCCAAATGCAAGGAACCTCTTCGAAGTCATCTCCATTCTGGTTACCAAGAGTGCTACCTCTAATGCAGAAACTACAAGATCTCATGGATTAGCTGGTATCCTTCATGATATCTCCAAGTAATTTACAGCACCTGAACTACTCCTGGAGTGCAATAACTACGGGATTTTAGTGAGCATGCTGGCATTTTGAACACCATAGATAACATGGATAGTACATGGTACAAAGCAGATAATCTGCTTTTTAATGCTTACTTTTATTATTCATATATGGATGTTGTTGTCTCGGACAAGCGCAGCATTTAATGCCTATTTATCCCTAGATGGTTTTGGTTTAACTGCCTGTTTAAACTGCCGCAGGTCTTGTAGTGGAGACCACTGCACAGTCCTGGTGCTGCAGGATTTTGGTGCAGCATGGATGAAGGAATAGCAATACATTATCAATTCAGGAAGGGTTTGGGATACCTGGTCAGGGTACTGATAACACATTGCGCATCTTAACATAGTGCCGCAGACTATTCTACCTTTACCTGAGCTTGTACACAGATCTTAGTTAATCCAAATGACGTTATCTTCAGTAGTTGAGGCAGGTACTAAAACAACATTTAAAAGACATTTGGACGTGTACATGGAGAGCATAGGTTTTGAGGAATCTGGAACAAAAGGTTGGGCCGAAAGACCTGTTCCCGTGCTGTATGACTCTATGACATCCAAATTAGCAAAGTTGTGGATAGTGAGGAAGATTGTTAAAGTATACAGTGGGATAAAGAGCAGCTACCGAAATGGGTGGAAAATTGGCAAATGGAGTTGTGTGTGAGATGTTGAACTTTGGGAAGTTGAATGTAAGGAGAGATTGTATAGTTAATGACAAGGCACTTGACAGCATTGACTTACTGCGGGATCTTAGGATCCAAGTTCATAGCTCCCTGAATGTGGCAATGCAAGTAGATAGAGCAGTAAAAAGGCATATGGTATGTTTACCTTCGTAAATTGGTGCTTTGAGTATAAGAGTTTAGATATAAGGACTTTAGTTACGCCACATTTGGTGTATTGTATGATATTCTGGTTGCCCCATTACAGAAAGAATGTGAAAGCTTTGGAGAGGACGTGGAAGAGATTTACCAGAACGATGCCGGGATCAGAGAGTTTTAAGTATCGGAAGAATGCGAAGGCTTTGGAGAGGAAGCAAAAGATAGTTACTAGAACGGTGCCTGGATTAGAGAGTTTTAGTATAAGGAGAGATTGGACAAACCTGGATTGTTTTATCTGGAGCATTGGAGGCTACGTAGAGACCAGATTGATGTATAGAAAAGTATTTGAGGCATAGATAAGGTAGACAGTCAGAATTTTTCTTCCATGTTGGAATTGTCAAGGATTAGAGGGCATGGCTTTAAAGTGAAAGGGGAAAAGTTTAAAGGAGATGCGTGGGGCATGTTTTGGGGAAGGATATTCTTGCTATTGAGGGCGTGCAGCGTAGGTTTACTAGGTTAATTCCCGGAATGGCGGGACTATCATATGTTGAAAGACTGGAGCGACTAGACTTGTATACACTGGAATTTAGAAGGATGAGAGGGGATCTTATCGAAACATATAAGATTATTAAGGGGTTGGACACGTTAGAGGCAGGAAACATGTTCCCAATGTTGGGGGAGTCCAGAACAAGGGGCCACAGTTTAAGAATAAGGGGTAGGCCATTTAGAACTGAGATGAGGAAAAACTTTTTCAGTCAGAGAGTTGTGAATCTGTGGAATTCTCTGCCTCAGAAGGCAGTGGAGGCCAATTCTCTGAATGCATTCAAGAGAGAGCTGGATAGAGCTCTTAAGGATAGCGGAGTCAGGAGGTATGGGAGAAGGCAGGAACGGGGTACTGATTGAGAATGATCAGCCATGATCACATTGAATGGCGGTGCTGGCTTGAAGGGCCGAATGGCCTCCTCCTGCACCTATTGTCTATTGTTTTTCACATAGTGGCGCCAGGGATGGTGATGGACCCAAATACAATAGTGGCATTTAAGAGGCACTTGCATGGACACATGAATGCGGAGAAATGGATCATATGCAGGCAGAAATTGGTTTAACTTGACATCATGTTCGGCATGGCCAGTGCAGGCTGTGGGGCCTGTTCCTGTGCTGTACTGTTCTATTTTCTATGTTCAGAGATGAATGCTAGGGCGAGAGCTAAGTCTGATGAATGAGCTCAAAAGGGTAAATCAAGCACCAGGAATCGTTAAAAGCAATAGATACAATAATCCCGTCCATTTTTGAACACAACAACCATTTATATAAATGAAATTGCAAAATATGAGGAAATGGTCAAGTTAAAACGCGAAAACCTAAAGGAATAATTGGCAGAATAAGTTAATTGTACAAGTGACAGTGCTTGATGAATGGATTTGAGAATTATGGCTAAGCACCAAAGCAGGAACATTTCAGATTCTCAACTATGTGCTCGTCACATTAAATGATGCATTGATTTAGCTTCACAGCAAGTTAATTATTGTTAAGAACAATATGTGAACATGAAGTTGCAATAACACTGACATGGATTGTACTTAACCGTATAGATATTCAATAAATCTGAAGAAACTATGGACATAACAACTAATTACCAAAATCTAATAATATTTAATGAATCTCATAACATTCATTGAGGTGGTTTTAATCTTTATGAATAGAAATTGAATCATAAAAAGTATGCAACATACTCGGCTCCATTTGCTGTTGGCCGGAAAAATGTCATGCAAACTCATCTTCCAGTTGTCAGGCAATAACTCTGTGAGTCACAACTCTTCCTGTATACATCCAAGCACCTTTTTACATGTTATGGCTGTTTCTGGAACTATCATTCTTTGGACAGTGAGTTGCAGACCCTTAACACTTCTGGGTGCAAATGAAAATTGTCATCTCTCCTCTAATCTACAAATGAATTGAATTCTATGCCTTCTAGTTCTTAAGCTTTTTGCCAAGGGAAATTGCACCATAGTTTCCTTAGAATTTTATATACCTTATTTGGGTCTCCACTCAGCTGCTTCTATCTAAAAAAGAAAACAGACCCATTTATCCAGAAACCAGAAACAAAAAAATGCAGATGCTGGAAATCTGGAATATAAACAGAAAATGCTGGTAGATCTGTGCCGCCTCTAATTTGTCCTGTACCTTTTCACAAAATGATGGAGTGACTCAATGGGTCAAACTAGCTGCACCAGTGGATGGGAAATGGTGCTAATGTTTGCATTCATCCAATCTTTTCTCATACTTAAAGTTTTTTACATCTGATCAAATCTTCATAGATCTGTTCCGCACTATCCCCACAGCAATTATATTTTCCCTATAATGTGGTGACCAGAACAGTACGCAGCTCACAAGCTGTAGTCCATTTAATGATGCATGCAATCCCTCCTTGCTTTTGTAGTCTAACTAGTGTCAACGTAACAGTTTCAACATTCCTGCTTCAACATTCTTTCTCTTAGCTAATAAAGGAATCCATTTGCCTTTTTAATTAATAAAATTGATTGGTTTAAAAATATAATTTGCAAATCTTTAAAATAAAGGTAAAAGCTAACACCGAATGATTTAAAATCGCAGTAGTGTTTGGCACTTTTAATTAAAACACCGAAACACCATATATTAGACAAATATTGAACAGTGTCTCAAACCTTCAGGGTCACATCGACAAGTGCCAGTGACCATTAGTGTCACTCTTCCCCCCACTAGTGAAATCAAAGGAAAGGCTGTGCTATTTTTTAAGAAAAAATAATCTGTATTTGTACTCATCCCTTTCATCACCTCGAGGTCCCAAATGCTTTCTGGCCACTATCGGTATTGATATTGGTTTATTATTGCCACTAGTATAGAGATGCAGTGAAAATGTTTGTTTTGCAAGCGAAGCAGGCAAACCATTTCATGCATAAGTAAAATTAAATCATACCCAAGTACAATGGCTGTCACTCACAAAACTGCAAAGAGAAGAATACAGAATTCAGTGTTGTAGCTGCAGAGAAATTGCAGATAAATATAGTGCAAGGGCCACAACAAGGGAAAATGGGACTAAACAAGGTTGATTGCCACTGAAGTGCTTCTTTACCTATAATCAATGGCTGTAAGGTCGAAAATATGACAGCCATTGTGCAGACTGTAAGGTCTCAATCACAGGAATACCATGACTGGACACTCTGCTTTTTTGTGATGTTGATAAAGTAATCATTATTGGTTGGCTCAAGTCTATTTAGCAGTAATGGAATCTCTGAAAATACATCAAAGATAAATTACTTTCGGAATTAAAATGTTTACGGACTCAGTCAGTGTATTTAAACTGCAGTCAATTGTGTAAAGTGGCCACTATTGAATTACTCGCCAGTTAGACATCCTGCCCAATTTTTTATCAAAAGTGGCAAGCCAAATTGAATGTTCTGTAAAATGAGTGGTTAACTTGATATTCAGCTGCATTATATCATTGAACATGTATGGGTATTAAACTAGGTCGACCGCCTTAGACTTATACTCAGGAGATGATCAAAGATGAGATTTTTCTTATTGAGCAAGGTGTATAAATTGCCACCCCAAGTCACTGTCATTTCGTTTTTCATATATTTTTGGGTTGAAAGAAGTATGTCAGTGTGAGCAGAGACCAAGGAGCAGGGCGACATTGGTAGCCATGACCAGAGGGTTTGCAATGGATTACTCTGAAAGATAAAAGTAGAAGGAAGAAAGAAATTATAAAAAGAGACACAAAATTAAATGTCAAGCCTCTGATATTCTTTGATTCAGTCTAGATCTTGAGGAGAAATTTCAAATGAAGAGGGAAATATTAAAACTCATTGATTATGGTTAGCATTAGAGACAAGCTAACACTGTGAGTCAAAGGTTATTTATGTCACACAGAGGAAAAAAGCTCAATGGAATATCAGGACCGGTGTTATGAATGTAGTTCTGAAAAAAAAAGTACTCCCACACCATCACATCTTCTACTACATGTGCTGCTCCCAAAACCCTTTTATCCAACCCAGGTGCAATCATTCTCAGGCTCAGATACTAGCCCCTCAACAGTGCTTATGCTTGATCAGAAAGCAAACAATGGCACCCCACCCCACCCACCCCTGCCCCACCACCCCCAAACCAATTTAATGAGTTTACAGTCTCAAGCAGAAGGGGGTTTGATGCTAAAGCAAGATGAGGGGGTTTAATTTTACACGGTGGTGGTTTATGAACGGGAATGCACTACCCAGATTTCTGTAAAACCAGATTCAGTAATGACCTTGAAAAGCAATTTGATTATATACGTGAAGGAGAAATATTTTAAGGGCTGTAAAAAAAGGGATCGGAGAGTAGGACTAATTGGGAGACAGCTTTAAAAAAATCAAAGACATACAGCATAAACTAAATGACTTCCTTCAATGCTGTGTTGTTCTATGTTGCTGTGATACCTATGCTTTGCAAGTCACCCAATTAGGTTCCCTGGAGCAGCACAAAAACAGATTACATGCTGAAATCTGACATTTTTGTAATATTTTCTAATCTATAGAAGAAACCATTAGAGCCTACATAATACCATTAGTGTCTTGAGTGCTGTTGGCTTGATAAACTGTGGGTAGTTCATACACATTATCTGCTCACTAAGCACCAGCTGAAGCAGAATGGAATCTTGCCACAATGCTCAGCAGACTTGCATGTAATCTTAGTTAAATGTTACAGCAGCCTGTAGCATATTTGTGGCTTAGAAAATAAAACTGGGAAACAACGACTGCTCGAATACTTCTTTGAGAAAATCTTCTACAGCCAGAGAGCGATTAAAACGTGGATAGACACAAGAAGCTGGAGTAACTCCGCGAGACAGGCAGCATCTCTGGAGAGAATGAACAGGTGATGTTTCGGGTCGAGACCTTTCCTCAGAATTCAGGATGACAACAGCATACATGCAGCAAAGTAGAATTTGAGTAACTATACAGAGGCAAAAAGATAGAGGTGTGTTAATAATTTTAGGGTTAGCTGCAGCAGGATGCATGTGAGGATTCTACTTGATGATATCCAGTGACGTGTCATGCAGATCTGGAAACCACTTCCATTATTTTCCATGGTTGGTGCACGTAAGACTCACACTCAGGCAAGCCATTCATGAAGAAGCAATTGAACAGAATGAAATAAATACCCATGAGTAGATCTCACTCCATGGGGTCTAGTGTTGGAGTTCAGTTAGACATGCAAAGTAATATATCTCTCCTTTGCAACAGCAAGAACACTGGACTCATTTCTCTCATTGATCACCACTAACATCACCCCCAAACCCCTTCCTCAACCATCTCCCCAACCCAATCATGACTCTAATCCAATAATCCATTCACAAACCAAACCTGACCTCCTTCCCTGACTGATCATTCCCCCACACCCACCATGCCTTAACCCGACTACCAAGAGCTCAGTCCACTCCAGTTGCCCTTTGACTATCCAACCAACTTCACTTCCCTCAAGCTTTTTTCCTTTCAGTCCACAGCTACCTTTAAAATACCATCTCACCACACCCACCCTATCACAGTGGATCATATGAGTCAGCACAATGACTAAACTGTTTTATTTTACTCACCAACAGCCAAGGAAAGCCCTATTCTTATGGGACGTTCTTGTGCACCATGTCTTGAACCTCCAGCCAACTTAAATCTGTTATGGCCAGATATTGAAATAGCCATTAGCTGGCATGCCATTCTTGTCTTTTTTTCTGCTTTTCTGGCCCTGAAGTATCTTTCACCTTTCACATGTGTACTACTGTAGCCTTTGGAGTGGCGAAAAGTATTTTTTCATGTATAGATGTATTCTTGGATTGAAAACCATATTCCAGCTTGGGCTTTAGTTTAATTTTGCTTCTCTTTCGCAATTTACAAGTGATTCATTGTGAAAATAAGTTGGGTTTTTTCATTAATACCAATTCCATTAAAACATTTACAAAGAATTGTCAGTCATCTTCTTCTAGATCCTTCCAATTGGTTCCATCACATGTGAATGCTAAGACTTAATTACCCACGCTGGGAAAATTCTAGTTTAGATCACTTTGTGAGACTTTCCTAAGTGGCCCAGAGATACTTTAAGTGCAACCTGTATAGACGAGTATGGATGGCCTCCTTTTATTGCAGCAATTGACGTGTAAGTATCAATAGTACACCTATGGCACATAATGGTTCGACTCTATTGCCCAGGATGGAACAATTACATTGTCATTAACTGTAGCACATAAGGTTTGAGAGCCTTGGGGAAAGGAGACAGATAAAGAAAGCATTTTATGGGCAGATTTATTGACTGGCAGTTTGATTGATATTGCAAGGCCTGAAGTACAACTTCAGATGAAACCAGATTGGTTGCCCTCCTCCCTTTTTTGGCATTTTCTTGTCTTCGTAACCTCAGTCTATCTTCTGGGTCAAGTGTAGTATTTTATTTGTCCACAGTCCCATGCCTCAGTAAACTGTTTTCATCCTTCTTATTTATAACTGTGCAATGAGTATAGCTTTATGTACTGTGATCAAGGTGCACACTGCAGACTCCTGCAAATGACAATGCAACAATGACCAGATAATCTGTTTCCTTCACTGATATCAACTGAGGGAAAAAGATTGTCCAGGGATACATTAGACTTCAAATTGAAGCTGGCCTTATTAATAAAGGTGAGGATTATGATTGTCAGCAGTCAATTTTGAGGCCTTTTTGTTGTGTTTTGTTGGCTACATTGTAAGTGTTGGAGGGCCGTCTTTAGGATGCAGGGGCTTAGAAACAAACAGGCCAAAAGTTAGGCCACATCACAGTAGCATCAGACCGTCAAAGGGTCAAAGACAAAGGAGACTCAGCATTTGACTATTCAGTCCAGAGCGATACAGCACGGAATCAGGTCCTTCAGCCCAACACAGTAAATATCAGTGTCTTCAGATACCTGCATCTTGGCCCACATACCAATCACTCCTCTCAATGTTGCGTACAATATCTCTAATTCCATACTTACTGTTATAACCCTCTTTTTAAATGGCGTCAGGCTTTTATTTCTGACTATCTAAACCAACATTGGGAATGCCACCATATATCACAATCTTCGCTGATTGGTCTCTTGTGTGGATTAGAAACATAGAACACAGACATAGAAAATAGTAGGAGTATGCCATTCAGCCCTTCGAGCCAGCACCACCATTCAATATGATCATGGCTGATCATCCAAAATCAGTACCCCATTCTTGCTTTTTCCTCATATCCCTTGATTCCGTTAGCTCTAAGAGGTAAATCTAACTCTCTCTTGATTATGTCCCATCACCCACCATTGGTGACATGCCTTCTGTTGTCAGTGTTGGAGAATTCTAAACATAAGCACTGCCCTTTACCTACCTTTCCTCCTTTAAGAAACCATCGCAACACCCACATTTTTAGTCAGCCTTCTAGCCTTTACTTCCATATCTAATTATGGAGCAGATCCCTGTTTCTCTAATGGGAACTGTTTTTTCCTATATACAAATCACATCTTCTTGCCATTTCACAGATGCCAGGACCTCCATTTCTTCAAGCAGCACATTCCAGACTTCAACACCCTCTGCGTGAAAAAACCCTTCAGTTCACGGCATGGTGGCGCAGCGGTAGAGTTGCTGCCTTACAGCGCCAGCGACCCGGATTCGATACTGACTACGGATGCTGTTTGTATGGAGTTTGTACATTCTCCCCGTGACCACGTGGGTTTTCTCTGAGATCCCTGGTTTTCTCCACACTCCAAAGACATATAGGGTTGTAGGTTAATTGGCTTGGTAGAATTGTAAAATTGTCCCTAGTGTGTGTAGGATAGTGTTAGTGTACGGGGATCATTGGTCGGCGTGAACTCGGTGGACTGAAGGGCCTGTTTCCACACTGTATCTCCAAACTAAACTAAACTAAACTAAACTAAAATCACCTCTGAATTTTGTAACTCTCACACGCATTCTTGTCTATGATTCCACCATTACGGGGAAAAGATTTTTACTATCTACCCTCCCAACCTCCCCTTTATGATTTAATATTCCTCTGTCAGGCCATCCCTCATCATCCTCCATTCCTTGGAAAGAAACCCCAACTTATTCAGTCTTTCCTTGTAACTGTTATCTTCCAGTCTAGGCAACATCCTGGTTAATTTATTTGCCTGTGAAGCTTTATGGACATCCTGAGGTCATGAAAGTGATGAAATGAATGGAAGTGATTCTTCAGTGAGCAGAAAGATAATTGCAGTGGTACCCTCTAGATAAGTGATGCAGCTAATAAAATAAATGAAACATAAAATATTGCTTGGGTGGCACAGTGGCATGACAGGTAGTGCTGCTGCCTCACAGCCCCAATGTCTGGGGATTGACACTGACCTCTGCTGCTATCTGTGTGGGGTTTGCACATTCTCACTGTGACCTTGTGAGTTTTGTTCCTGAAAGCTTAAGTGTTCTCCCATATCCCAAAGTTGTGTTAGTGGCTTAATAGCCAGCTATAAATGACCCCAGATGTGTGTGAATGAGAAAAGGATCAGAGAGGAATTAATGAGCATGTAGGAGAGAATAGGCTGAGAGAAATAAGGAGAAGTTGACTGAAAGAATTGCTCTGCTGGGAACCAACAATGGCCTGAATGGCTGCCTATGATATAATAAGTAAGTAACAGGTCAAAGGAAAAGGAAGATGGTAATATAAATCATATTACCCTTGTCTGTGGATTGTCACCTTGTCGTGGTGGAGACGTTTGTGTGGTCCTGAGATCCTGAGAGCGATGCCATCTGGAGCTATGCTCCTGGTAGAGTCACCCATGGTGGTAAGGTCGAGGGGGAGGTCCCTGATTAAGAGCAATCCAACCAAGACCTCAACGGTGAAACAGGCGGAGGATGATGGCTGACTTTAGTGGAGCGTCACAACGGCTGGGAAGGTGGATGAAGGCTGCAGTGGGCAGGCGCTATAGACGGGAAGGTAGAAGCTCCCGCCCCCACGTGTCTCGAGCATATGAGGCTCATCAGCCTGGGAAGGCAGTCCATATAGGAGAGGGAAAATTCGTATCTAAAACCTCCACTGCCTTGTGGCCATATCCAGTCATGGAAAAGGTTCCTGGAGTAAACCTCAAGAAAAATCCAGAGTCGGAGTCCCTAAGGCAGTTTGTCGTTGTCTACAACCTCGTTCTGGCAGCTCCTGTGACGGTGCTGGTGCCAAACTGCAACGGCTCTGCAGTTCCCTTGGATCGATCAGCGACGTGGAGAGGAGGGACGTGCTGCATGGGCAACTGCATGTCCTTCATATGACATCGCCCAGGCTTGCATCCGACCACACTTCGACGCTGCTCTAGCCGAGGTTTGGAGCAAGCAGCCAACAACCAGGATGCATCACCCATGGTCAGCCATGACCGAGGGGGCCTTAACCTAACCCTTTTCTGTGATAACCAATCATTTAAAATCCATAGTGTATATCCCAAGCTTCTTTGAAGGGACAACTCGGCATGGAAAGAAACTGCTTGCAGAAGCTGACGGAAACTCCTGCCCTCCTAATCTTGGGGTTTAACAGCCCATTTGCAGTAAGGTCATGTCATAAGTAATTGGAGCAGAATGAGGCCATTCGGCCCAAGAAGTCTACTCTGCCAGTCAATCATGGCTGATCTTTCTCTCCCTCTTAACCCCATTCTCCTACATTTTCCCCATAACCCCTGACACCCGTACTAATCAAGAATCTATCTACCTCTGCTTTAAAAATATCCATTGACGCGCATAGACTCACTGAGTAAAATATGGAGGTTTCCTTCCCTAATGGACATTAGCGAGCCAGTTCGTTTTTTACAGCTTCAGGGATCGGTTAATGAGGCTGGCATTTTACCTTCAGATTTTTAAAAGTGAAATTATATCCTCAAACTGCCAAGCTGCAATTTACACTCACTTTCTCAGGATTATTGGTCCTGACACCACCATATCCTAAATCAACCTTAGTAAATGCAATTGTTCTATTCAGTGAGAGCTTATAAATTCAAATACCATTTGAGTGACTTAATTTGCACAGATAACCCTCAGTTAAAGTTCAGAGCAACCCGCAGTGACGCCGCCATTGTTAAATGATTTATTGATTTATCAGGCGGCACGGTAGCGCAGCGGTAGAGTTGCTGCTTTACAGCGAATGCAGCGCCGGAGACTCAGGTTCGATCCTGACTACGGGTGCTGCACTGTAAGGAGTTTGTACGTTCTCCCCGTGACCTGAGTGGGTTTTCTCCGAGATCTTCGGTTTCCTCCCACACTCCAAAGACGTACAGGTATGTAGGTTAATTGGCTGGGTAAATGTTTAAAAAAAATTGTCCCTAGTGGGTGTAGGATAGTGTTAATGTATGGGGATCGCTGGGCGGCACGGACTTGGAGGGCCGAAAAGGCCTGTTTCCGGCTGTATATATATGATATGATATGATATGATGATGATATGATACTGGTCTTTTCAGTTGAAATTCAAAACATTCAAATAAACTTGTTGAATATTCGAACACAGATGGCTAAGAATTTCAGCTTTAAAACTGAAAGTTATTAGCCATCTGTGTTCAAATGTACCAGCTGGAAATAACAACACCAAAGATACTGTTCATACTGATGAAACTCCCAGATTGCCAGACTCTCAGTCAGACAGACCCAACACGTTATTCATGGGGTCTCAGTGTAGAGCCTGCCTCTGCTCATCTCTCCCCACTTCCTCCTCTGTTCACAGAATTAAGGCACAGTTTTGTATTTTCTCCTATCCCCACTAGCCCGCGCTCATATTCTCGCCGAGACAGAGGCCTCCTGCCATCCCTGGAGTCCAGAAATGCCAATTCAAGTTAGAACTGCCTAAATCACTGGTGGTAGAGACCGTGCAATAATTCAAAGGCAGGGAGATTCTGCTATGTCGAGATAACACTGCTGATCTGAACATAGGCAAATGGCAGAAAAGATCTTATGATACGTTTGGAAATGCCTGCGGAAGTGGTAGTAAATGCAGCAAGTCACTGGAAAAAAAAGAAATAAAAAGCCTTTTGACTTGGTCATCTGCCTTAAGCTGGGATAGTGCCACGCTGATTCTGTGTGAATAAATTGTTGTTGTTGTTGCACTGGATGTTGTTGATTGCCATTGCAAACTGTCTTCATTCACAAATGATGCCTCGAGATATCAATCTGACAGAATTTCATTTGTGTGACATTGAGGTACATTAAAACAAATACTGTAGATTATTTTCCCTGCAATATACATCTAATTGGATCAACCACATTAAAGTTTTCAATAAGGATCATTGCTAATTTCTATCATGCTTAAATTAAGCTATGACACAAATAATTTACTTGTCAACAGATAAAAAGCAAAACTGCTTTAGTTTCTAATCAACAATAAAGCGACATTAGTTGCTTGATGAATATGCAAGTAATTGAAAGACACAGCATTAAATGATTATAGGCACTTTGTTCGGAAACTTCAATTGTCTTTCAATTAAAATGCTCACTTTGATAGTTTTTGACAATTATTATTATTTTCACGAAGGTACCGTTCATTGCATTGCTCAAAATAAATAAATATATAAGCCCCTTCAGACTGATAGCCTGAATTATTATTTGAGATAGGCAAGATACTTTGCCCGCGATAGCTAATAGAACTCAGTATATTGCTACATATTAACTCAGCATGCAATCCATTGTTTCTTTCCATAAATACATCATCTGTTCCATAACTCATTGCACTGCAGCAACGATGTAACAAGAAGATGACTGTACATTTAAGAATGATGCATAAGTACCGAACATTTGTACAATCATTTTTGTTTTAATAAGCTAAATTATTTTTCTTTTGAATTCCATTGATTATTATGAGAGTTGATTTGCCTTGAAAGCATTTCCACTGCTGTCTCATAAAATATAAGGTACTGTTCTGTTATGCAAGGAATGATTTTTGAAGGAGATATTGAACAAAGATTTAAATGTGACAGATTTCTATATTACTGCAGACTGCTCTATGTGGCGTCAAATCCTAAATGCCATTGCTCTGAAATTGCAATTGCTAATATAACATTGTTGCCTGAAGTCACTCTTTCATTCTTTTTGTGGCACATTAACCTATTCAAAATGTGTACGTTACCACTCTGCTTAAATAGCAGGGAGAGAAATTTGAAATGAATGTCATAATCTATCAAAGTCATTCCTTTGGCTCATACTAAGATATCCAGCTATTTGCCATTATTATTTGCACTTGAAGCATTGTCTATGGGGTACAACTAATTTATGTAGAAAGTTGTGCAATTGTGAAATGCGCTACAAGAGTTAGTGATTGAAGCAAAGACCTTGTCAATAGAACGTTACATAGGTAACGATCCTGACTACGGGTGCTGCACTGTAAGGAGTTTGTACGTTCTCCCCGTGACCTGCGTGGGTTTTCTCCGAGATCTTCGGTTTCCTCCCACACTCCAAAGATGTACAGGTATGTAGGTTAATTGGCTGGGTAAATGTAAAAATTGTCCCTAGTGGGTGTAGGATAGTGTTAATGTACGGGGATCGTTGGGCGGCACGGACTTGGTGGGCCGAAAAGGCCTGTTTCCGGCTGTATATATATATGGTATATATATATATATATAGGTAGAAGAAAAGGGAACAGATGAAAATAGAAACAAGTCGACACAAGGATTGAAGCTCCTGCTCACAGACAAGACCTGTTTATGTGTTGCAAATTGTGGGTAATTCTCGACTGAAACTCCTGCATTATCTATCTTTCTTTGACTTGCCCTTTAGTTTGAATTAATCAAACTCCTTTAGCAGAGGCAGTGAACTATGCCTGGATTCAATTATTTGAAAACTTAAAGTTACACATTGAGATTGACTGAGAAGCTTAGTATTGAGTTCCTCCAGACTTCAATAAGAACCAATAAATTAAGCAATATAGGAAAGACTTATGTGAATTTAAAGTGTCACTGCAGAGCTAATACAATGCAAGATACCTCCTCTCTCGACTCTGGCCAGGGACCCCGACAGTCCTTTTAGGGTTAGGCAGAGGTTCACTTGCACCTCCTCCAACCTCATCTGCTGTATCCGTTGTTCAAGATGTGGACTCTTATACATCGGCGAGACCAAACGCAGACTGGGCGATCGTTTCGCGGAACACCATCGCTCAGCCCACATGAACCAACCTGACCTCCCGGTTGCTGGGCACTTTAATTCTCCTTCACATTCCTATACAGACCTTTTTGTCCTAGGTCTCCTCCATTGTCCGAGCGAGATTAAATGCAAATTGGAGGAATAGTATCTCGTTTTTTGCTTGGGCCAGCCCAGTGGTATGAATATTGATTTCTCTCACTTCAGGTAGCCCTGGCATTCCCTCTCTCTCTATCCCTCCCCCACCCAAGTCGCACCAGCTTCTCATTTTCACTCTACAAACAGATTACATTGACCTGTTTCCTTTATCGTCGTTACTTTTTTACATATCTTTCATTCATTGTTCTTTATCTCTCCACATCACCATCTATATCTCTCGTTTCCCTTATCCCTAACCAGTCTGAAGAAGGGTCTTGACCCCAAACGTCACCCATTCCTTCTCTCCAGAGATGCTGCCTGTCCCGCTGAGTTACTCCAGCTTTTTGTATCTATCTTTGGTTTAAACCAGCATTTACAGTTCCTTCTTACACATTTCATCCACTCCACTGCAAAATCTCCTCAAGGTATGTCTACTTTGAAGAAGTTCTCCTCCTCTCTCCAACGAGAGTTCTGCAACATCCTCTCTCTCTGCTCCTCCTCTGTGATTCCTCCTGCTCTCCAACTCTACTACCACGTTTTAACCCAGACTCGCTACGATAGCCATGTGTGTTTACTCGGTGCTTGCCTGCGCCTCCATCACATATACAAATCACATATACTTTTCTACCTCGGGGATTCCAGCTCCAGTTCCAGACATCCCAGTTTGGACCCAACCCGGATAAAGGTACCAGCAGTCGATCTGCAGCTATTCACAACAGTTCTCCTTCCGTGCCCTGCATTCTACATTGGCTGTGATGCGCCAGTCCCAGCAGGCCTTTGTCCTGACTCTCCCGCAGCTTCACTCTCCCAGATCTGCAATGGACCCCAACTGTACTTCATTCAATGCCAGATCCACGTCCTGAACAAACGCATCCTCGCCTACCTGGACTCTACCAAGGATTACAAGCTTACCCGCCTCCAGACCGGTCCATCC
Organism: Rhinoraja longicauda; assembly: GCF_053455715.1. NCBI lineage: Eukaryota > Metazoa > Chordata > Chondrichthyes > Rajiformes > Arhynchobatidae > Rhinoraja > Rhinoraja longicauda. The sequence continues at coordinate 19,452,266 of NC_135967.1, forward strand.
ACCAACACTCCTCGACTTGACCACCCGCAGGCCAGGGGCTCCACTGCTGGACCACGACACCTGCCCGACAACCACGATAACGATATTGCCACCACAAGGCCGATATTGCCACCACGAGGAGCAGCACCAACATCCACCGCATCTCCGACCTCCACCACCTCCCCAGCCGAACCCAGATCCGGACCACTGGCACTGCTGCGGCCGCCGACTCGCACACCTCCCTGGGGCCACCACCGCAGCTGTTGCCGACCTTCACTGTCTCCCCAGGCCACCGTGCAGTTGCCACTGACCCGTATCGCTACTCCAGCCACCCACGGGCTTCCACCAGTGACCCCGCCGACCCTTGCCTCTCCACCACCCAACAGCGGGCCGGAGCCATCGCCTCACCCGAGTTCCAGGCTCAGCACTGGGCCCTACTGCTCCCCCCACTCCCTCAGGGAACCTCAGTAATCATGGGTCTTCCCCAACTCCCTCTTTTAACCAGGTTACCCTGACCACACCCCACCCATACAATAGTCCTCTCTGAACACCCACCATCCCCCTACCAGATCTAACCTCGGCCTTTGTCCACTCCCCGGCCCTCCTCGGACAAGCAGATTGTTTGTTGCTCCATATCCTGAAAGTGTTGTTCAACTATAAGCATGTCACCTGTGAAAGCAATACATGTGGTTTATTATCAATTAAATCACATATACTTTTATGATGACTTCACTTTGACAGTATCCATTTGGCACTGACAGCAATCTGTTGTTTATTATTTTTTTCCAAAGTGATTATTCTCAGTCTTACACCTTCAATTTTTGCTAATCTCTATCAAATCAATTGGCTGCAGTAAGAAGTTGGCCCTCAACCTTCAGCGTTGCTTAAAGCCGAGGCGTTTCCCGGAATGTGCGCAGGGTGGTCGGCATTGGCGGGCCTCGGAACCTCACCTTTGGTGGAAGTAGCACCACGTACTTTTGCTGGCATTGCGTGTCCAGCATCACTGCCGCACCTTCGGTGGAGGCTGGAACCGGACACTTGACCCACCGAGGCCGCGCCGCCACCCGGTTGATGGTGGCGCCACCCTGCTGCTTTGCCTGCCACAGCACATCCGCATGGACAGCCACCCGGCGGCGGTAGGTGAAATCCTCGTCTGCGAGGAGCAGGCGAATGTCATCAGGCATCTGTTCGAGGAAAATCTGTTCGAACAGGAGGCAGGGTGCGTGGCCGTTCAGCAAGGTGAGCATTTCGTTCATAAGTGCGGACGGCTTGCGGTCGCTGAGGCCGTCCATGTGAAGGAGCTTGGCTGCCCTGTCGCGGTGGCTGAGACCGAAAGTGCGCAAAAGGAACGCTTTGAGGCCATCATACCTGCCCGCAGCTGGTGGCTGGAGAAGGTAATCGATTAGGTGCCCGGCAGTGTCCTGGTCCAGCGCACTGACCATGCAGTAATATTTTGTGGCAGCGGCAGTGATCTGTCGAATGTGGAACTGGGCTTCAGCCTGTTCGAACCACACTTGGGGCTGTGATGTTCAGAAAATGGGCAGTTTAACCGAAACTGCATTCCGCTGCTCCACGTTGCCGGCTGCAGACATGGTAGAAATCCAAAATAAACCGTTTTGGATCGTTGGGGTCACCACTGAGGAGGTATACACGTTGTGTAAACACTCTGTTTAATCATTAACCGAATACAGTTCCGTCGCTCACCCGCGCTTGCCCGAGTTCAAATCCCAACTGCCAAATCCGGCTGGCCCACTGACCACTTGATTGGTCGACCCGGCTCACGCCCGGTCCACACGAGAGTTCGAGCCCGACAAATGAAGGTTCGATACTAAAGTGGCTCGGCCCGCCACATGCTGATATATTTGAAATCTGCCTGCAAAAGTGAATAAAAAGGATTACTCAAGCTTTGTGGGGAAAAAAGATCAGCAGGACAGAAATCTTGAATACAAGGGTAGAGAGACTTAAGAAAAACTGAGATATCCCTCAACATGGGATACTCCAATTCCTGTCAATTCCAGCTAAATCTAAGCTAGTTATTCTTTCAAATCATTTGCACATTGTTCTTCGACTCAGATAATATGCTAATATTTTGCTCTGAGATGTCTGAGAACTTTGCATGCTGTGAATCTTATATTTCAGCTCCTTCTGTCTGTAAAGAAAGAAATCATAGGGCAAATTTTCCAGCAGTGACAAAATTAAATGGGTAATCAAGAGCTGAGGAATCAGGCTGAGGGCAACTGTCCACTAAATCTCTGCACATTGTGCATTTACCTTCTAAGAACATTTGAAGGAACAAAGCTTACGTTTTCAGTGCCTTGCTTATTTCTTGATTTCCAAATGAGAAATACACTATGTGCACACTTTGCCTGCAACTAATCAGGACCAGGGTGCATTTTCTATGAGCAAGATCACCATTTAAGAAGAGAAGCCGTTTGCAGTTACTTAGAGAGCATAGAGGTGGTCATTATTTGGACCTTGGGTAAATATATTTTATTCAAAATGGAGCACATTTTGGAGATTTTGGAGAGAGGGGATTACATTGGAGGAGTTTGCAGGTATAGAGAGGAGTAAAATTACAGAGATGCTTGGAAAGAAGGATGATATTTTTAAAAGTCAGAGATAGCTTAATCAGGGGACAATACACACCAAAAATCAAGCAGGAGGTGGACTGATTGGGCCAAGGTGACCAGTTAAAGGCCTGACTTGAGATTACATTTCTGTCAAATCTCTTTAAAATCAATAAATAAAAACAGTGTATAAAATCACAACTGGTTTACAGAGGAAAGCTACTCTCACCGTGTTGAAGAAAGCCAGGAGCACAAAGAAATGTGAAGATTACAAGGAAAACTCTTTCTTATTGACACTTGAGAGAAAATACTTTGCAGAAGAATGGAGAAATGTTTGGGTAATGGGACTGACAGGATTAGTCAACAGGGAGCATTGACTCCATGAGCCAGTTGGCCTCTTTCTGTGTTCAGTGATTGAATTCAATGATTCTAAACACTGGTTGTTAATTGGAGGAGCTGGACATGACAGTGAATGCAAGAGTTTGGGGATAGTTCAGAAGAAGCATTTTTCAGCAAGTTACTTTCACAGGTCTGCACTCAGTCACATGTTGGACCTTGACCATTTTTCCATCATCCTGCCTTTCTTCAGTGTCGTCAATATGCTGAAGTTCCTCACCTTGCCCCATTGGGCCTTCATGTGCAGCTGCCATTGCAGAGCAGACAGCAAAAACTATCACATTACTGCAACAATTACAATACCACGTATTGAGTTGGATCTTGAGTTGGATCTGGATGACTGTTGTTGCCACTTTCGAACATTTAAACACCTTCTTACACCTGCTCATACACGCTCATTAATAGCAAAGGCTCAGCCATATACTGCACGCAACCAACTTGCTGCCATCTGGTGAATCACCATTCAGATCCCCACACACAGTTAGCTGTGACACAGGACCATGACCCAATGACTTCGACAAGCTTTGCTTAAGGAGTCAAAATGGAAAGTAAGTCAATATTTGTTTGAATTATTTTGTTTTAGTTTAGTCGTGTTCTTGAATACTTGACTATTAACTTTTTGTATTTCCTCATTAAACAGTTGAATATGTTTTAATTATTTACTTCAGTTTTGAAAGGTGTAAAATTCTCCTGAGTTTCAGCAGAGACATTTGAAAATGATTAAAAGTTATTTGTGACTTTTCATTCTGGCAGAGCCAGAGTTGAGGCTTTGTCAACAGTTCAAGACAATCAGAGTAGCTCCAGGGCAGGGCCTACTCACTGAGCTGTCAGAGATACTGCTGCTTTGCAACCCATTTCTCTGGATTTGTGAATGCTTTGGGTCTTTAAGTATAGCCCAGCACATCCAACCCAGGTAATATACAGACATTTAAAAGACATTTGGACAGGAACATGGATGGAAAAGGAAAGGTTTAGAGGGGTATCGGCCTAATGTGGGCAGGTGGGACTAGTGTAGATGGGGCATCCTGGTGAGCATGGTCAAGTTGGGCCGAAGGGCCTTTTTCTAAGATACAGACTCACTGAAGCACTGTCAATGACTCTGGACAGGCCAGCAAGATGTTCAAAAGATTCCCTCTCAACCTTCTAAATTCCAGTGAATATAAGCCCAGTCGATTCTTCCACCATCCCGGGAATTAATCTGGTGAACCTACGCTACATTCCCTCAATAGCACGAATGGAGACTCAGTAACATGGTCAACGTAAAAAGATAATATGGTCACTGTGGAGAATGTTCTGTTAGGAGCTGTTACGTGGTTAGTCTTGGGATTTTCTCTTATGATCAATTGTGATTAATCAGTGACCTTAATATGGTCATTATACATTCTGAAATACATCCCCAATGGAGATTGGAACATGTCCAGTACTTAGCTGTGATTCTCATCTGGATCTTATTTCTGCCTGGCCGGCCCATATGCTCACTGCTCACAAACCCATGCGTAACTGCAGTACCCTGGGTGTTTACGGTCCGGCGTGGTTGCCATTGGCGAGCGATAACCTTGGCAAGCGAGCGAGCGATAACAAACCAGCTAGGTCCCTGAAGCTGGGTCTCAAGCAGTGAGGCTCTGTTGAGTTTTCACAGCTGGCTAAGCCACATCCAGAGGCAGAACTGGTTGTCAGAACTATTTGAGCATCTGCAAATGTTGCTGACATTCACTAAAAGTATTTTAAAAGTACCAACATTAATTAAATTATTAGATTTTAGATTTAGATTTAGAGATACAGCGCGGAAACAGGCCCTTCGGCCCACCGAGTCCGTGCCGCCCAGCAATCCCCGCACACTAACACTATCCTACACACACTAGGGACAATTTTAACATTTACCCAGTCAATTAACCTACATACCTGTATGTCTTTGGAGTGTGGGAGGAAACCGCAGATCTCGGAGAAAACCCACGCAGGTCACGGGGAGAATGTACAAACTTCGTACAGACGGCATCTGTAGTCAGGATCGAACCCGAGTCTCCGGCGCTGCATTCGCTGTAAGGCAGCAACTCTACCGCTGCGCCACCGCGCCACCGTAAAATCATACAAATTAATAGAACAATTTAAATAAGAGTTTATAATAAAAAATAATGAAAATAACATATACAATGTAAAATTGGTTAAATACATTTGTTAACTTTAAAAAAAAAGTAAATAGCTTGAAACTTGTTTATCATAGAACTACAACTATTTACGAGTAGAGTTGATGAACCTAAGTGATAGATCGGAAACACGTTTATCATCCAGATTTATAAATGTAATTATGGGAAACTAATGGAAGTTGGCACTTTGCCTCAGGATTACAGGAAGAATCCAAGATTGGAGTCAGTGATGATAGCAAGGAGCTCTCAGGGTCATCATATGAGTGGCCCTCACTAACATGAGATTGCCATGATACCCCACCCATTAAAATGGCATTTTTCACTGGTACAGAGACTAGCATGGTCAGTTTTGGTCAGTTTGGAGGTTGAAATCTGCCTAGTGTAGATACAATGTGCACTAGATTGTGTTGAGTTTTTCCAGTGCTCCAAATGGTACTGTTAATATTTTCAGTCATTGAAACCAAAATATGCTTCAGATTTCCAAAACCAGTGAACAGATTTGAAAGGGAGAATCTGTCCGTTCTCTCTTCTACTGAACTCCACAAGACTGCAACCAAAGCTGCTTGAATTCTCCAGTGTCACTAAGATCCAGAGCTGTCAAAGGGGTAATCAAAATAAAAAATGGTCAAAAAGGAAATTATGCAGTTCTTTGAAATAATTTTATTTTTAGTATATTATTTCTACTTATTTTTCCTCTCTTGTGTTCCTTTCAGGAACATTGATAAATATGATATTATTTTTAAATTATATGCATCATTGTTAACAGCCTGTTAAATGTCTCTGAATGTCAGAGGTATAACATCTTTCGGAATTAATGATTTCTGCTACAGCTGTTGCACTCTGCTCAGCTTTGCCACCAGTCAAAGGTTAACAGGAGTATTTTGGAAACCCCAGCACTATCTACAGCATGCTACTTTACTCAAGGGGTGAAGAGACAACAAGGTAGACCTTCAGTATGAGGCACAAGTGAATGTTGGCAAGGGCAGATCACAGGCAATAATGTTGGGTGAGCCAACGCCTTTTAATCCAAAATCAATGATTTAGTGACCATAATATGGTCAAGATTAAAACTAAACTGTGATCAGTATTAAAATTATCTCCACGAAAACAATAATGTCAGTACAGAATCTATACTGACAAACATCTAGATTAATAAATGTTAATAAGGTATAATTTATAAAAAATGGTTAAAAAACATAGTAATCTTATCATCTCCCCAAAATATTTAACATCATGTTTTTCAAAATTTCATAAACCAGCAAACCTGAGTAGATGTTAATTTAAGTCATCTTTGAAATCTTTCTTAAGAATTGCAAACTCAGACAATCTCCCACTGGTAGGAGCTCTTGAACATTTCCAAAATGGGCTCTATGTAGTGAAGAAGTTCTTTTCTCTCTTTCAAATTCTGATGAAGATTGTTCAATCTGAAATGTTAATTCTTTCTTCGGATGATATCTGACCTGCAGTTTTTCCAGCATTTTATGTTCATAGACCTCTTCATTGGGTGTCATCAGTAATGGACTTCCTGACAATAGTCAGGTAAGGAGAGGCCTTTTGGCATACCCTCAACAGGCCTTCTACCTCCCATTATGCTTTATTCTCATAATTGAAGCCCATATGGTTCCTGAGGTTCTGATGCACACTTAAATGCTGTGGTCACAATGTTAAATGTGCATATTTTTCAATTTACATAATCGATTTAGTATCCTGTGCAAACATGATACATGTCCGAAGGACCATGGGAACATTTTCCATTTGTACAATGATGACATAATCACATTTAATAATCTCATCTAGTTTCAAACCTACAAAATGGAGGATAAAAACCACACACTATATATATATTAGAATTTCTTTCTTCTCCACCTTGTCACGTATCTAACCCATCCATTTTGTGTCACTAATGGGATGGATGACACACAATACATGTGAGTTTTAAATACAATTCTTGTGCTGTATTGCAGGTGAATCCTTACATTCTGCAATTTGCATCCACACATTGACAGAAATCCTTAACACAATTCAGCAACTCTAAGAGAAATGCTTTTAAGAAATGAAGCCTTGCAACATTGTGTTATACCTTTGGATTTTTACATTTTAAAAGCATTCGGTGAGGTCATAGCTGAATAAGAAATTTATTTGCGAGAAATTAGGAGTGGGCCTGTTGGGGTAAAGACGATTTCCATTCAATAAAAGTCACATAACAAGCATAAATGCATAAAAGAGCTTCCTGCCTCTGCTCCCATGCCCTAACAAGAACGATAACTGCACTGATTTATGAATATGCAAGGGTGATTCAGGGTGCCATCACTTGGAATGCAAATCAAGAAAGTGGAATTAACCTCTGGATCGCAGGATCGTCAATAGTTAAAAAATATATCTTCCTAATTCAACTCATTTGTTCCAGGGCATTCAAGTCAAGTCGAGACAATTTTATTTGTATAGCACATTTAAAAACAACCCACGTTGACCAAAGTGCTGTACATCAGTTCAGGTACTAAGAAACGAACATACAATGGCACACAAACATAACAGCACATACATAAACAGTTCACAGCACCCCCTCAGAGGCATTAGCTCAAATAGTGTGGTCATCAGGGAGTTTAGGGTGGGACGAATGGCTCAGTCTGCCATTTTAGACAGTTACACCTCAGGCAACAAATCATAATATTGTCAGGATCCTTCTCTCATGAAAATAGTCTCTACATACAGCATCTTATGTTTAATTCGTCCATGCCTGCTGTCAGCCTCACTGTTACTCTCACTGCAGATTCCTGACAAATTTCCATGCCAAGTTACAATTGAACAATATTTGATCCTGGAGGCACAAGAGACTGCAGATGCTGGAATCTTGTTCAAAATACAGGAAGGGTCCTGACCCGGAATGTCATCTGTCCATTTCCCTCCACAGACACCTGATCCACTGAGTTCTTCCAGCAGACTGATATTTGAACTTGCCATTCCATGTTAATGTGATATACCTCAACTCTCCAAGTTTCAGGTGTGATTAGCAATGAAGCAGTTCTAAAGGCATGTCCCCTGCCTAGGAGCCAGGATTGTCGATAGAAACTATTGAAACCTATTGTTTTTTGAATATCCTTTAACCCAACTTTTGGGCAGTGGTGCACCGGTAGAGTTGCTGACTTACAGCACCAGAGATCCGGTTTCCACCCTGACTACGGGTGCTGTCTGTACAGAGTTTGTACGTTCTCCCTGTGACCACATGGGACTTCCCCAGGTGTTTCCTCCCACACTCCAAAGATGTACAGGTTTGTAGATTAATTTGGCTTCAGTAAAAATTGTAAATTGTCCCTAATGTGTCGGATAATGCTAGTGTGCGGGGATTGCTGATCAGCACAAACTCAGTGGGCCGAAGGGCCTGTTTCCACACTGTATCTTTAAACTAAACTAAATAATGAACTTTAATGATTATTATCATAAAGTGCCATTCTACATAATGAGTGGAGTTTCTACTGCAAAATAATCATTCACCCTTTATGACCAGGCTTATAATGTTATAAAATTCAAGGCACAGGTGTAATCTTTTCTCGTGAAGGTTTGGAATAGTTTAAATCTGTGTGTCTATCAATTGTTTATTTTCCACTGTCATCTAAAGATGTTAATTTGGCAAGAAAATGACTCAGAGGAAGCTATCAGCTTTTGACATTCATCCAAGAGACCGTTTCGTCTTTGAGCTTATTGGCTAATTCACGTTGGGGACATCTTAATTGTTTTGTCTTTAACCCATGCTCAAGCATCTGCATTTCCAGCAGAAATCAGTGGAACATTAGAACTTGAAGGGTCGAACCAGGTGAGTGGAACAACGTTTGGAGTAAATGGGTGGGCTAAGTTTTTTTAAACAGAGAGTAGTGGGTACTTGGAACAAGCTTCCAGGGGTAGTGATGGAGGCAGATACGATAGTGGCATTTAAGAGACTTTTGAATAGGTGCATGGATATGCAGGGAATGGAGGAATATGGATCACGAGCAGGCAGAGAATATTAGTTTAAATTGGCATCATATTCAGAGTGGACATTGTGGGTTGAAGGGCCTGTTCCTGTGCTGTACCATTCTATGTTGTATGAGTGGGCCATTCAGCCACTCTTACATTGTCTAATATTTGGCAAGGTGATGGATAATCACTTCCTTGTATGAACCATATATCCATTAATTCTCTTATTATCCAGATATCTATTGGTCTCTGTCATAACTAAGCCTTTGCAGGCATATTTGATAGAAAATTCCAAAGATTCACTGCCCTCTTGATGAAAACATTTCTCTTCATCTGGATGGCCAATCCCTGATTTTGAGACGGTGATCCATATCTTTAGACAAATCTGACCAGGGAAGTGACAACTCCATATCTACCTTAACAAGCCTCTGAACAATTGTGTATGAGTCAATGAGATTACCTCCTTCTTATAAACTCTACGGGGAGCCCAGTCTGCTTGATTTCTCTTTGTATCCAGGAATCAATCGAGGGAACATTTGTTGCACTGCCTCTGTTGTAAGTATACTCACTCTATTGTAACTGTTTGGATAGGGAAGAGTTTGGGAGATGAATATGGTGAGTGCGAAAATTTAAGCCGCCATTTTCTTCTCCCTCGCTCTGAAACACAGAGGCAAAACTGTGACTGCAACTCAGACTGCAACAGATCTAATACTTGTAAATTTCACAATGTTTAGGGCCAAATTAGCTGTGAAGTCCTTCGCATCAAACTGGGGAGAAGATCTAACAGCTAACAAAGAATCACTTGTTAATATTCAAAATAATTTTTGTTATGTTGTCTGTGGTTATTAATCTTTTACAATGACTGATCCAATAAGATTTAATGCATATGAATAATCAAAAGGGACAAAAATGTTGAAGCCTTTATATTTCCTAAACTCCTTTGTTTTAAAATACATTAGTTGACATGTAGCTTGAGCAATTCAAGGTACCTCTTCGAAGAAAGAGCTTATTTGACAGTCGTGCTAGCTTTGAAATAATTTGACATGAGGAGCAGTAATAATTTCTGTAACAGCTTCCCTAAGGTTTATATGCAGTGCTAAAAGCAAAAAATATTAAAGTCGGTCTTTAATCTGGAGCCTGAATAGGTATTAGGTGGGTAGAGTAAACATGCCATTGCCTCTCAGAACATGATGAGCGCCTTATAATAATTTGATTATCGGTGCTATTGTCCTGATGGAGGGAGTAGCTTCCTGCAGGTCTGGCATAGAAACAGAACTGGTTTCAGATAGAACGAGGATATTTGTATCACTCTAAGCTGAGGTTGGACATCAGCAATGCCTCATAGAAAGTCATCACAAATTCCCTGACAAACCTCTGGATGTTTTAGTAGAGACACACAAAGATTTCTAGTTTCTCCCATGAAAACCTTAAGTAGACCCCAAGCCAGGTGCAATTCCAGATCCCTGAACTTCAGAAGATGAAAAGCACTAATCTAATACTCTCAACTCCACACAGGCCTCCACCACAATGTTCCAAGAAATCAAACATTATGGCACAGGAAACGGCCCTTTGGCCACAATGTCCATGCTGGACATGATGCTAAGTTAAACTAATCTCCTCTGCCCGCACATGATCCATATCCCTCCATTCCATCTGTGTGCCTATCCAAACACCTCTTAAACACCACTATTTTATCTGCTTCTACCACCACTCCTGCAGCGTGATCGAAGCATGCACCACTCTCTGTGCAAAAAAACCTACCCCTCATATTTGCAGTCAAGGTGAGAATTGTTTCTTTTCATGATATCCTGCTTGCCATCTTTCTGCATCACCCCGTCCTTTCAACGGCCCAGCCACCCCTTGGTCCCTCCGTTCCTACAAATGCTTATACCAACTGCAGAAGAACAATCTTCAACTGCTAACGGCAATAATGGGTTTTGTATTGCTGTGACATATTTACAACAGGTAATCCATCTTTTCCTTTGACTATACCATTTCTGCGCTGTACCATTTCCCCTTTCTGCCCACTGCTTAGTCAATGTCACACAACAACACGCTTTGTTGTAAAGATCAAACCTTTGATGTAGCCACACACTAATGAGCGCCTATTTTTTTAATTATAAAACACATTGGCACACATTGACAAGGAGTGGGTAGGAGCTGGCAGACAGCCCAAGCACATCTAGCATGACGAAGCACGAAGGCCTCAACATTTCCAAGTTGTCTCCCTTAGAGCACTAGGGATAGAGAGATGACATTAATGGGGAAAAAACAGCATGTATGATTTGTTCTAATTATCTAATGTGTATCTTTTTTCTTCAGAAACTGTGCAAATTGCTGATGCTTTGGCAGTGCCCTCATCAAGCCTGCTAACCTGCTTATTGCTTATTCAATATTTCTTTCCTTGCTGCTTCCTCTGAACAATTAGAACCTTTGTCAGAAGGTGCAGAATGAAGCCAGACTGTGTGCCGTCTCCTCAGACTCCCACACATAGCAGCCTCTGCTGAGAGTGACTGTGAGTTAGAGGAATTCAACCCATAGCCCACAGCGTTTGACGGCACTGTACTCGCTGGAGTTTAGAAGAATGAGGGGAGACCTCATTGAAACATACCGAATAGTGAAAGGCTTGGATAGAGTGAATGTGGAGAGGATATTTCCACTAGTCTAAAGGTCTAAAGGTCTAAAGGTCATAGCCTCAGAATTAAAGGATGTTCCTTTAGGAAAGAGATGAGGAGGAATTTCTTTAATTAGAGGGTGGTGAATCTGTGGAATTCTTTGCCACAGAAAGCTGTGGAGGCCAAGTCAATGGATACCTTTAAGACATAGATAGAATCTTGATTAGTAGGGGTGTCAGTGGTTACAGGGAGAAGGCAGGATAATGGGGTTCGGAGGGAGAGATAGATCAGCCATGATTGAATGGCGGAGTAGACTTGATGGGCCGAATGGCCTAATTTTGCTCCTGTCACTTATGACCGTATGACATGCTGTAATTCTCTGTTGAAGAATGGGTGCAACAATAACATACATCCCCATGGAATAGCACTCAAAATGGCAGTGGGGGTAACAGTGGTAGAACCAGACTGGTTAGCACTGCACAACTATTCTCCAGGTGAGTTAACACCAGGTGAGTTAACAACAGGTGAAAATCAGACACACTTTCTCAGAATGTGTTAACCTGTGTACTGAAGCATTCGACTGGCATTAATCTGAATCAGACAAAGTATTAAAACGTAACCTAGTGCAGCGTAGGTTCACTAGGTTAATTCCCGGAATGACTGGACTGTCGTATGTTGAAAGACTGGAGCGATTAGGCTTGTATACACTGGAATTTAGAAGGATGAGAGGGGATCTTATTGAAACATATAGGATTATTAAGGGGTTGGACACATTAGAGGCAGGAAACATGTTCCCAATGTTGGGGGAGTCCAGAACCAGGGGCCACAGTTTAAGAATAAGAGAAGGCCATTTAGAACGGAGATGAGGAAAAACTTTTTCAGTCAGAGAGTTGTAAATCTGTGAAGGCCAATTCTCTGAATGCTTTCAAGAGAAAGCTAGATAGAGCTCAAGGATAGTGGAGTCAGGGGGTATGGGGAGAAAGCAGGAACGGGGTACTGATTGAGAATGATCAACCATGATCACGTTGAATGGTGGTGCTGGCTCGAAGGGCCAAATGGCCTACTCCTGCTCCTATTGTCTATTGTCTATTGTCTATTGTCTATTCCCTGAGAGTTTTTTCAGGACTTCTACTAACCATAAAGGCTGGCAACAATAATGCATCAAATATTTCCTTTTCTGCTTTTGCAAATCGTTATTTGTTACCCTCTGCAATGAAATAAAGGTGTAGTCTTTTGTTGCCTGCATTAACCATTCATTTCATACAACATCAGTATTGTATTGCTTTTGTTCTCTGCCTACCTCTCCATTCTCTTCATTGTACAGTCATAAAATTGCTACAATGATGTTTGTGTCTATCAAGGTTTGGATAAGGATTTGCTCATCTAAAACAAACAAAGCAGCAAACAGATCCTTCAATGCACCATACATAGTAGTTCACAATTAAGGACACAAGGGTGTAGTTTCAAAAATAATAGGATCCACACAGCAGTGGAAGGATGAAAAAGTACATTTTCATGAGCTCCATTCAGACAGTGCTCAATAGATTCAGTTTCAAACCATATCATATCATATATATACAGCCGGAAACAGGCCTTTTTCGGCCCTCCAAGTCCGTGCCGCCCAGTGATCCCCGTACATTAACACTATCCTACACCCACTAGGGACAATTTTTACATTTTACCCAGCCAATTAACCTACATACCTGTACGTCTTTGGAGTGTGGGAGGAAACCGAAGATCTCGGAGAAAACCCACGCAGGTCACGGGGAGAACGTACAAACTCCTTACAGTGCAGCACCCGTAGTCAGGATCGAACCTGAGTCTCCGGCGCTGCATTCGCTGTAAAGCAGCAACTCTACCGCTGCGCTACCGTGCCGCCCATGTTCTTGGTGGCATCGTTATGAGCTGCCACCAATCACCGAGGGAATTCAATGAATTAATAAAAGAAAGAGAAAGAAATTCAATAATGGGAATACAACAATTCAGAACGTAAGAGTTTGAAGAGATCTGACAACAGAGGGAAAAGCTTTTACTGTGTTGAACATTAATCTTGATGTCATAATTAATTTAAAGTCTTTCACCCACTCATTCTAAGATTCAATGACAGCCATCTTAAGGACTGCCGGCTCATTGCCAATGTTCAATGTCTGATTCTTGAAAATTAACGTAACAGAGACCTCCATTGCATGGGTTATTACGTCAACTGGCTAGTTCTGGAGATTAGCTGGAACATTCATAGTAAACAGTGAAAACTCAAGTATCATAAGTTACAGGGCATCAAGCGCTGCTAATTTGGTTTCACATTGTCTCTTCTCATCTGGCCATGGTGGGCCAGTGGATGAAAGTGAACTTTGTTAAATAAAGCATTTGCAGTAAGTTAGACGAGTTGATTATACGAGAGCAACATTTGATGTAAATGTTACAGAAATGTGGTTCGGGGGTGATCAGGACTGGGTACTCACTACTTCTATACTCAATACTCTGACTGATGAAGGCCAAAGAGCCAAAAAGCCTTTATGACCACCTTATCTACCTTCGACTTGAACTTCAAGGAACCATGCATTTGTACTACTAGATCCCTCTGCTCTACAACACTACCCAGAGGCCTACCATTTACTGTGTAGGTCCTGCCCTTGTTCAACGTCCCAAAATGCAAGAACTCACAAGTTTCTGTATTAAATTCCATCAACCATTCCTCCGCCCACCTGGTCAATCGATCCAGATCCTGCTGCAATCGTTCACAACCATCTTCACTATCTGCAAAACCACTAGCTTTTGCATCATCAGCAAACATGCTAATCTTGTCCTGTATGTCCTCATCCAAATCATTGATATAGATGACAAACAGTAACAGGTCCACACTGAACCCTGAGGCACACCACTAGTCACAGGCATCCAGTCTGAGAAGCAACCTTCCACCATCACCCTCTGCTTCCTTCCATGGAGCCAATTTGCTATCCATTCAGCTATCTCACCTTGGATCCCATGCGATCTAACCTTCCAGAGCAGCCTACCATGCAGAACCTTGTCGAACGCCTGACTGAAGTCCATGCACACAACATCTACAGCTCTGCCCTCATCAACCTTTTTTGTCAGGTCCTCAAAAAAAAATCAGATTTGTGAGACACGACCTCCCACGTACAAAATCATGCTGATTATGCCTAATCATCCCTTGCCCATCCAAATGCCTGTATATCCTATTCCTCAGAATACTCTCCAGTAACTTACTAACTATAGATGTTAAGCTCACCGGCCTATAGTTCCCAGCATTTTCCCTGACGCCCTTCTTGAAAAGAGGTGCAACATTTGCCACTCTCCAGTCTTCCGGCACCTCTCCTGTATTTAGGGACGACTCGTAATTTCAACCAGGGCTCCCGCAATTTCCTCTCTTGTTTCCCACAATGTCCTCGGGTATATCAGATTAGGCCCTATAGATTTGTTTACCTTCAAACAAGACAGTACCTTCAGGACTTCTTCGACATTGACCCTGACTGCTCTCAAGACACTTCCAGTGACTGCTCCAATTTTGTCCATCCTACTGTCTTTCTCCTCGGTAAATACAAAGGAGAAATACACATTTAGGACCATGCCCATCTCTTGTGGCTCCACACAGAGGTGACCACTTAGATTTCTGTGAGGTCCCAATCTCTCTCTAGTTACCCTTTTCCCCCCTTATGTATTTATAAAATCTTTTGGGATTGTCCTTAATGCTACCCGCCAGAGCTATCTCCTGGCCCCTTTTTGCCCTTCTCATTTCCTTTTTTAGTTTACTCCTTAGCTCCAGAAACTCCTCCAGGGATGCGCTTGATCATAGCTGCCTATACCAGTCCCATGCATTAGGCAGTCCCACCTGCCTAATATGCTGTTGGTCCTCCGTGTGCAGCCCCATACGCAGCAGGGTGCGATGCACTGTGTATTGTGACACATTCCTCCCGTGACCACCATAAAAAAAATTCTGTGACTTGTGCCACAGTAGACCTTCTGACGGTTCGGACCAGACAGAATAGCCTTCGTTACCCTCGTGCATCGATGAGCCTTGGGCGCCCAACACCCTGTCGCCGGTTTGTGAATTATCCCTCGGACCACTGTCGGTCGGTACTCACCACTGCTGACCAGGAGCACCCCACAAGCCTTGCCGTTTCAGAAATGCTTTGACCCAGTCGTCTGGTCATAACAATTTGGCCCTTGTCAAAGTCTCTCAGGTCTTTACTCCTGCCCATTTCTCCTGCATCCAACACATCAACTTCAAGAGCTGACTGTTCACTTGCTTCCGAATATATATTCCACCTCTTGACAGGTGCCATTGTAAAAAGATAATCAATGTTATTCACTTCACCTGTCAGTGGTCATAATGTTTTGGCTGATCAGTGGTAATGCTGTCAGACAACCTCAGATGGAGCATGATCTGTCAAAATCATCTGCCTTATCTGCTCCGAGCAGATGGACTGGAAGAACGTGTCGACTTGTATGATTTATGGTCTTCAGAGAAATTGTTGAAGTCAGTCTTGTCTGCCATCGGTCACATCGTATATTTCAATGCAGTTAAAAAATTACTTTTAGTGTCTAGTAAATATGAAAAGAACGTCAACTCTCCACCACTTCTGCACAACTAGACTGCTAATTATCAATAGACATTCTTTCTTACTTTGTACAGCCCTCAATACTAACATCAAGACAGCCTGAGTCCAAATTATAAACAGACACTATAAAGCAAAACCTTCACTATGCCAAGCCATAATCCAAACATCATCCAACATCAGCTGGAAAGTAATATCAGTCCTGCAAAATAATGACCATCATATAAGGCTGTGACTTTCATATTTCACATTCAATGACAAAGCAATCATTTACTCAATGAACATTCTTTTGGGTAAACGTTATGCTTCAGGGAAGTAATGACTCATCATATTTATTAAAATATTATTGTGTAGCTCTTCACCAAAATGGATTATCAAACTGTTAAATGAAGCCAGGACAGTAAAGAGCAAACATTTCCCCAGTGAGATCTTCACGTGTGGTCCAGTCATGTTCAAAGCTTTCACCTCAGCAGCAGGAAAAATTACTCCAGAGAGGATGCCATTAAATATATCATAAATCATTTCAGTTGGGGAACTCTGTACCTGCCCTGCCATTACTAATGCCTCACATGCACACTTATATCTACAAATATGAAGGAGATCACTTAAGGAATTTTTCAGTCAGTTTGAAGCCAGGATGTCTCAAATGCCACATGTGCATTAACGTCTTAAGAAACAAAATCAACTGAACATATGTAAAATTAAAGTGGGCCATATTAACGAAAGAGTTTTGAACGATCCATCAAAATAAGGTAGAAAAACACAAATGGAAAATTTGAATAAAAACAGAAGTGCCTAAAATTCTAAATCAGCACAAAAACGACTTTGATGAAGATTTGTTTTTTTTAAAAACATTAAAACATAGAGTACAGTGAATGCAGAAAAGTTTGTGAAATTGATAGAGAATAGCACAGAATATCTATTTATCTGTAGTGTCTGTAATTCTTCCATTTTCTTTTTGTTCTTTCCTAATGGAGAAGCCATGTTAATTCTGGTGCGGCCCCACCTTAAATATCAATCAACCTTTTACCTTTCAAACATTGAATTCTCCGCTGCATGTTTCTACCACACTGCTTTATTTGATGGTTCTTTTTAACTTGCAAGAATAAAATGCAATGACGTAATGCAATGTATCATCAGGCTTAAGTTGTGTGTGACATTATCCACAATAAAATAACAGGGGCATATATTCCATCAGCATATCCCCTTTAAAGGAAACTTGACCAAGTGGACCCGTTGGGCCGAAACCTCTCCTGCATTGGTGCAGCACCCTCTCCTCCCCCACTCCCCACTCCCCACCCCCCCTCCCCCCTCCCCCACTCCCCCACTCCCCCTCCCCCCTCCCCCACTCCCCCCTCCCCCACTCCCCCCTCCCCCACTCCCCCCTCCCCCACTCCCCCCTCCCCCACTCCCCCCTCCCCCACTCCCCCCTCCCCCCTCCCCCACTCCCCCCTCCCCCACTCCCCCACTCCCCCCTCCCCCACTCCCCCACTCCCCCCTCCCCCCTCCCCCACTCCCCCCTCCCATCTCCCCCCCACCAAAAAAATAATTGTCATGCTATTTTTGATGTGTACCATTTTGGCTGTAGTTCAGGAACAAACAAACAAACAAATGAGAGTTTTAGTATTTAGATACCAAAAATAAAATTAATACCAACAATAAATTACCACGTCTAAATGAAGTACAAGTGGACACAGATGTGCATTACATTCTGTTAGAGTCCAAAAATCATGAACATTCAGAAAAAAATGATTCTTCCCTGGGTTAGTGTATTTTCTAGGTCTACCCAAATAAAATCTACCATATTAACAAATAGCAACAATTTCAAAGACAGCACCAATATTCTGAAAGATAACAATTCCAGGATTTGAAGTGCGCCCTTGACAATGGAAAAGTATTTACTGTGAAAAATAACAGCTGCAGAAAATAACAATGGTGACAAGCTTTAGGCTCCTTTCCTATTTTTTCTCTACTGGTTTCTAAAGGGTTATGATGTGTAACAAACCATCCCCAAAATGTCTTTGTTTATAAAAAAAAATTGCGGCCAAAATTGTTGTGCAGGATTTGGAATTGTTCGACTGATGAATGAAAGGGCGGCACGGTAGCGCAGCGGTAGAGTTGCTGCTTTACAGCGAATGCAGCGCCGGAGACTCAGGTTCGATCCTGACTACGGGTGCTGCACTGTAAGGAGTTTGTACGTTCTCCCCGTGACCTGCGTGGGTTTTCTCCGAGATCTTCGGTTTCCTCCCACACTCCAAAGACGTACAGGTTTGTAGGTTAATTGGCTGGGTAAATGTAAAAAATTGTCCCTAGTGGGTGTAGGATAGTGTTAATGTACGGGGATCGCTGGGCGGCGCGGACTTGGTGGGCCGAAAAGGCCTGTTTCCGCGCTGTATATATATGATATGATGATATGATAATGAGGTGAATGGGAGCTGAAGGGATGGTCAAAAGATCACACATTGTAAAGCAACCCCAACATTCAGTGTTGAGGCATCACTTAATAATGTCAAGGAGATCGAAAGAGAGAAAATTAGAGTAAATTACATGCTCCTAAAGATATTACAATCAATAATATTAACCTAATATCATGACAAGAATTTCACATTGGAGAAATCACCCGCTGAACCTCAAAAGGGTAGCTAAGCTTCTTAATGTAGAAGATCATAACCAGTTTCAATGTTAATCCTAGGAGAGTGTTTCTGAATTTCTGGACTTCCTCTTGTCCTGACATAACCTCAATAAAACTATCTGGCGTGTTTCAAAAATAAGCCAATGAATTTAATATTAGGTCCCAACACCCTCTCAAACCCTCTCCATCAGTCTCAATTGCTATTCATGGCAGCTCATTTTATGAAAGAACTTAATAATATCTTCCCTTCAGAAAGTGCTATATGCAACAGTCATGTACTGTGGAAGATTATATAATGCACTTTTTGAACTGTAATATTTAGTAAAGATCTGTATATATTGTTTAGCATGTTATACATAATACATATCCATGCATACTTTTTAATGTAATACCTTATTTTTCATCACACATTGCCTGTAGAGAAATTTTATATAGCACTGCACAGAGTGATTATTAGTATGATTAACAGAGCAATGAAATAGGAAGGCTGAATCACTGTGAAAGCTCCTGTAACATTAAAATACTGAGGTCCATGTACTCTTTAATCTATTGTTTATTTTTTTCAGATAATATAACCAGAAGCTTGCTAATGAAACCTTGGTGGATAGTTTTCTTCTGAACCGAGAATTGCAGCTCCAAATGTATCCACTTTACATAAGTTGCTGCTTCAGATTTTCAGGAACATATTATTAGAAGGTTAATTGCAGGGACATTGATTGTGGATGAGTTCAGAGTGTTAGACACCAATTTTACGAAGGTAAAATTGAGCAGTTCTAATGGAATTGTAAGCAGGCAAATAAATTACGAGGCAATAATTGTTCTCAGTTTCATGTTGATGGTCACCATTGCTGATGCTGTGTGCCTTAATTTGATGAAACACATCACTGTGTTAAATTTAGACACAATGAAGAAAGTGCTATACACAACAGTTGCACATTATGAAGCATTACGCAATGCACACATTGTTACTTTGCAGCCATGAACAATAATATTTAGCAAATTGCTGCATATATTGTTTTAGTATATCTTAAATATAAAACACATACCTATTAGTGTTAAATATGAAACCTTATTTTTCATTGTGTGGTAGTTCATGCAGAATTTTATTGCAGTACATATCTAAACCGAAGTATTAATATAATATTAATGAATCTATCCCCCGTAATATATTCTGTATAGCATTTTGAGTACCATTTCTTCTTAAAACTCAGCAAATCCACATAAAAAAGCTGAGGATCCATGAATATGTCATAATCGAAAGGAATGCTATGGACAGAGTCAACAGCTTCAAGTGTTGAACAAATATCTCTCTAGACTTGTATGCATACCTCTCAAGATTTGTGTGAACCTAGCATATTGATGCAATCACAAAGAAACCTCATCAACACCACGACTTCCTTAAAGAGTGGGGAGATTTGGTATGTTGCTAAATAATCTATCAATCTTCAATAGATGTATTGTAGAGAGCACACTGACTGGTGGCATCATGACCCAGTTCAATAACTTGGATGAAGGAGACTGCAGAAAGTGATAGACATTACACAATTCATCCCGGATATTGTTCTCCCCACCAATCTACAGGTACATGATACATTGCCTCAAAAAGGCAGCTGATATCATCAAAGACCCATACTACTCTGGCCATGGTTTCAATTCGTTGCTACCATCAGGAAGAAGGTGTAGGAGCCTGAAAACCATGACCTCAAGTTCAACAACAGTTTCTTCCCAGCAGTCAACAGGCTCTTGAGTCACGCAACATAACCCGCATCACAACCCTACCTCAGCAACAATCTACTTTGAACTTTGTTTTCAGTTTGGTTTACAGATACAGCATGGAAACAAGCCCTTCAGCACACCGTGTCTACGCCGACCAATGATCACCCATACATTAGATCTATCCTACACAATTTACAGAAGCCAATTACCATACAAACCTGCACATCCTTGAAATGTGGGAGGAATCCGGAGCACCCAGAGAAAACCTACGCGGCCACAGGGAGAACCCACAAAATCTGTACAGACAGCAACTGTTGGGATTGAACCCAGGTCTCTGACGCTGTAAGGCTGCAACTCTATCACCTTGCCACTGGGTTGCCCTACACTATATGCTTCGGTTTCGTGCTATTATGTTCTGGTTACCTGGTATTACTGATTTATTGTATTATTGATTATTATGTACTTACTTGTTGTTGTTGTGTTAATAAGCATGCAAAGCTGCAGCAAGTAAGAATTTCATTGAACTGTTGCCAGTACATATCACAAGAAAATCCTCTTGACTCATGACTCGAGTTGATTCTTAGCTCTTTGAGTAGAGAGATGATCAGGACTCCTGCATGTCGGCAGAGGTCCTGAACTTCCATGTTGTTGACAGGCTCTCTCCAGCCAAATATATACAATCTTTGGAGTTCAGAGATACAGTGCAAACTTCTGCAAATCTTCCAAGCCTGTGCATCAATATAACTGTGCAAATCCATGGATTTCAATTGGAAAATGTAGTTGCAGACAGAAATGAAAGGCTAATGCAATTTAATTTCTCCATTCAATTCACCAACTTCAATTTACTTCAATTACTTTTTTCCTGGTTTCAACATTTTAATCTTTTAAAATTAATTTCTGTAATTGTTGGTCTTTTTAATTTGTAACAGTTTTTAAGTGCTTTTAAATGTCACAGAGGGATTTACCAACAATAATCCTGGTGGCAGCGCCTGCTCATATCTCAGTTCCTTTCACATAGCAGTGTTGCTGTGTCGGAGAAGCTTTCTGCTGTCGTGGGCCACACTGATCAGCTGGCAACCTGCTTCCTTATGGAAGATTGCACCTGGGGACCTACTCTAGCAAAGAACAAGATTCAAGGATTAGGACTGACATTACCAATCAGTTTCACTACAGATCCAGTTCATATTCCAGTTGTTTTCTGCAGGCACAACCTAAAGGTCTTTAGGAAAATTGGAAAGAGGCAGGCAATTGAATAAGTCACATCATAATGTTGTCTTCCATTTGTGCAGTAAAATATCTCTGTGACATTGATGCATCAGTACAAGTTACCAAATGAGGCTGTGCCCTTGTGAATACACTGAAAGAATATCACACATTTAATAGATTGATTGTGGTTACTTATTTGCAAGATCTTTGCAGATTATAATCAATCTGGCATAAGCCGCTTATATGTGCTAATGATAAAAGCAATACATATGATAGATAGACCAAAGTTGTGTGTTAAGTCTATCTTTGAAAACATTAATTATATAGTTCACAAAATTCACAACCACTCATCAAGTGTTTTCAAATAAAACCTGACAGTTCTTCCTCCACTTTGTTAAAATTCCATTGTCCTTTACATAATTTGCAGATAATGAACATTTGTTTTGACTTGACTTCCCTTTCTTTAATATGACATAAGAAGCATTTCTTCTTAATTAAAGAGCATATGTTAAATTAGAACAACCTCAGGCTGGCGGTAAGAACCAAATTATCTGTTGGAAATCAAATTCTGATGACTTGTCTTCTATTGCCTTCTAAATAGAGATTTGTTTGGCCACAGAATATGTCAGTAAATATCTTCCACCTGGAATCCATTTATTACTTCATAATGAAGGAAAATTAACTTGAAGGAAAATGAACACAAATCCATCTGTTGGAAAGAAGGAATATGCCAAATGATCTTGGGTGATAAAAAAAAAAAGTGAATAGAATATTTAAAAGCAAGTTAATCATGAAAATAATAAAGATTTGGTTTAGTTAGGGATCCATTGAACAATTTGCATGAATGCGACATGATTTTTGGATGTTACTTAATGAAAGGTGAGGTTGCCCAAGATCACTGCTTCAGGATGGAGATTGTGGCTTTTTAAGTGTACCTACACTAACCACAGCTGGGCAGCATTTCAGTCTGCACGATATCTGTAACTTAATTTAACTTGACCAAATCCAAGCAATTGCTGGTTCATAATTGGATTCTGCTTTCATTACTACCAATGACACAACATTTATTGATCCACAGGCCAGAAATCAAAGGCAAAGTCATCAAGGGAGATTAAGAGTGCTACCATTAGTCAGAAAACTGATAAGATGTTGTAATCAGATAGAAGTAATCAACTGTGTCCTGCACAGCTGATCAATTTTGTCTACATTGGAGATCTCAGGCAAGTGAGATGAATACAAGAATCATTTCTCAGAACTAAGCTGCAAACTGCTGAACATGGAGAGCCTCCACGCTAACATAACTCATTGGCAAAAAGTTTAAAATGGGTGATTAATTTCATTGGGTGTTTAGAGAAAACTACTGCACTCTTGCTCAAATTAACTGGTGGTGAGCAGTTAAACATATGGATTAGATTTACTGCCCAGAATGGATCCACCGAGGACAGACTATCTGATACCGAGAACAGGCACAAGAGACTGCAGATGCCAGGATTTGTATTTTAAAAATAAAGAAATGGGCAATTGATGTTTTGGGTCGAAATCCAAGACCATCCAGTCTGGTTCAGCCAGACTGCCTGGTCCGCTGAGATGCTCCAACTGTTCTTTTGATACACATACCTGTTCATTGTTTGGTTTTAGTTTAGTTTAGTTTAGTTTAGTTTAGTTTAGTTTAGTTTAGTTTAGTTTGGTTTAGTTTAGTTTAGTTTAGTTTAGAGATACAGCACGGAAACAGGCCCTTCAGCCCACCGAGTCCACACTGACCAATGATCCCCACACATTAACACAAGCTTACACACACGAGGGACAATTTACACTTATACCAAGTATACAAACCGAAGCCAACTAGCCTACAAACCTGTACATCTTTGGAATGTGGGAGGAAACTGAAGATCTCGGAGAAAACCCACGCAGGTCACGGTGAGAACGTACAAACTCCATACAGACAAGCACCCGTACTCGGGATCAAACCCGGGTCTCTGGCCCTGTAAGGCAGCAACTCTACTGCTGTGCCACCGTGCCGCCCTTGGATAAAAGGAATGTGCCAAAATTGGATTGGGTAAATTATGTCACATGCAAGAGAAATAAATCAATCAATTTGACTCATATGTTCATAAATCAAGTTCTAGCTGTATGCTGCTGAAGGGAAATAGCTTTACCATGTGTATCATTCAGAACGTTTTCCGCAGTACTTTTAACGGCCAGCGTAAAAGTCTAGGAACTAAGCATGACCTTGTGGCAGGAGTCTGGATAATCATAACCAGCATTCAGCAAAAGAGAAAATCTCAATGAAAATCTCAGAATTGGAACTTAAATACGATTATGCCTTATTCAAAATCAATGAGAATTAAAGACTTTTATTTATCACCTATGAACAGTTCTAACTATAATAGGATATTTCCATATCTTCTCTGTCCCAAACACATAAATGCAGTTTTTTGAATTCACCAACTTGCAATGAGTGAACCTTGTATGGTGTTGCAACAAAGCCATCACTGAACTCAATACTTGGACCAATGAAAGGTTTTACGTGCAGTGTAAGTAGTTATATTGTAGTCATACATTAAGACGCAGATGCAGAGGCAGATGAAAATGTGTCTGCTTGCATGCTGCAAATGGATCTGCCTGTCTTGGGATTAGGTATAATCTCTTCACTGGTAAATTAATATAACTTTGCATTTAGCCCCCTAGAATCAGCAGAGGATTGCTGATGGAAAAAGCAGGTGGCATGTGGAGCAGTGGTGGAGTTGCTGTCTTAGAAACATAGAAACATAGAAAATAGGTGCAGGAGGAGGCCATTTGGCCCTTCGAGCAAGCACCGCCATTCACTATGATCATGGCTGATCATCCACATGTGGGTAATTGTGCTCGCTGACCACAATTAGCCATCCACTCGTCCTATCCTACACAATAGAGACAATCTACAGAGGTCAATTAACCTAC